>NW_024511432.1:6439022-6961653 GCF_017590135.1 Pyrgilauda ruficollis
GGCCGGGGCGCGCGGGCGGCGGCGGCGCCGTAGGGATCGTTATAGCGCCGCGCGCGCCCGGCCCGGCCGCTCCGCCCGCCCCCATTGGCTGCGCCCGCCCGGGAGGCGGGGCCCAAGGCGAGGGGCGGGGAAAGGGGCGGGGTCTCTGTCGAGGGGCGGGGCGGGCACGGGGGCGCGGGGTGAGCAAGGCGCGTGTAAAGGAGGGGAACGGTGTGACACCGGCCAGGGGCTGTGACACCGGCCAGGGGGGGATATGACACCGGCCAGGGGGCTGTGACACCGGCCAGGCGCTGTGACCAAGTGCCACAAAGGGTAAGAGGAGCGGAAGAGGCGTGCAACAGATGTGCACTGAGGGGTGTGCAACAGGTGTTGTAGTGAGCCTGTGCCTGGTGTGTAACAAAGGCTGTGTGCAATGTGCAAATGAAGGAAAAAGGCTCTGCAATGGGCGTGTGATGATAAAAGGTCATTAAAGGTTAATGGGTGTGTAACAGGTGTGCAATGGGTGTGCAATAAGGGGGAGCAGTAAGGTAACTGGGGAGTTCTGGGGTGTGTAATGGGCATGGTGTGTAACAGCAGGGGCATACAAGGGGCAGGTGGTGGGTAGCTGTAGGTGCAGTGGCTCACATGGCACACCTTGGCACACAGGGCACACCACGGTACCTGTGGCACACCACAGCTGCCTGTCTGGCCTGTTCCAACAGCCTGGCTGCATGGACACCCCAACAGCTGGTAAGGCTGGGTTTGGCACCACTGTGTGCTGTACCACAGCCCCTGCCATCGCCTGCAGAGAGCCGGGAGCAGCCTGGGAGGGCGGCTGCAGCTGGGAGCTGCGTGGGGGCACAGGACCATGCACGGACTGCACGGACACCCCTGCTGCTCCCCAGGCGTGCGAGAGCCAGCGCACACGGGAACAAAGGGAAGGGACGCAGGGGGTGCCTGCAGCCCCTGAGCTCACGGGCAGTGGGTGGGCCTGAGCGAGTGGTGCGTGTGGAGACAGGCCAGGAATGTGCCCCTGACTGTGCAGTGCCATCCCCAGCACGGCATTTCCTCTCACCCTCCGGGGTCACTTTCAGGCCACAGCAGGGTGGGGCGGCAGAGCTGAGGCCAGACTGCAAACACATGCCCTTCCCCGAAAAGCGGTGTGTGAGCCACCGCCACTGTCCCCAGCTTGGAGGCGAGTGTCCCTGTGTATCACTGCAGAAAGGGAAACTGAGGCACAGCTGTGGCTGGGACACATCCGGTGGCGGGGCTGCGGTCGCGCCGCAAACCGCGGCTGCCCCGGCGGGCCCAGCCTGAGGGCTGCGGTTTCCTCTTGTTGGTGACAGCGGTGACAGCGCAGGCACTGAGCACCCTGGGCATCCTTGGGATGGGCTCCAGGCTCCCCAGCCTCTCTTCTGCCGCTCTACAGCCGATCCCGTGAAGCCAGGCTGTGTTTCCTTTGGAGACCCTCAGTCTGGTGTGGGCCCACCAGGCCAGCAGTGAGGGTTTCCTGGGATCCCTGAGGTGTCCCCAGGGTGAAGCTGACACCATATGACTTCAGGCAGGTGCTGATGGGCCGTAAGCCTCCTGCTTTTGGACTTAAAAGCAGTGGGAATATCACTTTTCCCTCTCCCTGTGTTGATGCTCAGATCAAAGTGTACACTGTCAAACTCAATCCCATTTTTGGTCCATCAGAGCCAAAAATCACTGCTTGCATCTGCTGAGCACCCCAAGCTGGCAACAGCTCCTGCACATGCCTGCTTCCACAGCCAAGCACCCATGGGGCGACAGGCACCAGCAGGCCTTCCTTAGGCTTCTCCTACCTTTGAGAAAATTAAATGCCAAGAAGAAGATGAAAAGTGGAGCATTCCAGGGACCCTGCAGCACTGGGGATGCTCAGAGCTGGACTGGCTGCCACAGCATCCCTGTGCTGCTGCTGGTGGGGGTCCCAGCAGTCCCACGCCGTGATTCCCTGCCAGCTCCACTGGACACGGGGCTGGGTGTTTCGGGATGGATGCTCCTTGGGATGCAGGTTGCCCCAGCAACAGTTGCTATGGAAAACATTTCAGTGGCAAATTTTCCAGCTATATTCATGTGTCCATCATTGTCTTCCAGAGAGTCCCTGGTGTGTGGTGAGCCAGGCACGGCTGGCTCTGCACGGGCAGGGGACTGGCTGTGCTGGGCCCAGCTATTCCTGGCTTTTTGCAGCTTTTCCTGCTGGATATGGTATGAGAAGGTATAGGAGGACTCCAAACTGAGATTTGGGGAAGCACTGCAGATGTACAATGGACAGGGGGAGCAGGCTGTGCTGAGCCATGCAGCCAATCATCCCAACATTGGATGAGATCCATTTTGGTGAATCAAACACAGGGCACAGCTCTGGGACAGTGGGACATACCAGGAAATGGGCTGGCACTGGGATGTTTGCTGGGACCAGCAGTTTCAGCTGGGGCTTCCTGCTCCTGCTCACAGCCCTGCCAGGTCTGTGCTTTGGAAAGCCACTCCCCACCTCCTGGAGCAGCAATAGGATTACACAGGACTGAGTCTCCTAGCAATGAATGAAGAAATAAATCCTATAAGGCAGGACAGGATTTATTAGACTTCAATATTCTGGAAATAATGAGGACATTTCTCTTGGCTTGTAATATCACGGGACCCAACAGGATCACAACCAGGATTTATCCCTGTGCTTCTCTGTGGCACTGGCTTGGTTCTTAGCTGTGGAGAGAAGATGCTGGGGGAGGCTGCTTGCCTTTCCAAAGAACAGGATTGCAGGGCACCCCCTCATCTCCAGCAAAGCCGAGGCAGACTGCAGGCCTCGGGCTGCCCCAACAGTAGCAGCTCTGTTTGTCTCCCCATTCATCCCTGGTGAGGGCTGGCGCTGATCCTCGCCCCCAGCTGGGGCTCACTGCTGGGAGCGGGAAGGGCTGACAGCAGCAAGGGCTGGCTGTGCCATCCCATCAGCTGAGTTTAAATGTCAGTGCCAGCACCCACCCCCAGCACAAGGATGCCCCAGGGTGGAGGCCCTCAAATGGGGTGGGAGACCCACAGGCCACTCCATTACGCCCCATTATTTTTGAACACACACACACACACACACACACGATTTGCAGACAGAATCGCACTGTGCTGCTGGGGTGGGACATTGCTCTGAAGGAGAGGTGGGAAGAGGCTGAAAACAACAAATTGGAAAAGAGGATATGATGCTGCCAGCATCACCTTCCACGTACCAGCTCTGCCCCTCAGGGAACTGCTGCCCTCTCTGCAGGGAGATGCTCCTAAGGTCAGCTCCATGCTCTTGTCCCTCCTTCTCCCAGCTGCCACGCTTTGCCCAATGGCAGCTCTGCCCATGAATCCCACTGTGGTCCTTGGGATGGCCTGGGGCTATGGGATGCACCCCCAGCCAGCCAGCATTCAACCTCCTCCCTTGTCGAGAGCCAGCATTTATTCCTGCATCCCTTTCACTGAAGGGGCTTTAAATGCACAGTGTTACCTCCCTGTCATGATTCCCGTGGCCCCACAACAGCCCCCACAAACCCCAGCAGATCAGTAAAGCTGAGCCTGTGGGCGTGGGTTGGACACAGCTGGTTTTACCATGGCCCCAGCACACGGATGCCGCGGCAGAAGCCCCGACCATCAGGACACACGGACACAATTGGAGCCTTGTTTGGGGCTCAGCTGCACAAGGGGCCCCTTCAGGCGGCCAGGGAAGGGGGAGCTCCTCAGGGTGAGGTGATGCTCTGGCCATGAGGGACTCCTTATAGGGCCAAAACCCCAAGCAAATGCCCAGGGTGGGTCCTAACCCATGGAGAACACGTGAGCTTCCCAGAGAAGATAGCTCAAGGTGGGAATGTCTCAAAAGATGGACCCACATCTGAGAACAGTGCTCCTCACAGAAAGTGCAGGGCTGCTGGGGACAGCAAGGGCTGGCGGGTCCTGGGGCCACCCCCCTTCGTGGGAAGGCGACTGGGCAATGGAAATAGCAAGCAGAGAGGGGTTTTGGTTGTTTTCTTTTTTCCTTCCAAAGCAGCCAAGCTGTGTTTTCTGGAGACCTGTAAATCACTCCTCGTCTTCAGAAAAGAGAGGCGAGGAATACATGATCCAACCCAGCAAAAACGCGGGACGCTTGGGAGCGCGGAGGAAGCCAGGAATCAGCCCAGGCTGGAGGCTGCCTCCCGGCCATCCCGCCAAGCCTGCCCCAGCTTGCTGGGCCAGGAGCTGGCACTGCAGCCCAGCATCCTCATGCTGAGCTGGGCACACCATGCTGCCACGAGCTGGGGAGCACAGCAGAGAGGGGAGTCGAGGCTCTTGGCCACTGCCATTACATTGCCCTTTTCCAGCAGGTCAGGTTGCTTCCAAGATTTCAAGCTTTTCCACATTTGCTCAGCTGAAAAGAAGGAAAAACTCTGGAGGGTTTCTGAAGAGCATAGCTGGGACTGGCAGGCAGGATCCCATAAATTACAGGTCATCAATTTTCCCAGCTCACCAGCATACCAGGGGAGGTTGTGCTGGCCACATCCCTCTAACACACCATTAGCGTGTATGTGAATCCAAAGCCACCCCCAAGCCATCCAGAGCCAGATGCAGCCTGGAGCTCTTTAATGCTTTTTAAAAACAAGGCTGGGTTTGGTGCCTCTGGCCATTGGGATCTCCAAGGGGACTTGCTGCATCTCCATTCTGCTCTTGCTCATGACAATGCACAGAATTATTTTCCATTTGTTACCTACTTGGTGCTGCCCAGCTGCTGGAGCAGAAATTGCCCTAGAAAGCAGCAGGGATACTCACGCTGCAGCAAAGGTTTTGGTTGGCAGCCCCCAGAAGCCAGATGCCACAGGGTCCCAGCCTGTGCAGGGGTGACATGACCCTTCCCTGCCACTATCCAGCACCAGAGTCATGGGGGACACAGGGCAGAGATGTTCCCAAATATTTCCTCTTCTCCTCTCAGCAACAGCAGAGCAGTAGGCAAATCATTTCCCTGGCTGCCTGCTCAGCACTCACAGCAGGCCCAGCCCTCCCAGCCATGCTTGTGGCTACCTCAGCATCTCACAATCTTTGGGGATCTGCAGCAAAACAAGCCTGGGCTGCCTTGGGGTCGCTGCTGGGAGGGACCCTGTAAGGAAGGCAGGACAGCACACAAGGGGAGAAGGTGCTGGAGATGGTCCAGCACTACCATTCCGAGCAGGAGAGCAGCCCAACTACTGCAGCAGCACCTGCCTTGCCCCACAGCCCACACTGAGGTCCTGCCAGGGCCATTTACTGCCACTCAGGAGCTCTGAGCTGAGATATACCCACGACAGTGCCCTGCACAGGGACTCTGGTTGTTTTTGCAACCTAAGCCAGAGCAGCAACTGGCTTGGAAGTGTTTAAAGATGAAAACATGTCATCACTCTGTTGTTTTGTTTCTGTCCAATTTCAGGCTTGTTTAAGCAGGTCCATTACAGCTGATTCTGTACAGAACAGGGTGCCAAAGGCTGCAGCTCCCCTGAGCACGTGGTGTTTTGTTCTGGTCTGTCCTGCAACAAGGCCACAGAGCAGGAGCTGACTCAGCAGTGGACACATGAGCCCAAGGCTCAGACCGTGCTCAGAGCTGCAGGCAAGGGGCCATGGCAGCGACGGCATCGCTCACCCTGTGGCCAGGAAGGACGGGGCTTGTGCTGCCTTCCCCCAGCACAGCACCAGCACAGGCTGCCCCTCCAAGCAGGCCCAGAGCATCCTGTGGGGAAACGCTGGTAAATACCTCTACTCCACAGACCAGACATCGGGAGCTGCCCAACTCCACCAGAGCCAGGCCAGCAGGGATGGCTGGGATGACAGTGCATTGCTGGTCTCCAGCTCGTTCCACACCCAGGCGCCTTGGCCTGCCCTCCCAGGCAGCTGCACTTACTGAATGTCCCTGCGTGGCCATGCTTTGGATGAATTTCCTTACTCCTGCAGCACTGCTACAGGACTACATTAACCTTGTCACCCCCAGTTCTAGGTTTCATTGCACCACCAACCCCAGTAATGAGGAGGGAAAGTGATTCAAGCACCTGCTCTGACCCCCAGGCTGCTACCAGGGCACACACTGGGTACCTCTGAGACTCCCGTCAGACACTCCTTACTGTATGTGATCCTTAATTTCTTTGTCCTCCGCTTCCCGCACAAACCACACTGGCAGCATGCAGAAGTGTTGGGATGGAATACTTTATTCACGTGAACACTCAGATCCTGGCCCTTCCTGCCTGCTGCAGCTGCTCCCATCTTCTTGACAGCGTGAACAAGGAAGGATTTCTTCACCAGCTTGCTTAACCCCCCCCCAGCATCATCAGACCCCACGAACAAGTACAGACAGTTTGGCTTTGTCTGGACAGGAGCAGAGGGCGGAGGGGCAGGGAGTGCTGCGGGGCTGGCAGAGCAGGCAGAAGGGCTCCAGCCCACAGCTTGAATATGCACAGCAGCCATGAAACCTTCCTGCAGCTCCACTCTCACCACCAAACATGCCAGTACTCTCCCAGCCTTGGCAGCTCCTCCTGCTGCCAGAAGCACCTGGGATTGGTAAAGGATGGGTGCCACCACCTCTTCTCCTTGGAAAGTTGTTGCCAGAATTACACCAGTGTCTTCTATCAGCTGCTGGGCCATTTAACCCTCAAAGCGCCTCCTGTCCACTGACAAATACCCTCCCCAAACTATTACAGTAAAAGGAAAACCCTGTACATTGAGACATACAGGCTGAGTCTTGGGTAGAGAACAGTTTCTGTGCTTGGAGGTGCTGGTGGCTGGCAGCCCCAGCCAGCCCTGGGGCACAGAAGGGAGCAAAATCCCCCACGGCCACCCCCAGCATGTCAGGGCTTCATCCTGCTCAGTCTGATGTCGCGTTCGATTTCGAACTGCCTGTGATCCACGCGCTCCAGGAATGCTTTCCTCTCGATGTACCTGCAGGGAGGCAGAGGCAGAGGCTGTGAGCAGTGTCTGTGGCAGCCTGTGTGGCCCCCAGCCTGGGGCAAACCCCACCAGAAGGGATGAGCAGGGAGGGAAAACACCGTCTGTCTCCCTCCCTCTCTTTCCACGAACTGATCGCTCCACTGAACATCTCCTACGGACACCAAAACTGCTCTGCGGCCTGCTGGCTGTCAGCTGGGGGACTCCCAGAGGTCTGGTGGTCACATAGGCTGGAGAACTGAACTGGTTGATTCTGGTTCCAGCTCTTCTCCTACAGCTAAGAAATGTTCTCCACAGACACCCTGAAGGGGATCAGAGCAGACCTTTGCACCAGCTAGCAAAGCATCTCAAACCAAAACCACAACCTTCAATTCTAGCTGACAGGCCCACAATACAAGCCAGGAACAGGCACAGGGAGCATTAGGAATGCAAAAAGCATCACCCAGCAAGCCTGCAGCAGCTCAGGGATGCAGGCCAGGGGTTTCCCAGCCACAGACCAGCTTCTAACCACTGAGTATTTAGTGCTGCCCCTCACCTGAGTGCTGCGAGGAAGAAGGCACGCCTACGCCTGGAAAAGCACCTTGCTCCTCATTAATGGCATGCGGCTGAATTTTAATGTAGTTCACTGTAAACCCTTGCCATAGACAGCCCAGGGCTGTGCTACTAATTAACCTACAGAAGGAGTGAAATTGCAATTCAAAACAGGAGCTGTAATTGAATCATCACAATTGTTTTGCATTTGTTCCAGGGTGGCAAACACTGGACTGCCATGACAAGGTCATTAAACTTGTGTGGGGAACCACTGCATTTGGCTGTTCTGTTGGTCACTGCTTTTCCTGCTCGCCAGAACAGCCCACTGCTTGAAAGCCAAGACCAAAGCCTAAAGGAAGATGAGCATCTCAGGTTCTGCAGTTTTCCAGGCTGCTGGGTGGTGTGCATGAAGGTACCCAAGGCCCTCCTGGAAAGGTTAAAGGCCTCTCCTACCAGTGCTCTTTCTGAGACAGATGAACATTTGGTGATGAGGTCCCTGCAAGGTCAGGCTGAATGGGGCTCTAAGCAACCTGATCTAGATAAAGAATTCCTGCTCACTGCTGGGGGTTGGATTAGTTGGCCCTTAAAGGTCCCTTCCAACCTGAACCATTCCCTGATTCTGCAATTCTTTATGCCACAACTATTGAACCTGTACTGAATGTGTTCCCAGCAGGGAGCCTCTGCCCTTGCTGCAAGGGACAACCCTGACACTCCTGTCCACCCAGTCATCATTGGAAATGAATTAATCCAGATTCATTTCAGCGATGATTCCCCCAAGCGAGTGAACAGCCCCTGCTGCCACCCCACTCCCATGGCAGCTCCAGCCCGTCTCGTGCTGACACAACTGGGTCAGCTCATCTCCGCCGGCTGCGAGGGACACGGAGCAGCACGGCGCAATGCAGGCCAAGAGCTGCCTGGGAGGAGGCATTTTCGTAGCCCCTGCCCTTCACCATTGGAGGGCTGTGCACTGAGGCCCCCTCCCCATACTGGTTCAGGAAAGGCAGGCAGGGGAGTGTCGCTTCCCTTCATCCCTGTAAGCAGGGAGGTGACCAGCTCCTGGGGCTGGGCTCAGAGAGGCCACAGGAAGGAAGCTGAGGGGTCACGCTGTATGTGCTCAGTGTCAAACTACTGGGTGTGTGGTTTTTCTCCCCCTCCACTGCTAAACACCAAGCACAACCCCAGCTGGGAAGACAAGGACAGGAGTTACTGATGTTCATCTGGGAACACCCCAATGGCCTGGGCAGCAACAGCCCAGCCGACTGAATCTGAAGCTCTTTTGGCCACTCTGTGACACCCATCTATCAACCCCAGCCAAGGGTCAGTCTTTTCTTCTCCTCTTCCTCCCTGACTGCTGTGCCTGTCGGTGGGCAGGGCCTGCCTCCTGGGGATCGATATGGATCATGAACCAGGAATGCGGTCTCACAGCCATGGCCAGCAGCGCTGCACGGAGGAATTGTGACCCACGTCATCCCAAGGCGTTGTCCTTGGCTGGCCACAGAAAAGTGCTGTAGGTACCAGAGCAGACCCCCAGGCACTACCTGGGGCTCGTGCTGCAGGCACACAGGGGCTGGAGGTGCACACAGACGTGAGCAGGGAAGCTGCAGGGTCAGCACAAGCCCCTCCATGCTCTGAAGCCTGTGCTGGAGCTGCAGCTCAGCCAGCTCCGTGCAGCCAACACCAAGGCACCGCCAAACACGGTGCAAAGTGCACGAGTGAGGCACAAACACCCGTCCTGCGCTTGTCTAAACAACCTTTGCTACCTGAATCAATAGCTTCCTGTAAATTATCAACCCGCCTGGAAACAGGGCAGCTGTGATCCACAGCAGAGCAAAGTAAACCCACTGGGAGCAAGGCTGTCTCTGCTAACAAGGGCAGCTGCAAGCTGCTCTGGGGAGGGTCTTTGGTGCTGCCTGTCCCCTGTCAGTCACCATCAGTCACCCGGTGACGGGGCCGGCTGCTCCCCCATGGGGCTGCCCTACAAAGGTGGCCCAATTAAGAGGCCACTACACATTTCCATTTATAAAACACATCAGAGAGATGAACAGCAAAGGGGATAGCTGCCTCTGCTCCTCACTCCAGCCCCTCCTGTCAAGGACAGGCCCCCAGGACGTGATACAGCCAGGCTGTAAAAGCCCAGATTCTGCTCCTAAGGAAATGCAAATGCCTGGATGGGGGTTGGGGGTACAAGGGGTGGAAAATCAGAGGCAAGGGAGGACAGAGCACATGTCCCCTCTGTCTCAGGAATTCTAGGCCCAGGCTGTGGCTGGCTGATAACTGGCACTGGCAGCAGAAAGATGCCACAGCCCCACAGCTCCACTGGTTGCTGTGTTCTAGTGTGACTGCTGGAGAAGGGCCAGGGAGGTACGAGGAGCTCTGGGCTGCAGCAACTTCCACAGGGTTAGCACAATAAAGGAATTCAGCCTGTCTTCTCTTCTGAGCAAAAAGTAAAGCTTCCTGCCTTCCTTGAGACCATCTCTGTAAGTGCACAGCATGTGTGGCATCGAGCAAACATCTCCAGGAGTGGGCTACAGCTTTCCTTGTCAGGCAGACATTTACAATCACACAGCAGGACACGTGGGGAGCAGAGGTTTCTAACAGCACCAGGGATTAAAGGCAGCGCCCCGCTCTCGCCTGCCTGGGTTGAAGGGTTAACAACAGCTCATTACAATTTTTATAGAGATGTGTAAATGATTGCCCACTGAAGGGTGAGCACGGTTGACATTATTAAAGGAGAAGAGGCAGCTGTAGAAGGAACAACAGGCTCCTGTGAAATGACCTGAGGCCGGCAGCAGCTGTGTCTGTGACCTGCCCCCAGGCGAGATGGCTGCTCTGGGAGGGTACTGCACCCTTCACACCGAGGTGGTCTGTAAGCAGAAATGCAGTGGGCTGTGCCTCCATCGGTGCTCCTCCCTTCTCCCTTTACCTTGAAGGTGGAAGTGATTCCTAATGAGCAGATACTCGGTTGGTCCCCTCACACTGCATGCCTGACTAGTATAAACATATCAATAAGGAGTGTCTAAAGTTATCCTGGCATTATGTTCTTCATTTATTTGATGACAAAAACCACTTAACAAGAGCTCAGCAGATTTTCTAGCCTGGGATGTGACAGGCAGCAAAACCCAAAGCCGTCCAAGATTAAAGATGCTCTTAAAATTGCTTCTCTGCTTTGCTCATCTTTTCCATGTGCTGATCCCTTCTTTAACCTTCAAGGACCATCACGTGAGCGTTGCTGGAAAGGTTTGCCAGGCATGGAGAGCAAGCTGTCCTGCTTGGATGGGGTGGGAAAGGAAACTGCACTGGCCAAGAACAGCTGACATACTGGGTTTGGGCACACAAGAGATGACACAAAACACTGCTCTGCCACACCTGTATGTGGTGTAAATCATGCACCTCCTTGGACTTCAGGGATCTCAGAGGATCAGCTGCTCCTCTCCAGCTCTCCTACTGAATTGCTCTACTTTTTCAAGGGCGTGCATTTGTTTCATGACCAGAAAGAGATCAGGGGAGATTTGATGGAGAAGGTGTGTTTGTGGAAGGATGCAAGACCAAATTGAAAATATCTATTTGACAGTTTGACAGTTACAAAATATCTGTTTAAAATAGAAAAACCAATCTATTGGAATGCAGAAGCTTTGAGTTCTTCCAGTAAAAGAACAGCTTATAATAAAATGCACATTTTACGAGCTGTCCACTAAGCTGGTTATGTTTTCCCAGAGCTTAGCAAAGCACTTGTAGTGGAAATGCTGCTTCTGATCTCATTATCACTCCCTGCAGTGCATGTTATTAGCTTTCTGTTTTATTTACAGCATTGCCATTTACTTTTATGATACTTCCATTAACTTCATTGGAGTGAACATTGCTTGATGCACACAACCAACGCCCAGCGCTGCCATAATCTTTGACGCACCTTGCCAGCTGTTCTGGGTTTACACAAATCTTTATGTGGGAAGAAGGAGGAGAGATGCAGCTGAAATGTGTCATTTGAAGAACAGAACAAAACCCTCCCAAATTGAAAAAAGAAAACAGGTCAGAGGCAATTGTGTTTCCTCATGGAGGGGCTGTGTTAGACCAGTTCATGCTCTGTGCCACAAGCAGAAGAGATGACAAAGCCAGACATTGGCTGGACTTAGAGAACTCACAAGGTTGTTAGCAGAGAGTGATAGGTGTTTGCAGACTTACCTGTCTCCCTGCGATGCCTACAGCAGCTACTGGCTTTATGCATCCCTAGAAAAAATCCTTAAGAAATCCCATGGGTTTTTGAACTCTGCAGCCAGCAATGGGCTTCCCACATGTAAAGAAAGTGATGGGAAGTTCTGGACTATTAGGTGAAGTCCCTCTTACCCATCTTTCCCTCTGTTATGGATTGCCAGCTCCTCCACAATCCCCTCCTCCTCCTTGAAGTTCTCCCAGTCCAGTTTAGATTTCTCCAGTGTGCTCATCTTCTGCTTTTTGGCACCGATCTTCCCCAGGAGGCTACTCATGCCGCTTGGCCTCTTCACCCTGACGGAGATTAAGGAGCAAATGTTGGTTAAATGCAGGGAGATGCCAATTAAAAACAGAGCTGAGAAACGTCACACGTGAGAGCGGTGGCCTCGATGGTGGTGAGCCACTGCCACCAAACAGATGGCCACCAACTCCAGGCAGCCTGCAGGCGGCAAGGTCACGCTTCCTGCAGATCCTGCTCTGCCGCTCCCCTGGAAGCAGCAGAGTTCATTACACACATATCTCAAGTGCTTGGTTTTTGTGAAAGGGCTTTTTCATTTATCTTCTTAAGAGAACAGAGAGCTTTCAGGCCAAAAGAGATCATTAAATCATCTAGTTTGACCCCTTGTATACACCAGGCCAAGCCATTCCACTGATCACCTCTGTGCTTCTTTGTCTTCAGTTAAAGTGTTGTTTTCTGGAAGGCATCCAGCCTCAGTGCGTCACTAGTGCTGACAACACATCTAGGAATTAACCATTTACTTGGTGCTAATGCTTGATTTTCTCTAGTTTTAGGTTCTGGTTCCTGCTTCTTATTCTAAATCCAAGAACACTTTGGTCTCCACACAAGTCTCATTAGTGACGTACTTTTTCACCACTAATGAACTTATACCTGAATAATTTTTATGCAAACAGACAGAGTTACTTATGCCTCTCATTTAAATGCATTTTGCCCCAGCCCATACGTCACTTAAAACGTTTTGTCCCCCTGCTTACATTTCAATGCTCTTTGAAGATGGGAGCACAGAACTGCCTGTAACCCCCACCCTTCTCCTGATTTGTCTCTGTCCAAGCATCACCTAAATAATCCTGTTAGCTGCACACTGAGTCCCAGTGCACGTGCACTGTGATCCCATACCATCTCCTGGGTCCCTATTTGGCAGGAAGACCCCTTTGGTCTTTCATCCCTTGTTCTTAGAGGAGTGAAATCCCACCCGCGTGGTGGGGCCCCCGAATCTCCCCTTTATGCTGGGAAATGCACACACAGGGGTTCAGGTCAGCCGAGCTGCCCTCTAAGGAAGACAATTCTCAGGGATAGGAACCCGTAAAACAAACTTGTATTAACCCTTCTCAACCCCCACAAAGGAATGGGGGGCAAACAGCATCCCATTGAACTCGTGTTTACACACATTCCAGAGATAACTTCAGGTCTGCAGGGCCTTTGCCTCTGCAAGAAGCCAGAGAGGAAATTACTCTCGTTCCTGAGAGATGAAGGAATTTGGGAAGGGGGGCCCAAGGAAGGCAGCCAGGTGAGCATGGCAAATTGCTCTCCATCAGTGCTCTCTGAGCACACTCCTACCCAGGGGTAGCCGTTCTTGGGAACGTATCCAAAGTTGTCCTTATCGGATCATTAGCATGGTTTATGCTTCTCTAATTTGCAAGCCTGTAAAGGAAAATAATTCTGCAGTTTATATGGAATTAAATCAAAGAAAATGACAACTCTGTAAGCCTCAGCCAGAAGACTCAATGAAAGAATGGCTGGCTAGAGTCACTTGGGGTTGCAGCTTCCTGACATAGATGTATTTGGGATTAAGGACATCTTGGCAGGCTCCATAGCAACTGGACAAGGCTGCCTGCCCCTCCTCAATATCAGCCAGAAGAGCAGAAATGTCCTAGGATCTGGCCCTCTTATTTCCTTCAGTCCCTGCCCATGGCTGGAGCACAGCCCAACAGCCAGCAGTTGTTCACTCTGTGGGGACACAGAACAAGCTGGATGCTCTTTGATTAGCCTTTATCCCTGAACATCTCACCAAGATGTCTACAGCCCTCCACACCATGACCACACAATAAAACCTTGATCCTTGCTCAGCCTCCAATTCTCCCTTATTTTTCAAGGCATGATGGCTCCAGGTATCCTTATCTGCAGGTAGCAGGGAAGTGGTGTAAGGGGGCAAAATGGGCGAAGATGTTCTCAGCAGAAGAAAAAATTGGAGAGACTTGGTTCCCACATCTGGCTATCAAGGACTACACAAGCCTTGCTCAACCACCAAACCCAGTATCAGATGTGAGTTCAAGATGTGAGGGAATCAGAGGAAAGGAGATATGACAAAGAATAAGGATGAACCAAATAAAATATTGGGCAAGCCTCCCCCATGGCATTCCGTGCTGCGCAGCTGCCTGGAAAGCAGAGCCCAGTGGTTGTGCACAGCAGTTCCCTATGCTGCACTGGGAGGCCCTAAAGATGCCCTGAAACAGATCTAGGGAAGTGCTATGGCTGATCCAGCTGGCAAAGCTCCTCTGCCCCAAGCCTGGCAGGCAGAAGGTGTTTAAATTAAAACAAGGTATTCAATAACACATTTCTCTGAATACACTTAACTTTCCAGACACACTTGGGCTTAAGATTTTCCTACCTTTGAAGTGGGAAAAGTAGGGATGTAGAAATGAAGGGTGTTGTCCCTTGTCCCTAGATTTCTCCTGAATGTTCTTCTGGGGCAAAAAACCCCAATGACCCAAGAGCCATCTCACCTATCCAAGAACACCCACAGCTCATCTGCATCCACTGACCTTTCCACGGGAGGAAGTCCACAGTCACTGTCACTTGAAATACAGACAGGTATGACTGCAAAGGACACAGCACACACCTGGAAAAACCTAACTGAAAGTTCTGGGATCTTTCCTAGATGTTAGAGAATCTCTGCCCTGCAGAGTGACAAGCAGGCTCACACATGCTGAGGCTGATCCTTTTTGGCTGAACCTGGTCAGCTGCTGGCAGGGAAGAGCTGAGTTGGGACAGGGGCCAGTCAGCCAAGCTGGGCTGCTGAACGTGTCTCTGCATGAAACACAGACTGGGACCTGCTGACAGGCCACTGCTGTCCCCAAACCACAGTGAAGGATAGATGGGGGGAAAGGAACCAAAGGCAAGATGGTTCATGGCCGGAGATGGAAGAAGAGGTGGTGCTGGCTTCAGGGAGCAGGAGCTGCAAATTGGATGAGAGCTGCTTACGATGTATCTTTTCTTCCATGGCAATTCCTGGCATAAATTAATAAAATCTGGATGTACACATCCATCTGTAGGGTTGCTCAAGGCCTCTGTATGGCCTCTTGGCCGTGGATTGGTGGGGGGATTCCCCTGCACCATCTAAGGTTGTCAGGACAAGGACTGTGCCTGTGCCTCATCTGGCATGGTCATACACAGGGACGAGCAGCAAGCCATGGGCTCCCTTGCAGTCCCACTATAGGTGATCACACTCTGTATCCCTGTCCTTAACAGCAACGCTTCCTCCCATCTTGGTGCAAGCCTGCAGCTGACCGGGGCTTGGAAAATTGCTGCTATAGCAGTGATAAAGTGTCACTGCCACATGGAATCCCTGATGTCTTGTAATGTGCTCAGCAGTGTCTGAGAAATGTATGCCTGTTTAATGGAGGTGGACTTCATCACAAGCTTTAGAAAATAATCTTCCAGAAATTGGGAACATGGCTACAAAAGTCTCCTAGTGCATCCCACTTTGCCCACTTTGGCATACCAGCCAAAGCAGGATGAGTTCCTCTCCCACCCACCCAGAGATGGGTGCTCTGAAGGTCTCCTGACACCAATCCCACACACACTGAGGTTTCAGTACTTCATCAGCCTTTCACTTATGTAACTCTTCCCCAATGACTAAATTTCCTTGCTCAGCCTATGACTCGATATCTTCTTCCAGGTAGCTACAGATCACTCCCTCACTTCTTGCAGCAGCCTTTTATGCCTTTGAAAGCTTTTCATATTGCCCCCCCCAGCTTGCTCCTTCCTAGACTAAACAATCCCAGGTCCTTTCAAACATTTCTCATTCCTCATGGTTTCCAGCCCTCTGACCACTTTCACCACTCTCCATGGACTCAGCTATTGGCCCATGTATTCCTCAAAATGCAGCATCCAAAATGGGAATAGCATGAGTGATGGATTCACCAGCACTGGGAGCAGGGGAATGCTTCAGATGCCTTGGGAAGCACGCAGCTCCTTACACGGCCCCCTGTGACGTGTGCCTTCTTCACAGCCATGTGACAGCTGTGACTCATGTTCAACCTGTGATTCACCAAGATATCTGTCTGCTCCACTGCTGCCAAGCCACTTTCTTCCTCCATCCATGCAGAACATTCCTGCTATCCAGAGGCAGAGCTCTGTGCTGCTTCTCCTGTTTGCCCTCACATTTCCCTTAACACAGTGGCTCTCGGATGTCTTTGCACATCAGCCTCTCCTATCCACAACAGCTGTGCTGCAGCTGTTGAAGAGGAACGCCAGGTAAAGCATCTCCTGTCTTTGTGAAACACCTTTGGAGACTATTTAACAGCTGAACCAGCACCAGTTGGCCTAAGAAGATCAAAGTGACTTGCCAGAAGCAGGCAGGGACCAGCAGGGTCAGAATGCAGGAGGTGACAGATCATGGCCAACACCAAAGAACAAATTGAGCCCCAAGGACACTTACTGCAATGTTGGCCAAAGAGCCAGCAGTGTTCCCAGCCTGACCTTCACCACTGGGGATCACAAACCCTCTGCTGCCTTGTTTCTGCTGGCTCCACAGACCCTGTGCTGCTTCTCCATCTGCCTTGTAGCATCCTCCTTGCTATGAGTAACAATTTCTGTAGCAGGAAGGTCCTACTTCTGTCATCTATCAATACCTTAAAGAAGGGCTCAATTTGTAAGAAGAAAATGCTGAACATGAAACAGGGTATTACTGATTCTTAGCTAACACTTCAATGCTCCCTCACTCCTCTTCTTGCTATGCCACATTTTGGGGAAATAGTGTGAGAAACACACAGAAGAGGATACTCACTGGCATATGCGTGAGATACACACGCAAATCACAGATGAGTTGCTTGTTTTTCCTCCACTAACGAAATCCAGCCCCCTGAGTCCCAATAAACAGTGGCAAATAACCTGTTCTGCCACTGAGGGTCTTGTGACAAAGCAGCTGCCGCAAGAAGAGAATTTTTTTAGATTATGCTGATTCCATGAAGGCATCCCACACATCTTGCAGCTCTGGGGTAGAGGAAACAAGACATCAGAGTGAGGCAACTTCTCTGGCCTGATTGCAGGGTTTTGCACCTCCCAAGCAGAAAATTTAGTGCTGGACACTCCATCATATTCCAGCATCCATCCAAAACATCTGGTGACTGCCCATGAGGCTGTGCAGAGCAATCTTTCCTTCTGCAGAAATAAATGTGGACTCATAGAGATGACATGACTTCATCAGTAGGAAATCTTGCAAGACCAGGAAAGCCCCTGTGCCTTCTGCCCCAGCCCTTGGAAACAGATTATCAGAGATCACCTTTACCAATTACCATTTAAAAAGTCAGGTTACACCTACAAGCTATAAAAATCCATTTTCAAGTAAGGTTCAGAACTTGGATGGATAGTTTTTGTGGTGTGTTAGATGAAACTACTGCAAGGGCAAGTGTATTTACGATGTCTGGCAGAAGAGAACAAGCAGGAGGCATCCATTCCCAGATCTCCGTTCCCAGATCTCCAGCATGGTTGAATGGCTTTCCAATGGCTTCAAGCAGAAGAACTCAACTCAAACACACACTACAACACAAACCACTTCTCTGCTGGCTCCCTGCAGTGCTGAGCAGCATGTCAGATCCCACCATCACGACATGGTGCTGGCAAGTAGATGTCACCAAGTGCAGAAAGATGGCATCTCAGGCCCCAAAGCCCTTAAAGCACCATCCTGACCACCCAGCCCTGGCTCTCCCACTGTCCCTCTCCTTCCTCCCCCTCCTTCCTCACTGGAACTTGTGAGATTTCCTTGCAGCACAGCAATGGCAGAGCTGTTCCTGTCACCCCAAGTGCTTTGATGGCAGAGATTCAGGTGAGAAACTTGCCCACTCAGCAAAGAGAGGATTTTGGACATTGTAGTATCTCTTCCTTCCATGATCTGCTGTAAAGCTGAATAGTTTCCTTAAGTGCAGGAAATGATTCTCATACAAACTAACCACAGCTGGGCAACTGATGCAGCCAGTAAATACTTTCATTTTAATGAAGTGGAAGATTCCTGCCCAGAGCACCATGCCCTGCTGTCCTTCCTTCTGCGTGCAAGGGTGTGAGAGACACTGCACGAGAGGGATGCATGCAGAGACCTGGCTGGTGCCCATGTGCCAGCTCTGCTGTTCACTCCCAGAACATCTTCCACAACAGAGGAGTCAAAATGCTGGCTGGGAACAAGAGGGGCATGTCAGGAAGGCAAGTGCAGTGCCATCTGCTCCTTAAGGTCAGGATGGTCTGGTTGGATGGGGTAGACAGCAGCAGAATGACAGTGCCTGGTATTGCCAGCTTGCAGAAACCTTCCCCAGAATGATTTAACTGGTCTTGTTCTTCAGAACCTTAAAGTGACCAACTCTTCTCACCCCTAACCCCACGTAACCAGCCAAGGACAGGAAATCTTCCAGGAAAAACCCAACTGCATTTCTACTTTCTCTCCCTGCCCCTACTTGGCATTGTTTCCCAAACAGGCTCTGGGGTGGATGCAGAGAGCAACCTGGCTTGTTCTCAGCTCTGCCTGTCACAACAGGTATTTAAAAAAGCAAACAAGAAAGCCTCTTTAACACCAAACAAACAAACATTGAAATCCCAGGTGGAAAAAACCAGAAAGCAAGGAAGAAATGAAGATAAAAGCAGGGTGGATGGTGCTGGAGGGTTGGCGATGATCCTGGTTGGAGGGCACTGCCCAAGGCAGGCTGGCAGGGAGAGGTCTGATGGATTCCCACCATCCAGCCAGTGTGGAACAGCCCAGTGAACTCACTGCCAACCCAGTGGTGCCTGTCCATATGCTCCACTTGCTGAGCTGGTAGCAGGTACCAGCATTTACACCCTGATCACACACAAACTGAGCCAAAGAGCCTGCCTGAAGTGCTCGGAGTAGTGGGGGTTTTGGACACAGGGCTGTATCTTTGTCGTGAGGCCCTTCAAACTCAAACTGCACTCTGAAGAGCAACACGGACAAAGCCACTGTGGAAAAGCAGCCATGGCTGGGACAAAACCCACTGAGTGCTGCTACAGGGTGCAGCAGAGCAGGCAGCTGTGCCCAAAGGCAGCAAGAGATGCAAGTGTAGTGGGAAAATGGGAATTACCCTGCCTGTGATCCTGCCAGCAGACCAAAACTTCTGCTGCATGGAGGGTTTGCGACAGGAGTCAGCTCCTGGTGAAAATGTTCTGACTGCTCACCTGCAAAAGGAGCATGGTCTGACTGTAGCAGACCAAGAACTTATAAGGAACAAGGAAATGGGAGTTTTAACTTGAGTTGATAGTGTGAGTTAACTTTTCTCAGGCTTTTGTTCAGGCTTGCCAATCCAGGCTAACCCCAAGTTGCTTTGTCATCACTGCTTTTGCAATCTCAAGAGCTAAGCTGAGCCCCAGGACCTTTCTGATTTCTAATGTCACCCCATACTCCCTGAGACCTCAGACAGCCTCGTGGCAGAGACCCCTACATCAACAGTGATGTTCACAGCTGCTTTCTACTCACAGGAATCTTTGACACTGGCTCCATTGAGCCAAGGAGGTAATCCCTGAGGAGGATCACAACTGAAGCACACTAGTGTTCAAATAGCAATGTGACAGACAGGCAGAAGAGGAGGTCTAACCTCTCCAGAAAGGAAGAGTGACAGCCTTCCCTCCCACAGCCAGGTTCTATGTTGAAAAGTGTAAGATGGGGATAAAAGGCACCACGAGGCAAGGACAGTCAGACCACTCCATCCCAGCAGCCCAGCAATCGAAGCCTGGATGAGATGATGCATTTTCCATCAGCGTGGAAAGGCCAGGGCAGATGGGACAGAATAAAAGCCCACGTGATGTTGCTCTGGTGAGGGCTCCTGCAGGCAGTAGCACAGCTTGCCATGGGCACAGTTGATTCTGGATGTATTTGTGTCTAAATATAGTCAGTGGGGGAACAAAGATTTGTCACAGGGGAAAAAACATGTCACTCCCAATTCCCAGCAACAGCAGCAAGCATTGCCTGACAAAGGGCAGTGCTCCAGTATTCCAGGTTTATTGCTGGATTTGTTATTAATCCAGCACAGTGAGTTTAGGAGTGACTTTAGAAGTTGTGCAATGGTACTCTGGCAGAGTGCACCTCACCTTGAGGAGGGAAATAAGTGTAATGGAACCAGCTTTTGAACAGCAAAACTGACACAGCAGCTGGAGAAGGGGCTTGCAGAGCACCATGACATGGGCTGCCAGCAGATACTAGTCACTGACTTCCTTTCTAGTGCACTCTCCAAGAGACAGAAATACTTCATCCTATCTTCATGTCATGGACTGTACTGGATAGGCCTTTCCAAAGTGCAAAGCTGGAAAAAGAGATCTAAGAGCTTCCTTGTGCCAGAACAGGATAGCACCTTATTCTCCAGTCCACTTCCCAAACTGGGGGATAACCCAGGTGTAAATATACATAATACTGATCACATGAATACAGTTATTCCAGGAATAAAACCAATGTTGGGTCTCCATGTACAGTAAGAGGCAAACTTGCTGAGCAGGGGAGAGATGGGATGCTCTAGCTCAGGAATATCAGAGAGCAGCAGCAATATTACAGCTTCTGCCAGAGCTGGCCTTTCCTCAGGCAGGTCCCATTCTGTGGCATCTAGGTCTGCACCCACTTCTCTGGAAGACCTGGAGTCTCATTTTACAGGCTCTGGAGGACGTGCTCATCAGAAAGCACATCAGTTCTTGGGGAGCTGACTGGCTCAGGCAGAGCCCCTGACCCACAGGTTCCCTTATCAGCAGGAAGGGCTCATTAGGGATTGGACCAGGGTTTCCTGCTCAGGACCGAACCCTTTGTGAAGGGACTGCTGCCATGGAGAACCCACTTCCTAACAGCCAGAGGAAGCTAAATATTTCCCTTGGGTCTTTAAGACAAAGTTGCTATGGGGTGGATATCAACAAAGTAAAGTTGCACTTGCGGAGCTGGGCAGCACTCGGCCGTGCACAGGCTGTCACTGCAGGATAAAGGTACCCCCAGCAGCATCCCTGCCTGCCCCAGAGCCAGGGACAATTCAGAGCAGCATAAGGCCCTCTCTGTACCAGTGTGACTGCAGCTGCCCTCCGGGCTGTACTGGCAGAACAATTTTAGCAAAAACAAAATCTCGCACCCTCCTAATCAGTATGACATTGTGTGGAGCCCAGGGCTCGCTCTGGCTCCCCTCCAGCCTGGAGCACAGACAGAGGCTGTTTCAGCAGCAGGCCAGCCAATTATATTACAATATCTGTGCATGGAGTTCAACGGGAGCTTAATTGAAAGAGC
Source organism: Pyrgilauda ruficollis (assembly GCF_017590135.1). Classification (NCBI taxonomy): domain Eukaryota; kingdom Metazoa; phylum Chordata; class Aves; order Passeriformes; family Passeridae; genus Pyrgilauda; species Pyrgilauda ruficollis. The sequence goes on from NW_024511432.1 coordinate 6,460,148, forward strand.
TGTAGCATTCAAATGACTTCTGATACTATGAAGACGTTAAGGGCTCCAGGATTAACCAGCACTAACCAGCCCTGATGCTCGGCTGACGGGTAAGGACCTGTAACTTGGGCTTGGTCTACAGCCAAAGCTACGCCCCTGTTACACACAGCCCTGCAGCTGCAGCCAAAGCTGATGGAGCTGCCCCTTCCCAGCTGGAAGCTGCAGTCACTCCCCATGTGAGCTCTCCTCCACCCACGGCATCCACGCAATACAAACCAGACCTGCTCCTGCCACTGAAGGACTGCATACATGCACCAGAGCTCCCAAACTGTTCCCACATGGACGAAATTGAATTTGCAAAGCACTGCTTGTAGTAATTAATTTTACTGAAAAAATCTCACACATCTTCTTCATGTATATTTTACACTTCCCTTACATTCAGCAAACGTTTAGGGATAATAAATGTGTCAGTTTCAGGTGGACTTTGCTACACCAGCACAGAACCAGTGGACCTACCCCACTCCAAGGTGGTGGGCTACATTTAATTTTGTATCTAAGTGCTGCCACTGAGCAAGAAATGCATCTAATAAAGCTCTAACAGTCCACACTGTGTGGGAAACGTGCAGGGGTGGGGGAGGAAGGTGTCCCGCTTCTGCTATTCTCACTTCTGACCCAATGGACAGAAATCAGCAGAAATGCACATATATTCAAGTTGCCAGTGAGCTTACACTCCTATGTGGCTGTGAGGCATATCACACCCCAACAGCAGGTAAGAGAAAAAATAAAAGTGAGAGGGCAGGATGTGTTTGGTACTCAGGCCCAACAGCTTGATGACTTGAAAGCTGTCAGAAGCTACTGCAGGTAGCACACAGCACACTTGCTGGGCACACAGCTGGGCTCCAACCTGGCCACACACTGAAGTATTTTAGAGTAACACCCTGCATTACGCCCATATTTAGCCATGCAAATAAGAGTGACTCGACTTTCAAACACTTGCAGCTCTGACTGACTTCACTGGGTTCAGTTGAGACGTTTCAAATAAAAGAGTAACGAGCACAACTCTGGGCTGGGATCAAGCACAGGCCATTTTTATCTTAAAAGGCATTTGTTTGAGAACATTCAGAGCTGCTAAAACCAACAACACTGAAGTTATTTCACCATGCAACCTTAAAAATGTTGACAGCTTCGTCTGCAAAATGACACGGATTAATTGGTGACCAATCCTTAAAAAAAGAATAGTTAGAAAAAAACTGATGGCAAACAGAAAAGAAGTTCTTCCTCTCTTCAGAGGCTCACTCCTTCCTTCTTTGTCTAACAGCAGATCCTTTGTTCAAGACTTCAGCTGCAAGCAGCCCCGAGGTACACAGGGAATGCCTTGGTTATGACAAGCTCTCCACACTGGTGCGCAGACTTGGTTTTAATCAGCAGAGAAACCCCTCCAAATCAGGCCTAAGAAGTCCTGCTAATGGAATTGTTCCAGTGCTAAAGGGATTTCAAAGTGAATGAGTTTAGATGGCGGAGCAGCTGGTGTGACTCCCAGGTTGCTCTTAACAGTGCAGTGCGCCATGCAAGGAGGATCCAACGCCCCAACCACCCTCAGAAAACAACCCCCAGTGCCCCGCCAGCACTGCAGAGTCCCTGTGTCTGTCCCTGTGGCTCCTAGACAGCCTTAGTGTTTAGTCCTGGTTAGCTTCCCACTGCATCAGATCAATGCCAGGCTTTGATCAAAGTGAGGTGAGAATGGCAGGAAGAGGCAGGGAGGGACCCCCTCCTAGCCCAGCAATTAATCTGACAGCTTTAAGAATAGATCTGATTAAAACAAATACACTGCCTTCCACTGGTAAATATTCACAAAGCTCAGCAGCCTAGGAGAAGGGGAAGTTCCCAGGAAATTAAGTGAGGGTGAAGGAGAATCAGGGCTGCACAGCACAAATGCATCTCTGCAACAAGCAAGGAGCTAGAGCCCAGTGGAGCGGCTGCTTTGCAGTGTTGTGCAAGTTAAGCAATAGCATAAATATAATATGTTATCTTATCCAGTGCAAAGCCTGGCCTGGCAGCATGTGGGACTTTGGGGGACCATAAGTGTTTGGGAACTACTACAAGCAGTAATAAAACATAAATGAGGGTTTGACCACATTTAATTGCTTTTGGGAAGGGTAATATCACTGGGGCATCCATCACAATTACCTTCTCCTGCTCCAGCCCAGATTAAGAGCTGGCCCAATGATCCAGATCGAAGAGGGTATTTCAGGGGTAAGGAAAGAAGAGAAATACCCTGAAAGTTTTAAAGATGTTTGCTATATAAAACATGATGTCCAGCCAGGAGAGAACAGACAATAGAAAGTCAGCTGATGAAAGGATGTGCTCTTCTTCTCAACAAGAACTTTCTATGTTGTTTCAACAATTTCCTAAGGCTGCAGAAAAGCTTAGTAATGAACCAGAGGACAGTGCAGAAAGCCCAAAATGTACGTAAGAGGAAAAACTAAGATTATCCTCTGTTTTTTTCCAGGGCTTGACTGAAGTGTTTCAAATGTCTGAGGCTGGCAAGGCCACCTCCCAGTGCCTTTCGGCTTTGGCAGCACTCACTCTGAAGAACTGCCCTTCCTCTTCCCAGGGACCCACCTCACTGGGAATAGATTTAAGTCTCCAGAGGAAGAAAATGGAAACAGCTGACTTCTCCCAGCCACCAGATCAGTTGTCACCTTCCAGCTGGAGGCAGGCAGAGGGGTAAGCACAAGGCTTTCCTCCCACCCACACAAAGCTGCAGGCTCCCAAACAGATTTTGCAGCTAACATCCACCTACCAAGATCTGCTCAGAAAGCCAAATCTCTTCTTGAACATGAGGACTGCAACCTGGCAAGGCTCCCACTACCTCCAGCAGCCTCGTGCAGAAGGGCTAGCAGGGCCAGGGCTTTCATGACACATCATCTCTGGAATTCACTGTTGAGTGTCCCACAGCCTCTGCTTGGTACAATGCCAGAGCTGTTTCTAAAATCCTTTGTGACCTACCAGCTGTTGAGGGCAAACCAGCAAGGCACACATCCACCCCGAGAGGAGACATGACCAGTGGACTGTTGATGAATGAACACACTAATGCTTCAAAAAACTCACTTCACACTCTTAGGTGGAGGGAACAGGTTCAGCTCCTAGCTGTCCTACAGGAGCCTGCATGATCCCAAGAAAGCCTTTAGTCCCCTTGTAGCAAAACTTTTGTCTCAGGAGGCAGAGAGCCATGCAGCAGCACTGAGCAAGGCAGGAAGATTGCCAGCTGAGGACTCAAACTCCTTCAGGGAACTGTAACAGTAACGTGGTAAATCCATTAACCATGGGAACAGCTTTCCAAAGGATGTGGTGGATCCCAAATTGTAAGTCTTTCCATTGTGAGTGGATGCCTCTTTCAGAAATGCAGGCTGTAGTTCAACCACAACTGCTCACAGGGAGCTCTCAGGAAAATGCCATGACCCCAGAGAGGCAGGGGCTCAGAAAGAGTACCCAGGCAGGCACTTTGAACCCTCAAGGACCTAATCTATGAGATTCCAGCCCTTTGCACTGTGCCATGGAAATTCAAGACTTTTCTTGGCTATGATCCTTTCCCATGTCTCTGTCCAGCCAAGTTTTCAGCTCTTTCTGTTATCTGCTTCAGGATAGCTAAATTTCCTTTGACCCAACTTACTGAGCAATCCTCTGAACCTTGTCACCCTCTCTAGCTGGTTTTGTTTCCTTGTTTTTCAATTACAACCAGATCTCCTAGTGAAAGTTTCTCTGCCTCACAGCTCGAGATTCTGTTCCCCCAGCACCAGTTCCTTGGCAAAACTCCCAGATAAGGACTAGTGAAAGCCTTCACAGCATGCAGCACCCAATGACCCACACTGCTAGAGTCAGGTCGTTCACTGTTCTGCCTACTCTCAGTTCCTGGAGAGCAGTCCTTGGCAGGAGAGAAGAGACTGAATCTCACTCATAGCATAATTCCTCATTTTCTTTAACTTCATCAGCGACAACTGCACCAAGGGACCAGGCTGTCACACTCTGCCTAGGAGCTACTTTGGGATACCCCTGCACTGGTAGTGCAGTGTTCTCACTGATGTTAAGCACCCAGTTATGTCTGTATTCTGAGCCCCCCTGTCAAACCAGATGCCTCTAGCTGCTCAAAACATTTGGTGGTTTCCAGTAGAGAATCTGCTTGTGAACAATTCTGATGCACATCAGAGGCTACTGTTAGCAAAGGGGGAGAAAAACACATTTGAAGGGAGAGGAGAGGGAGATGCTTTGCCCTGCTCCTGACATCATGCTGCTGAGCTCTCCAGCACCAGGACCAAGCTCTGCAAACAGCCAGGTACAAGGAGGTCATGCTGAACCTCCCAGGAGACCAGTAAGAAGCAGGAAACTTTCTGCATGAACAAAAAAAAATTCCCTTATCTGGCTCAATCACAGTAGTATTTGGACAAAGCGTTCTTGCCTGTATCTGGACTGTAATCTGGGGTTCCAGCAGGGCTGTTCTCAGGTCTCCAGTGACACTTAGCTGATCCACATGCACCTTAGTGGAAAGGGTTATATATAAAAGTTCCTCCTTTTCTTATCTCTTGGCTTTTGAGTTTCTAGTTCTCTTCAGCTTTTATAATCAGAGACTTGAGTTTATTTATAACCATTAAAAAGCCTCCTCCATGATACCTATGCTACAGCACTTCTCCTTCTATGACTCTTTTCCTTCCATTCACAAACCTAAATCACTTCCATGGGCAGAAAAGGTAAAGCAAGGTAAAGCCTTGCCAAGGGAAGAAGCTCTCCCATGATTCTCATCCAAGAAAGTGGCACAAAGGGAAAAAGACAAGAAGGGATGGCTCACATTCCTGGGTCATGGCAGAGAGCTGGAAAAGGCTCATCTCCAGGAGGACAGAGTGCCAGAACTTCTTTCTTTAACTTAGCCAGCAGCTGCAGAATTTAAGCTTATTAAAAGCCTATTTTGCCCTTGCTGCTGCAAAGGAAACCAACTCCCTCTTCTCCCCTCCCAAATAAAAGGCCTAAGTCTGCAGACACACATCCTGTAATGTCACCTTAGAAAGAGGTGGCAGGCAACCTGACTCATCTTAGTGGAACATGCATACAGCAGTTTTACTTCAGGTTACCACAAATTAAATACATTGCTCCCACTGCTGATCCTTGCTTTGAGGCTTTATTATGAGCAATCCAATGAACCTCCAGTATTCTCTGATTACAAGTGCAAGAAAGTAAAGGCAGGGAAAACAGGCAGGCTGGATTTTGATGCTCTAGGCATCATTCATTTCACAGTCTCCCACTTTGTTTTCAGCACTGCTGCATGCAGGAGCCCTCTCTCCTACAGACACATACCATGTGAGAGGTCAAAAAGACACCATTTAAACAGCCTTCCTATGACACATTTTAATATAACACAAGATATTGCTTGATTTGTCAGGTCAGAACAACAAGAGATAGAGAGCACTGAACTAGATACCACTTACTAAATATTGGTCTCCAATGGCTATTCTAAGCCTACCTCAATTTATAGATTAATCTGCTGGATCGGTAATTTAGGCTATTTGATGATTAGCATTTAGAAGTATACATTTCTGGGAAGGCTGAAAATGTGCTTGTGATTTACAAAATTACTGCAGGGTCTCTAGTGGATTATTTGTCAGAGGCAGGTGTTCAGCATTAGCCACATTCTCCCTCCTCTCCCCACATCCAGGTTTAGTATCAGCAATGAAACACCAACTGTTCCTGCAGCATTTACTCTAAAACAGAAAAGCAAGTGCGAGTCTTGTGTCCCCCTTCCCATTTCTAGCCTGCTGCCACACAATATTAAGGCTTTAGGATGATGTATATCAACCAACTGGGGTGTGGGGGGAAACGGGACCAGAAAGCATCCAAGTAATCTGTGCCCTCCCCACACCCTGGGGAGAGCACCCAAAGCCTGCCACGACAAGGAACATTCCTCCTCTGCATCCGTGCTCGTGGAGGAGGATGGGGCCAGCTGAACAAATCAACAGATTTGAAGAGGGAAAGAGCCAAACTGCCTCTTTTTGCAGCTGGCCGCTCCTTTTGCCCAGCCCTTTCTGACTCTTACCCCAAGCTGCTGCTGTCTTTCAGGCTTGCGTTGGGATTTCCCCTGGAGCCTGTCAGCAGAGCTCTTCAAAATGGCAGTTGGAATCCTCGTGGAACACCAGCCTAAGCATCCTTCCTCAAACACTGAGTGCATGGGCTACAAAACCCTCCTGGAGCCTGCAGTGCCTGCAAAGCAGGCAGCGAGCATTGCTTCAGCTGGCTCTCAGCGTGGCCCCTTTCATAACACAAAAGGAAGCTCAAATCCCTCAGGGCTCAGATTTTTTCCAAACTGGGTAAACACACGCAAACACACATTATTTGCATGCTCAGCAACTGGGACAAAGGATCTGTGGCCAGGTAGGTGTCTAACTGGTGGTCCAGGCATGTGGTAACACGTGTGCAATCCTAGAAATCTCGAGCTAAAAGAGACTTATCTCTAGACTGACTCTGTGCTGCTTCCAAGTCTTGCTTTGAGATTAAAAAGCAGACTTTGTTGTTTGGACCATTTCAGAAGAAAACCCCACCCCTGCTCCACCCCGCACCCCAAAGGTTTAGTTTGTAACCCAAAACATCAGCGCCTTAATAACATAAGGTCAAAGCCCTCCAGTCATTAGGCAGATTATATTTAAGAGCCCTATGTGCAGCTGATCAGAGGCTTATTCCTTAAAGGATTGAAATGGCAAGCCAGCACACCTCAGCAAGCAATCTTAGTCAATTAACAGAGATGTGCTCTTCTGAGCTAAAGATCACTGCAAACAAAAAAAATAAATGCACCACCGTCAGCTTTCCTCCATTACTGCTATTAAATCAAGCCAGCTGATCTGCTCTTTCTTTAGCTGGTAAGGCAGGGATGCAGTTAGAAGTCACGCAGCAGTTTTATTCCAACCAGGATGGTAACATTCTTGAAAATAAGCAAATTTTTTAGACTAGAGGGGGGTTGGATAGACTGAGAAGTCAATAACAAAACCCTAACTTTTTCAATACAAAGTCTTGTCTCTGAGCATGTAACTAAACTGGGGCAAGATAAAATCCTCCAGCAGGGTCCCCCTGCAGCTGCAGATAATAAACTCTACATGCAGTGCCATACATCTGGGAGGAGGAAGAGCTAACTAAAGGCAGATTTGCATAGTGTTGATGTATTAGTACCCACCAAATTACAGCAAGGGCAGGCCACCTACATCCAGCCACATGTTGGCAACAAGCAGTGCTGCAAACCAGAGCACACACCCAAGTTTCACAGGCACACAGACATCAGTGTAACCAAGAGCACATGGGAGCTCCTCTCTAGAGCTGCCAACTCCATCGTTCAAAAGCCCAGTCAGCCTCCACATCCCCTCCAGCTGACGTTTGCTTGAAGACAGGCGTTGTGGAAAAGGAACAAAATCAGCCATAATTTGCCTCCTAGTTTCCTACCCTAGCTTAAACCAGCCAGAGTGGCTGTTCTTTCCCTTCCAGCCATTAGAGGCAGAAATTTTCTTCTCCTTGCTCCAAAGCTGAGGTTCTTACCTGATCGCTTTCCCTCAAGACTTCAGCTTTAGAAGGAAAATCTGCCAAATATTTGCAGACTTGGCAGTTCATTCAAAGCTAGCATCACCCCCTCCCACAATCAGTCAAATGTGACACTGGGTGACTCAATTTGCAACAAGAGGCTTGTGCTGGTTGGTTAAAAGTAGACCAGAGCTGTATCCAGAGCCCAGCTTGGAGAGCCTGATGGAAAGGTTTATGCTGCCAAATCAGTGCTCTTCACCGAGTCCCTTTTTCAGGAGTTTTAAGAGCAGAAAGACTAAAAAAGGGTTAAACTGCTCATGGACTCTGAATGACCATGTTGTGGCCACAGACCGTGTGAATGACCCTCTAAAATCCTCTGTGCTGGAAAAGGTGAAGTGCAATGTCATGCTGCAGAAAAACATGGTTACTAGAGCAACCTTCCAGGCAGCAGCAAGAGCAGGGTATGAAATCTGTCCACACTGGCCCAGCAGAATCGACAGAACTACAGAATTTTCACAAAAACACTCTTCTGATGCAACATGAAAAACTCAGACATAGTAGACAGTCAGCAGACACGATGAAGGCACATCAAATTAGGGTTCCTCCTTGCTTGTGTGTTACCACAAACATCTCTGCAGGATGGCACCTAACCTGAGGACTCCAATTTACTCCTGCTTTAAAGAACAGGAAGAACACCAAGATGCCCAAAGCCTGATAGCCAGCCTGGTGACAATGTGCGGAGAGAAACTGAAGCTTACTTTCTGCTCTTATCATTGCTATGCTGACTCTGTACAAAGGGAACAAAAACAAAGCAAGACTGCCTGAATGCCCTTTCTCAGCAGCTAAGTTAAACAAGACTGATTTTGAATGGCAAAAGACTCTGAAGTTGCCACTAGAGATGACAATTTTTCACAGTATACCCTTGCCTGAATGCAGCAACAAGGATGAATTCTGACAGAAGAAAAACTGACAGCTTTTGCCATTTAAATATATGCCTAAAGGCATAGCTTAGAAGTAAGATTCTTAGATTATGAACAAAAACCCCCTTCAGTTTTTCTTCTCCCTCAGATCAAAATCCTACAGGAGCATCTCCCAGGTGGGGTGATGCTTACCTGAACAGCCCCTGCTGTGCTCAACTCCTCAGGGAACAGAGCAGATGGGAAAATCTGCATTGGTACAGTCCCAAGTAGCAACTTCAGAAGGTAAGAGTTCATTTTACTTCTTTCCTCTCCTTTGAGTTGAGGCTGGCTTTCCCTGCTGGCTTCCCAACCTTGCACATTTGAGATGAAGGTGGGAAGCAGCAAGCACTTCTTTCAAATTCAGGAGGAACAAACGACTGCTGGGGCATGAACACAGGAGCAGAGAGGCCAAAGTTACAGGTGATGGTGGTTTGTAACAGGAAAGGTGACCTGCAGGTATTATCTCTCAGGGTTAAAGCACCAACAACAAGGAATGATGCTGCACTTCAGAAGAGGACAGACACAACCTCTTAGTCCTCCACAGGTGTGAGACACACCCTGCAGCTCAGGGAAGAAAAGAGCAGTACGCAGAGATGAAGTCACACAGCACACTCAGAGGCAGAGCCAATGTGTACTGGCTCCCAGCTGTGCCTGGCTACAGGGTCACCTCCTCTTCACCCTGCACTTCTTTCCTTCAGATTGGACACTACCTGTATGTGCAGCTTGGCTGAAAATGCCTGGCTGTGTTGGTAACTCAGCTGCCTGTCTAATCCAGGTCAGGGATTTTCCTTGCTGTGCCATAATTCTTTTGCTTTTTTAGCTTATCCAGTTCTAACAGCCTCAGGGCCTGAAGGCAAGATCAAACAAAAACAAATGGCACTTTTAGCTGCAGGGTTTCCCCCAGGCCTTCACCCTGCAAGGGGTGGCTGCACCCAGAACCACATGGAAAACCCAAGCTGGTTTGGAGCACACCAGCAACAGGAGGCACAGATTCTTTCAGCTTTCCCAAAGCAGCATTGTGCCTGGGCTGCTCAGCATCTCCACTGTTCTCCAGACACGCTGGCTTTGCCTCTTGTCCTCCTCATCCACATCTGTGCCTCTGGTAATACAGAGGGTGCTGGGTCTGGTGTGCTCAGCTCTCCCCCACATCCCCAAATCCATGGATCATGAAGTCAGAGTTTCTATGCTCAGTTAAGCTACCAACAAAGCAAGTGCCCCGAGACACTGGGTAAGTCTGTTACGCCATACACAACCTGCCCACCATCAAATCCTCTTCAAGCAACTTCACCACTTGTTTCAACCTGCTGACACAACGATGAATGGCTGGCAGGAGAACGTTAAACATGGTTTCAGGCTGCTCTAGGGATGGTTGTGTGGGAACAGCTCACACCCCTCTCCTGAGCACACGCTGGGACGAGTGCAGTCTGTGCACTACTCATTTCTGAGGTCATGCAGCTACAGCAAGGGGAACTTCTTTGTTCCTGCCACATGTGTCTGCTTTAAAGGGGTATGAAAGCTGCTGGCTTTGTTTAACACTGGGATCCATGCCTTTCAATCCCCTTCCCACAGTTTTCAATACAGACAGCTATAAGACCCTCTCCAAACTCCTCCTTGCTTCTTTCTTTGAGTTTGGGACAAAGTTAATCTGATCCTCCCTGGTTTTGCCAAATAATTTTCTGGAGATCCCAAGGATGACTATTTATTGATTGAAGAGCTGGAGCATCACAAGGCTAATGAAGAGGTCCTTTTCCCAAAAAGTTTATAATAATCAGCCGAGAAAGCAAAAGCAAGAGACTACAGGAATCTCTCAGTGCTTCTCACATTACACCCTCCCCTTTGTTGTTCATGTTTAAAGCGTGCAAAGCCCCATATATTTAATTCCCAGTATGTTGCTTGGTCTCCTGCATTGCAAGCAAGACTATGTCATGAGAACTCCAGCACAGCACATCCTTACCCTTCAATTTTGGGAAACAGGGCTGGGCTGTGGTAAGCAGTAGACCAAGAGGAACATTGTTTTATTCCCTGTAGGATCTCCACATGCTTTCCTACCCCCACATCATTTGGAGGAAGCAGCAGGGAAAAGAGCAGCATGTTAAGACACTTCAGTCTTTGGCCTTTTTCATATCTCCAAATACAAGTTTCTTATTAAAAGATAAAGAAAAACCCTTTCATCCTCTATGTCCTGACCTAATCTTTAAATACTCAGTGAAATATAAGTAATTGAGAGATGCCTTTAGCAGCTGTGGGCTCACTCATCCCTTTCATGTACGTAGGCAGAAGATGACTAGGACTAAGGGTTGCTTAAGTTAAAACTGACAGTGTGATCACTGTGCCTGGCAGTGAATATTAAAAGCAATGACAAGATTGACTTTATCTAGCTGCACTGTAGCTTCTACTTCCTTTTTTTTTTTCCCATTTAAATGCTCCATTCCTCATTTCTTACTGCAAGGATCTGAGTCAGGAAAATATAGCTCAGGCTGACAACTTCCAGAAGTGCCTGCTAAAGCCCATCTTGTAGTGTGCCAAACTTAAGACACTTTAAAGACCTCAGCTTACAAAGCAACACAATTTCCTGAGAACAAACACGAATAAAAACACTCCTTGAGTGTCATGTGCTGTGCACACATTTGAAGTTTCAAAGAGGCACCCCTTGGGTTTTTTTTTCTTCTAAATGTTGGGCAACATTGCTAAATCCTTCTTCACCTTCACAACCAGTTCTGTTCTCTCAGAACTGACTGCAGAGAGGCAGTAACCAACTGGAACTCTCCCACATGCTCTAGGGACCATGTTAGCTACAGTTTCTGCTCCCAGCGATGACAGATGTTTTCCTGAATGTGCAGAATTCTTTTTTTTCCCTAAAGAAATACCTTAAAAGCTGCTAAATGTCTCTAACTGAAAGAGTGGTGGTTAAACAAGGGCATAAGACAGAACAAGCAAATTGCCAAAATGCTTTCTCCCTTTAAATAGGAGAGAGCTCCAGTGCCTGCACAGACTTGCTCCAATGCCCAAATTGCTCTCACCACGAATATGTACCTTATTTCTAGCTTCAGCTTTCAGTCACTGCTCACAGCTGCTTCTTGGTGGGCTGGGTCAAAGAGCACCTCCTTCAACTGAGAATTACATCCTTGTGCTGAAAACTATAGGCTAAGGTCAAGTCATGATTCCTCCTACCCCAAAAGCTCTCATGTTAATCAGAGCCACCATGTGATCCAAAAACTCATGCTGAATTTCGTAGTGGAGGTGGGAGCTGTTTCCAAGCAACAGGGCAAAAACCTTGGGCTGCCCAAGGTCACAGAGATCTCTGCTGAGGAGTGTACTTAGGCACTTCTGCAGCTGCTGCCCTGAGCTCCACAGAGAGCATACAAAGCCTCCTGGGGGATCCCCTCATATGTTAAACATGGGCCAGCTGGTTCCTCTGCAGCTGCAGAACAAACCTAAGCATAGCTCTCCCAGGGGCTTCCAGCCCCACCTATTCTACAGCAAGGATGAAGGCAGCAACAGCACTGCTTGGGTGTCCACTACTTCCTTGTGGATACATCCACAGCCCTCCACAGCTCCTCCAGCTCTCAGGGTTTTCCCTCTCCACTGTTCTCACCCCACAGTGATGCACAAGCACTACTGGGTACCACACTGCCATCAAGCATTGCTCTGGACTCACCTCTTCAGGCTGCCTCACAGTATCAATTTGATCATTACAACTCCATGGGAGCAGGGACCCAATTCTTGCCACCTCTTTTACCTCTCCCCATCCTTCAAAGGAAAGAGACATTTGCTATCAGTCAGCTAGGACCAGTGTTTTCATCAGCAGATGTTCTCCTTGAGCATCTTGTCATCACAGTTTGTCCTCTTAAATCTTTCTGAAGTTAAAAGATGCTTGCTGAAAGCTGATGGTCCAGAGCTTGCACAGCAAAATTGAGCTCAGCCTGGCCACTGTGTAAATAGTTCTATTGTACATGGAAAAAAGGTATGAAAGCCCTGCACAGGGCATAAACAAGCTGACTGTACATAATGGACATTGTTAGGTGTCTGAATAGGTCACTGACTCAAAGGAAAGTTCAGCTCCACAATGCAGGTCTTGAGCTCTGAATACAAGTAGAAAGCATCCCTGTGCACTCACACCCCATGCATTCAGCGCAGCTGGATCTTTTTGTATTTCTCACTGTCCATTTCCTCTTGAATTTCCCTAGTTTCCTTCCACTCGTATTATGAGCCTTTGTTCTTTCTCTGCCCTCTTCCTCCTTCTATTTTGAAGTGTACAGATGGAGTCTAAGGGTGGGGAAGCAAACGGTTACAGCATACTAGAAAAACAACTTTCGCAGCTTAGTAAAAATAGGATAAACCAACTCTAGCACTGTATAGAAGCAGTGACCCCTGTTGCAAGAGACAGAACCCTGTCAAACTGCAGCTACAAAGAATTTTGTATGTTAAGAAGTTAAAAATAGGGCCCTTCATGGAATTAATTTCATCCTAGCATTTGTTAGTTGTTAAACCCTTGCACACGAGGCTTTGCACCAGGACATTCATATTCCATCATGGCAGATGGGCATGTAGTGATAGGACAAGGGAAAATGGCTCTAAACTGAAAGAAAGGAGGTTTAGATGAGTTATTAGGAAGAAATCTCTCCCTGTGAGGTGGAAAGGCATAGGCACAACTTGAAAAACTGCGAATGTCCTATCTCTGAAAGTGTTCGGGGCCCAGTTGGATGGGGCTTGGAGGAACCTGGTCTAGTGCAAGGTGCTCGTGCCCAAGGCAGGGGGGTGGAATGAGATGATCCTTTTAAGATCCCTTCCAACCCAAACCATTCTAGGATTCTAAGAATATTCTTCCCATCAATCTTGAAGTATGACAAGCATTTGTGCAGTACAGTTCAACTTTGAACATGGCTTGATTGAGACATCCTGAGCAACAGGTTTGAGTGTCCCTCCAGTCTCTCAGTATAAGAGAAAGGTATTTGCACAGTGACAGCCTGGGTTTGAGTCTGACACCAATGAGCTTCTCCTTTGGAATCAGACAAGTCACAGATTGCCCACTAACAAGACAAATTTTGTAAGAGGTGCCTGCTGTGAAGAACAAACCCAGAAGCTGGGCCACTGATGTACAGCTGAGAAGTGCAAGCTGAGAGAGGTTCTCACCTCTAAGGACAGAGCCAGGAAAGTGCTGGAAATACCTAAAGAAGTTGTCTAGTTGTCATGGGCATCACTTTGTTTTGGGTTTCACAATTAGGAGTGCCCCCCACTGAGGTCCAAGACACCCTGTGATGTCAGGGTTGTTCTGGGACCAGCGTAGGTCCTGCCCCAACAGAGCGGCGCAGGCAAGCTTCACACGTTTTCTACAGCCCGTCCTTCCAAAAATACAAAGACAACCTGCATGCATTAAAACCACCATCAGGACTTCTGCAGCACTTGAGACTAGCAGAGCTGTCAGCTCTTTCAATGATAATAATCACCTGTCAAAAATGCAGATCAGACTGCAGAAGAAATAAGGGTTAAAAGGAAAAGCATCAATAAGTACCTTGAGCTGGAGTCAAGGCAATCACGAGACTGAATTCAGCTGCTTTGGTAAGAATCTTTTAATTCAACATGTTCCTCCTCTAGTGCAGGGGCCTTAGGGTGACTCCACAGTAGTTTTGTGCCTGTGGCTTTAAATTTGCTAATAAATAGTCTATGCACTCATGCACACAAGGTCATGGGGGAAGGAGAAAAGAGAAAGATTTTAGATTACAACAAAACCAGCATTTGTCACGTGCTTTAGTTAGTGTGAGAGGCAGATTCTGTGCTCTTGGACTGAGGAAGAATATTTTCTGTTCCACTCCTGATGTGCTTGGCTGCCTTATGCCAAAACCTGTTTTAAATCCATTAATGAGACTAGGCTGAGTCTACATAACTTCTTAATATGCCAATGGAAAAGGGACACTTGGGCATATTTCTGGGAACAACAGACATCCAAAATTCCCACCACTGTCACATGAATCACTACTCTGTGGCCAGCTCCCTCCTCAAAGTCCACTTTCTCTCTGGAATATCACAGCAAGTTGTCACTGATTACTTTATGGAGAACACAGGAAGTTGATGAGATTCACTTGTCTCTTTGTAGTGGCACCTCAGTGCCAGCGCCTCCAGCACTGCTGCCATGTTTGCATCCAGGTTCACACACACTGGTGAGACCACTCAGACACCTGCATCAGGTTTTGATGCCCATCTGCTCTGAGGCCCCGAGTGGATCTGCTCCAGCTAGTAAGGATAATGGGAATGACAAGGAAGTCTTTTTCTTCCTGTACTGCCTCATCCTGCTCTAAAGGGACCCACCCAGCACCACAACCATGCCCCCTGTCCTCAAGAGACGTTGAGCTGAAAGCCTTCAAGGACAGGACCCACTGTTGGTAGAGATGGGGCCTGTGCCTAGGACAGTGCCTTTCTCCAGAGATCTGGAGAAGAGATGCAAAAGCTTCTTATAGCAAAATGAGAATTATTCCAGCATATGCAATAAAGTCCTCTTTCCCAGACTGTTAAGGCCCTAGTAGACTACTTTTCTAAAAAAAAAACTAAGTAAAAGGACACAGCAACAGTTAATAAAATGGGCAGCAGTATTTTTTGGCAGAAGTAATTTAAGGCTAACCTCCTGTTCCATGAACAGTGGCAGCCTAAATGGGAAGGATTGCTGAGTCAGCTTTTGCTTTGGACTTCACAATGTGCTCTATGTTTTCCATAGAGCGAGCAGGCTCTAATCTACTAGGGAAAGCTGAAGTGGGGGGAAGAGGGCAAACATAGGAGCTTTGAAGAAATGTGGAAAGAAATATATGGAATCCAAGTCTCTGTTTAATGAAAAAGCTGAAGAAAATGTATCATGGTGTCTCTGAATGAGCTCTGACTGCAAAGACCTCAGGCACCAGTAGCTGC
This sequence comes from Pyrgilauda ruficollis, assembly GCF_017590135.1. NCBI lineage: Eukaryota > Metazoa > Chordata > Aves > Passeriformes > Passeridae > Pyrgilauda > Pyrgilauda ruficollis. The sequence continues at coordinate 6,475,531 of NW_024511432.1, forward strand.
ATGTGTGTGACTCCAGAGACGCTGCACTAGCACATAACCTATTTATTCTTGCAACTCTATGCAACAGTAAATGATAATCCTAATATCCTAATATTAACTTATCCTAATAGTAACCTTAACACATATACATATAGAACAGCTTTCAAAACAGGAGATTGCTCACTGCAAGTGAGCTATTGTCCAAAGGGCCTGGTTTATCCAGGACCGTGCCTCAACCACTGCTCCAGAGCACACACCTAAGAGAAGAAAGTATAAAATGGTCCTTCCTTGGTGCATGTTTCCTCCCTTGAGAAAACAAGCTTGCTTTGGAAAGATTAAGTTCTTTAACTAAGAATGAAATTCCTTCACAATCTATCCATGACACTGGCTCCAGCACTCAGCTGCTGCAGGGCTGTTTTAGCACGTGATGCTGGCAGTCAGGCTAGTTTCAGCTAAGTGCACTGAAATAGCTCAGCAAAAAAATCCAACAGCCATAGATGTGAGAGGAATAGTGGGAACACAACAGCAGTGGCCAGATCATCTGGCTGACGCTGCAGGAGCCTAAGCCTGAAAGAAGTGTCATGCGAAGGACCACACTGTTAACAGTATCTTTTGCAAGTAGCCATGAAAAGCTTTTATATTTAAATAAAGGACTTGGCAGAGAAAAATCACTTCCTCTCATTTACTCTCTCCACACTGAGTGAAACTTCAGCTGAATTAAGAGACTGGGTTGCTATTCCCCTCCCTGTCTCCTGCAGCCTCTCAGCGGTGTTTGCTTTTTACATGAAGATAGTTATCCTAAATTTTTATAAGCTTGCTTTTCCTTCAGCAACTAACCATGCTGAGGTGCTCAGACTCTACAGGGCAGTGTACACAACTGCCATACACACTGTCTCAAAACAATGTGCTCCCAGGATGCTCCCTGATGCACCAGGTGCTGAGACCCCTCTGGCACAGTACAGAAGGGGGAGTTCCCTGCTTTACCTTTACCTTGCCCAGTTGTGCTAGGATGTTCTCTGCTACCCTCATCAACAGTTACCCTTTATTTTGAAGGTTTCCTGTAGCAAGAGCTACATTTTATATTGGAACAGCCTGTAAAAATTAAATAAGGAGCCACTACTAGTTATGCTGTAGATGACACCTACTACAACCAGTTAAAGTAAAAGCCAGAAAATATCCCACAGGCAGCTCCCCACCTTCCCAGCAGCAGGGGAGGAAGTGGGGCTGCAATGCCCAAGTGTCAGACCTCTGCTCACTGCTGTGCAGCCAGCCCAGGTGCCTCAACAGGCCTGCCCAGCAAATCCCACCTGGAGAGAAGTGATTAGACCAGGCACAGGAAGGCACAAAGCCAGCTCAGATCTGAAAGCAGCACAGCTCATCCTGCACAAAGCTATGCTTTGCTAGCAAGCCCTCTGAGAACTGGCAGGTACACTCTGTGTGGAGCCAGCTCAGGAGTCTGCAGGCTTCTTACAGTTTATTCACAAGCTGTGATGGGGAAGAGGCAACTGCACAGGCAGGAACCCCAGCATGTCTGACTGTGTATTAGCTCCACACATGGCTCAAAGTCCTGAAGGGAGTGGAGAGATGAGAACACTTAAAGTTACTTTAAAAAGTTTCTCAGCCCTCAGCATGTCTTCTGGATCAACTCGATTAGCTGATGAAGAACCACACAGCAGAAGTATTTGATACTCTCTGCACTGAGGCTCTAGAGATGATGAAGACCCACCACATCCAGCTCCCCAAGCCCTGAGCATTTCCAAGGAACGGGGTCTTCACCTCTTCCTCCACAGCAATCAGTCCACAGGCGCCTAGGTTTCTGGGCAGCTGCTTTCTTTTCAGTTACATCACAAATCAAAGTAAATAAAAAAACTGTCAGGGACCTCTTCCAAAGACTCAGCCTGAACCTCTTCCATTTTCAGCCCCACAGCCTGTGGACCCAAGAGGACCCCATCCGTTATTTCTCCATCTGAAGCACGTTACCACTTTGCAAAGCTCTTCCTTTTATTTTACACACCACTGAATTCCCCATGGCATTCAGCATAATCTCTGAGCTAATGCTTCAAGGTTCCCAGATTGTCACAGCCACAGCCCTGTTAAATTGGTATCAATATTTAAAATCAAGAGGCCTCTTCTTCCAACACAATCTGCATTTCCAGGTTTATCACAAACAGTAAAAAATTCATGTGTGTACATTTGGCTCAAGGTGCACATATGAAAAGAGACTCACTCATGCATCAGCCAGACAGCTGACATCCATCCTGACATTTATCTCCATGGATGAGGAAAGATGAATCACTCACAGCTATACAGCTGGGGAGTTTGCCCTTGGTCAAGCCAGTAAATGACATAAATCAGCCACTGTGCATCCTCAAATTCAGAGACAGGCACCTGAGAGAGCTGGGGAGCAAGAGGGGCAGTGGCAATCTCTTCCATATGAAAAAAGCATAAACACAACCACATCCTAGTGACACCTAAATAAGACCCCCAAAAGCACAGCTCAAGAAATTTACTATATTCTGGGAAGTTCTAGCATATTTGTAATTGTTTCAAATTATTTGTTCAACAATTAGTTGCCACTGTTAATTAAGCTCAAAGAAAGGGAGGATTTTTCATTTATTTAAGTTAAAGAACTCAAAATTAGGTACAATTCTTTACCAGAGAGGCCAGACAAAGGCCACTGGTTTGGCACAGAGGTGGCTGGGGACAATGTACCATGCAGGAGCTGAGGCAGATGAACTCCTGAGCATTTCTGGCCTTCAGTTCTAGCAGCCAGGCAGAGGCTGTAGCTGACAGTAGTTGACTGGGGAGCCAGTTTGCAGGCCTGCCATGTTAGGCATGCCCAGTTCAGAGAGGGTTTTGGAGTTTTATCTTTTTTTTTGGTTTTATTGAAAACCTTTTTTCATGCACAATCAGACTTTTCACCTAAAAGCAGCAGTATTTTAGCCCAGCAGTCACAAAGGCTACATGGGAAGCAAGTACTACAAGAAAGACAATCCAGAAGCTCAGGGCCAGCCTCAGATCTGGGAAATTGCATTGACCAGGCTTCCCAGGTAACCTCAGGAACACCAGCCTGTGGGTGCCTTCAATTCGATTCTCTGTTTAACAGCCAGGATGAATGAGGACAATAACCATGGCACAGTGATCAGGAGCAGGAAAAGGGCATTTCCAGAGGGTAAATTAACAGGACAGATGGTCCTAAACATTTTCACCTATTCCACCAAAGGTTTTGGTACCTTCAGCACACATCACAAACCAGTTCTGGCTCAAATTACCTAGAAAATGGTGCTAAAGCCCAGAGTTCCTCCTGCAAAGCACAGATCCTGACAAAGAAAGGACATTGAAGGTTTGCATTTTTTCATTGTTACTCAAAAAAAAAAAAATAGCAGCAAGAAGCCAGGGTGGGCTCATAAAGGCGCTGTGTTCCAGCACAGCTGTACATGCTGCTCAAAACTGCTTCAGGCTGAGATGTTTGTGCTGTCTTAGCCTGGATGGCACTCAAAGCCTTCCTTTTATTTCAAGAACAGATCTGACTCCAAATGATCTAGTGTGACACCTGTCACTGAGTCCCCTACTTGTTAAAGACTACTTCAGTAGCTAAGGACAAAGCAGCACAAATACCTGCTGACCTGGCTCAACACGAGCAGGGCAGGTTGTGGAGCAGGAAGGTATCAAAGCTGACCAGATGATCCCTGTGCCATGCAGAGTCAGGAAAGCACTTCTTGTAACAGCAGTGCTACCTACTTCCCATCCTGCCTGCCTAGTGCTAAAGGAAGGAGGCAGCAGGAAACTTTTTCCCAGGAGACATTTATTTGTAACAAAAGAAGTAGAAGATAGACAGCTCTGTAGTGTCCCTCAACAGCTATGATCAACAACTCTTACTAATATTCACCAATAAATATTTACTTCCAAAGGCTTTGAGAAAAGTAAGGATGAAAAACCCTCTCCCATTTGTTTAAGTGCAGGTATTCTATCCCCATAAAAATCCAAACCCTGCCCTACAATCACAACAATGACCAGGGGAAAGCTGTTAAGCACCCTGACTGTCCCACAGGACCTGTAAAGCTGCTGCTATACTACTCCTGCAAAAGATTCTTAAGGGTCCTTGTTAAACAGAACCATGAAACCATAAAGCAAGGATGGAGACAGCTATCCTGTACAGTCTTCAAAGTCAGCCCAAAGCACATGACCTGTTTTGTGCTGATCTGTTTGCAGAGGCCATGTAATTCTCCAGAAGTGTTTTTGTTTCCAAAACAAATGCTACACACTTTGCTTTGACTTGGGAAAGTAGAAAAAAATCCCTCCCAATGCAAATAGCCAGATAGTGCTGGCGAGGCTCACAAATGCACGCATGTGAGTGGGAAAGGAAATGAAGAGCCTTTCCAGCTTTCCAAAGGGTTATTGCAAACAGCAGGGAGGGAGAAGGGATTTCACACATTAGGAAAAACACCATGATGGTGCTTGTCCTTAAAGCAGACGCTACACAGAAGGCCCTGGGTTGCACTGTCTGTTTAGCACTTCTCTAACACCAAATGTTGGATGGAGCCCCTTATTGCAGGGTGCACATTGCAGCACCGTGATGGCTGCAGGTCAGTGTGCAGAGTGCTGTACAAACCACTGCTGAACCTCCTTCCTATTTTTCTGGCCTAAACAACTTTGCTGTGCATCATCCAGAAGCTACGGCAAAGCCAAGGACATCCCTGCATTCCAGTCCCCAGAGAGTCAGAGATATCACATATACCAGCTGCTTCCTCAGCCGCCCTGCAATGGGAAATCTGCAGGTCACAGATGAAGAGGCAGACATGCTGCATCCCAGTCACAGTGTAAGGAAACAGCATGACCATACTGAAAAATTACTCTTCCAGTGTTCTCCCAGGAAAGTTAAAAAATCTCATCTTTCACACGCTTATGCCTCTGCTGGGTTTTCGCAGAGCTTCCCTGTGTGAGCCCTACTGGCAGGGACGCAGCTCCAGAGGAGTCAGGAAGGTTATCCTGCCTCTAGCAGAGGGGAGGGGGTGGGGGGAGACAGAGATGAAGCAGGCTGAATTCCCACAGGCTTTGCATTATGAAAGCCATGAGCAGCAATCAGGCAGCCTTCCTGAGTTCTCTTTAACCCCCTCCTTGCTGCTAAACAAGCATCTGAAGAGACCTCTGAACAGCAAACACACACTGGTGTACAGCATACTCAACACAGCATACGCATACTTAACCTCAAGGCAGAACAGGCAAGCATCTAAAAACCCAGCCATTTACTTTCTTTCAGTATTTTCCAAGAGGTGAAAATTTCCTCTGTACTTGCATTAATGGGTGCTGCAACCAGACCTGCTCCTCTCAAGCCTACAGCTTAAAGGGGGAAAAAAAAAAGTGTTACAATCCAACCCTGCACATGCCCAGGACTTGTTACTTCAAGAAATGCCATCATTGTTCTCCAGCCAGGCAGCCAGTCGATGAACAGGCATCACTATTGTCCACTGGCTGCCTGAGGGCTTTCAGCAACAGCACTGAAGTATGAGCTCTTGAAAGGGTATCAAAGTTCTTGCACAAAGTCAGATCAGACTCATATATATCCTCTATTATTTGCTGATAATTGTAGAATCCTAGAATGGTATGGGTTGGAAAGGATCTCAAAAGGGTTCATCTCATTCCACCCCTCTGCCTTGGGCAGGGACACCTTGCACTAGGCCAGGCTGCTCCAAGCTCCATCCAACCTGCCCTTGAACACTCCCAGGGATGAGGCAGCCTCAGCTCCTCTGGCCAGCCTGTGCCAGGGCCTTGCCACCCTGACAGGGAAGAATCAATAGGAGACATTATGAGAAGAGATGGCACAAAATACATCTTCCCCAGGGATTCCCAGAAAAAAGAGTGATCTCCAACAGAAATGTCAAAGAAATCTGCTCCCTCCACTCCCAGCCTCAGCGGGTACAAGAGCATGTCACACGTGTCCTTGCACACCCGGAGGGCCATCTGCTGCCAACGCAACACTGGTTATCTGCCTCTGCAGAGGGTCCCCCTGCACAGCAACTGCCTCAAGGACCACGCGCGCTCTGAAAAGCACAACGGCGAGGGCTCCGGGGCAAAGACAACTGGGCTGTAACCCAACACATTAGTAAGGCTTTGAAACTCCTTGGATAGGGAAACAAAGTACTCCATGGCTTGGCAGACTGGATTAGAGCACCCTGGAGAGCTTGAGACAGACTGGAGCTTGTTTGAGGTGCCCTTTCGGCTCAGACTGTGCACCAGTTCACTTGAGGCTCAATTTTTCTGCAGGAATAAGAGCAGTGGAAAAAATGGGGGACTCTGCCACCCCCACACCAGGACAGCAACAGCTGAAGTGAATTCCAGCTACCCTAACCATCCTCATGGCAGAGGAAATCCCCATGGGCTAGGCAGACACTTGCTCAGCCTCTCCTGGTCTTTTTCTAGAATCAAACAAAAGAGCAGTGGCAGAGACTGGTGCCAGCTGAAGAGGCTGCAGCTCTGAAGAGAGACCAAGCACCCTCCAAGAGCTCAGTCACACCAACACCTCCTTTCAGGCATGAAAGGAGAAAGCTGGCATTAGTTGGTAACTAACCCTAATTGCTTGACTTTACATCTTGATATCAATCCAGCCAGCCTGAGCATGCCAATTTTCTAAACACAGTCCTGCACAAGGCTGACAACGTAGCGTGCAGATCAAAGTTTTGGCTAACAAATGTGCTGGAAAATACTGGTGTGCTGATTTTCCATGAATGAGGCCACTAGTATGAGATTTTCCATGAATGAAGCCACTACTGTGTGAAAAGCCCGGGGCAATAGGACTGCCTGAGAGCAGGGAGCATCACTCTGCCACTCCAGCCTTCCTTACGTGGTTCATATTTTATGAAGAATGATTCAGCTGAACTTGCTCCTTGACATGAGAAAAAGGGAGGAACATGAGTGTGGGAAAGCAAGAGGATGTAACACAAGCATCTGGTATGGGGGAGACACTCAAGGGAGATGGTAAGGCTCAGTTAATATGCAAGGAAGCAATATAAAAGCAAAATAAAACAGGAGTGGAAACAAATCTTGGTAGACACACACTCAAGGCATGGCACAGCTGGGAACAGGAGCTCTTAGCATCCACCTTCAATCCCAGGATTTATCCATAAAGCAAGGCTGCCCTTCTCACCTCTCACTCCAACCAGAGCAAGCCCAGCATGGGAAGATACAGGGGTTTCCCTTCACAACGTTGCAAGGGGTCTGGAATAAAAATTCAGCTGGCTTCATTCCCCATTAACAGTTAATTTCCTCAATCATTTCCACAGAGGGAGAAAGAGAAATGCTCATGATCCGAGAGATGAAAGCATATGAAAATAAGCCTCATAAAACCTGTACTGCCCTAAGGGAAAACTGTCCCACAACTTTCATTGGGGAATTATCAAAGGCCCCAGACTAGTGGGGGGTTGTTTTTATTTTATAAGACAGATGCTTTAGAGAAGTAAGTCCTCAAATAGCTGAGATTCCATTCTGCTGAACCTCCAACGAGACAAGAAAAAGAAACAGCTGATCCCACTTAGTCCAGCCCAGGGATCCAGCTTAACCACACCAAGACAGAGGACTGGAGTAAGGCACAGAGCTGTACAGGCACTGCTAAACTTCTTTCCAAGAAGATGCCATTGCCCCAAAGAAAGGCAGCTGCACGCGTGGTAGCACAGCCACAGGAAAGCACAGCACACAGTGAAAGAATCTCATTCATTTCTTTTGCAAAACAGAGGCTGGGGTAGAAGGCATTGACTCATTTGGCCTGAGAACAAGAAAGAACTGCTCCTGAGAGACTAGTTTAAAACAAGGATGTTTAGTGCACGTTTTGCTTTGAGTCTGGGAGAGTGAGTATGAAACTTCCCACACTCAGAGCTCTGCTTCTTATCAAAATAGGTTTAACATAAGCTCAGGAGAAAGAACTGTTCAGAAAAGGGGCAAAGTCCCAAAATGGTAGAGCACTCCCACTCATGGCTAAGCCTCAGGGGTGACTGCAGCCCTGGATAAGCCAGGAAGCAGTCAAGTGCCCAGCACAAGATCCAATGGTAGTGTGGCCCCAGCTCACAGCTCGGGCAGCCAGACTCACCTGGCTCCTCAGCTGGGCTGTGAAACCCCCGTGGTGCCCTCGCTGCTGCCACCCTGCACTGGCCGAGATGGGCACCCTCAGTGCTGTGGGCTCTCATTCCATGTGACTCTGACTTCAAGAGGGGAGGCAGATGCTCAGAAGATGAGGGGTTTCACATGATTTACAAGCGTGCAGTAATCAGCATCTTATTTACTATGGCTGATGAAAACACTTCAACACTGAACAGATCATTTTTCCCAACTACAAACTTCCCCCTCTGGACACATACAAACACCTTTCCACATTCATCCCTATAGAGTGAGTAATTTCAGTTCCACTAGCAAATAAAACCAAGATATTCCAAAAACTCATGTAACCTCATTACCACATTGACTCAAGGAGTGGATATGTGTAAAACAGTAGACAGACACTAACAATGAATAATTAAAATGAAGCTAATAACAACAAGGGATCTAAGATCCAAAGAGAAATTATTTACTTGGAACAGCTATTACCACATTTAATCTTTCACAATAAAAGCATATGAATAGGAAATAAGTAAAACTAGCTCTTGGGCACAGAGTATTGCCCCTAGCTGGTTCATCATGTTCACAGAAAAGTATGTGATGTGCTACTACACCCAGACGTTTGGCTGTGGTGCAAGGGGCTGGATCTCTCCGTCTGGGAGAACAGCACTCTCTGGAGCACATTAAGGGAAGAGCAGGAGAAAGATGGGAAGCTTTGAATTCAGTAGGAAGAGCAGAACAATTCAAGTGTTTAAGCGACTACTGAAAAACTCCAGCTCCCCCAAAGGTCTTGATCACTTGCTTTACTGGCATTCGTACTCATCCTGTACAAGAAAAATGTCCAAGAGTTTTAGTTAAATAATTGTTTGCAGTTGATGTTGAGCTGAAGACTCTAAGTTCTGCTTTCTGAGGAATAAAAGCCCATGGGATTGCTATGAAATTAAATTGCTCCCTGGAGGCATGAAAGTACTGCAGCACTTGCTCTGGATCATCCAAAGATTCCAAAAAATAAGAGCCTGTGCCTGACTCACCAGTGTCCACATCTGATCTCAAGTAAGTACTGTTGGCCACAATAGCAAAGGAATCCAGCCAACTCAGGCAGAAAGAGCACCTTTTGCAAGAAAAAAACTTTGGATGCAAAGTAGCTCCTAGGAGGGGGCAGGCTGGAGAGGAAGGTCGGCTTAGAAATTACAGTAATATGTCAAGATGCTGGAAACAGGCATCAGGTTCTCCCACCATCCCTATCCTCCCACAAAGATTGCCACTTTGGCTCCTCCTGCACACTGAAGGTGGAAGAGAAGCCATGGACAGATGTCTTCCTGCTGGAGTCCCTCTATCCAACATTAGCATGTAGCAGAGTAAATGATTTCTAAAAGATAAGGTCTGAAGCTTTTCACACCATTTAATAGTCAGTCCATGTGAACTGCTCTACTGTAGGCTCTGTGAGGAAGGCATCCATCATGAACAGGCTAGAGTTTATCTGGCTTTCTTTGTTCAGGGCAAGTATGTGTTCTCAGGGTCAGAGCTGTCCTGCAGTGCCTCTTCCTGCTGGGTCTTGTACTGAGGTCCAAACCCTTGCAGTCCCAACGCAGCCCGGGGCTCGGCAAGCACAGCACCTCCTGAACTCTGTGGGAGTGGTGCCTGCTTGCTTCAAAGGCAAATTGTACCCGGTGTTTATACCAGCCTACAAGGCATGAAAGGGCCTAGGAGGTCAAATATCCACCACTGTAATTTCAGGCAGGATCAAACAGAAAAGCAACAGCTGGGCTGAGTGAGCAAGTCCACGTTTAATTACAAATGGTTTCGGTAATAAGCAAAAGCAAGAACAAAGCCAGTGAAAAACCTCTCTTTTTCTTCCTGGCTCCTGTTCAGGCTGTGTAGAAACAGCTGCCTAGAAGAGAATCTCAAGTAAGATCCACCAACTACATTTTTTCCATTTTCAGCACTGCCACAGCACCACTGTTCCCTGGGCAAAGCCACTGTGCTTTGACAAGGACCGACGGGCAGATCGCAGCTGCTCCCACCACAGGGCTGGGTCTGTGCAGGGCTCTCCCAGCCTGGAGCTCAACCCCTGTCAAGTCTCACAAGTACATGCACAGAGTCATTTTGCAGTAAGCTGCTTGGAGGATTTAATTTGCTTTAACATCCTCTGAATATGAAATGCTGCTGTAAAAGGGGATTGCTAGCTCAGAGATGATGAACTCTGCTTAGAGGTCCTGCCTGGCCTGGGAAGAGGGCAAAAAACATCTCTTGGAGTACCAGGAATTCCCACTGATCCCTCCATCAGATCAATGCATTTCATTTACAGTCAGGATCTATTCTTGCTTTTCCCAAAAGTGAAGCAGTGGTTAAGGATAGGAAATGAGCCCTAAAGCACACAGACAAGAAGGCTTAGCTGGGTGGATGGAGGGCTTTTTTTAGATGCTGGGAGCCTTCCACCCATTTATTGGGGCAGCAAGCAAGAAGAAATCAGTGGGTCCCCTCACCACATCTGATACCTCTGATAGCATCAGCAAGAGCCTAACAGAACCCAAGAGCACCATAAAAACAACTGGAACACAGTATCACAACCCCAGACCTCTCCAACAAACCGATACCCGCTGCTGACAGAACACTGCCTGGCTGTGTGTCACAGGGGGACACGATGGGAATAATGTGAAGGCTGGGAAACCATCACATCCCTGGGAACCAAGAGCTTCTGACCTTTCTAGCAAAGCCTGCTGAGAGAACTGGGTGGGTTGTTTTGTACTCCTGGCTTTAATTACAGCCAAGTGTTTAAGTTATTCTCCTCCAACCACCCCCATGTCCCTCACAAGCACAAATCTAGCTTTTTATAGCACATCCGGTATGGATGTTAAACACATTCAGGAAATGCACTTTCAGCCCCAAACATCCCCTCCCCTGGACCAGTTAGTTTGCAAGGGTTTGTAACACGGAGACGTGGAGCCGGATGTTTGGTTTTGTGACCGTTGCTTTTCTGGGTTACTTCTGTCTGTTTAGAGAAGGGAAATTCAATAAATGCAGGGTAGGCTGCCTGCATTCAGAAATAATACATGCTGCTTGCAAGGTGAAGAAAGAAAAGCCAGATGGAAAGGCCACTATTAGCTGCTCAAATTCCCTGCACACAGGGCAAGGCTTTTTTTTTTTTTTTTTTAATAGCTGACAAAGCTCCTGGGGGCTGACAATGGCTCACAGCACAGTGGGTGTCCACAGACACAGCTAAAATCCCAAAATCATGTTTTTCACTGCCTTGTGGCAATAGACTGGGGCTCTCCCATAATGCATAAGGGAAAATGTACCCGCTCCCCCAAAACTTCTATTTTAAGTAGACAAAAGGTGCAAAGAACTGTCAGGCTATGCTAGGCTCTGTCAGTGCCCAAGCACTGCTCTGGCATGTCACCAAGGCTTGTGACTCTTTCCTCCAGAGCAGCAGGGTCTGGATAGCTTGGCTCAAGTCTAAAACCTGACCTTTGTAATTGGCTTAACATATGGGGCTTGCCTCTGGCTTTAAGGAACACCACAAGCCCGCTAGTAATTTTCTCACCTGAAAACACCCTGGCTGGCTTCCCAGATGGAAGCATCTTCCTAAGCCCAAAGGCAAGCATGTTTGCTGGCAGTCTCAGGGATCAGTCTTGGATACTAGTCAGACTCTCAGATCAGAGGGCCCATGCTGGCCAGATTGCCCCAGAGAATCTCCTAGTAAAGCCTCAACAGAGCTGGGCTGTTCCACACACGGATCCAAACACCACTGCTGCTCCTCTGCTGTAGGATTCCTGCACAAAGCCAGGATGTGCTGCAGGAGGTTATGAAAGGGAAGGCATTTGGGGCTGTGCTGCATTGGGGTTTGGTGCTCTGAAGAAAGGCAAAACATACAAGCCCAGGATATTTTTCCCCACCTTTTTCCACAGCCAGGTCACCTCATGTTCTGGCCAAGCAACTGTCAGTAGGACATCACACATCAGCAAGCTGCACAATGACCTAATTAAGTTGCTTCCAAAATAATCTCATGGAAGGAAAGTTAAGAGTCCTTGAACTCATTATTTCTTATATTGATTTTTAGTCTACTTTTTTCCATATCTGATGTGAATTCTTCAGATATCTGCAACATGAACTCAAAGTGAGCTGTGGCTATTACTGCTGAGCAATCCAAGCTCCAGCAAAAGCAACCATGCCCCTTGGTAATGACCAGGCTGTACAGGCCCACTGGCCACCCAGCTCTTCCTGTGGCCTGTAAAGACACAGGAGGAAACATGGATCTCTACTGAACTGGAAGGTGAACAGCCCCATGAGCTTTCCCAGTGGGCTGCCAAACCTGCCTGTACTCAGAGCAGCAGACTGGAAGGCAGGTTTGAAGACGTGGGACCACCAGCAGCGTGCAGTGTGGAGCTGCCCCAGCTTCAGCTGCTACTCGAACAAACTTCAGCCACCAAAACTGCGCAAAGAATGCCAGCCCAACCCAAGGCAAGTTTTCCAGCACAAAACCCTGTACACAACACTTAGATTACAATTAATGGGCTCTGCAGGGATGAACAAGAGCATGAAGACTATGCTCATCTATGCCTTCATTCAGCTCAGAGAACAGCAGCTGTCAAGGGTCACGCACACACACACACTGTGCTTTCACTACCCTGAGCTAAGTACAAGCTATGCAACACTTAGCTGGAAAAATGAGTGACAATCCAGCTGCAGCAAGTGAATAACAGCATCTCAGGGAAAGGCAGCCTTAACTCACACTGGAGAATTGCTCTAAGCAGATGGGAAGGACAATGTATTTATTTGACGGGTATTGTTTCTGTGCGATCAAATCATATGCAGTTTATGTCTTTCAAATATAAATGCAAACAACTGACTTAAATAAAAATAATCTCTGGAACACAGAAGAATCTCCTCTATTCCTAAGAAGCTGGTGATTTCCCAAGCTCATCAGGAACCAGACTGGCATCTCAGATGCACAGGGGACCCGACCTCCTTGTATGCTTGACAAGCATTATGATAATCTCAGAATTAGGTGTTAGAGCTTGAACAGAAAAGTGACAAATCCACATCAAAATGATATTAGAGAACATCAAAGAGGCAAAAACATCTCTCATTTAAATGCTCACCCGAAGTCTCTAAGAAGCTACAGCCCAGCCTGACATGGCTTTTTATAGCCCTGAGAAGCACCTGTCAAAAGAACTGCAGGCAATATCAGGAATGTTCCTTGGCTACCTGCAGTTTCATCAGGCTGCTTGAGACAGTCAAATCACTATTTCCTCACTAGGATGAATGATTTATGAGGATTAAAAAATTTGAGCCTGAACCTATGAAGTGAGTCACTGGAACTCACGGGCTGCCTCCCCCGCTTCCCTCCAGCCCCAATCATCACACCTTCCAGGCCTAGTCTTGCTCCCACTGAAGTACTGCAGGAAACAAACACCCATTAAATGCTGCAGAGCCTGCACTACTGGCTCCAGTGCCATCTTTCTCACTAAGGGCCCATACCCAGGCAGGGAAATCCCACACTCACCCCGAGACTGTCGGCAAGGAAGCTGGAGCTGCTGACTGCAGTTTCTCTTGCTGCTTCAGAAAAGATTTAGCTTCTTTTGAGTTTGAGTCTACTTCTTTAGTCACCCTGTTGGAGGAAAAGAGAAAAAACAGAGGGTAAGGAAAACTGTACTCAACAGTAAAATCAAAGATCCATCAAGAAAACACAAAAAACAGGTACAAGAGCCTCCACATCCCTTGCACAGAGATCACCTTCATCAGCTGCAAGCTGAAGAACACACATCTTGTTAAGATTTCATTCCAGTGACAAACCCTCTACATTCATGGCAGAAAAAAGAAAAAGCATGGCTAATTAGAGCTGGGGGAGGAGGGGATGTTTTTTCTTTCCAACAAACTGGAATGCTTATTCATTCAAACAGGCCTGTCTCACTAGCAGCTACTAAATGCTCTCCTCAGGTCACTGGGGGCAATTCCAGGCTCTTAATTGGACTCTTGATTTTCTCATTTGTTGGGTCAGTGAGGCAGCTCTTCTGCCACTCATGTCTCACAGCCCACGGCACAGAGCCTTGGCAACATCTGCAACCCAAACCAGAGCAACAGGAGAGAAAGCTCTGACACGGCAGAATGTAGAAATTTACTCTCATTTTCTAGTTAATTTTTGTTTGAAGCCTTGAGGGTGCAAAATATTGAACTTCAAAAAATTATAAATCAATATGGCATCTACAGCAGGGAATGAATTATAAACATGAGAAAGAATCTCTAGAAAACCACTCAATAATTAATTGTTAGAAAACCCCAGCTACTTTAGCCCCCTCATTTACCATGACCTGCCTCCAGCAACACGCTTTTCATGCTCTCAGTAGCTCTTAATGAGGTTGCCCTGATTTGCCAAGCTAACAATTTTGTTCCCATGGAGCACAAGCCTGTGAGCCTCTCCAGGGCCCTGCAGCACTATGGGCACAGAGGCAGCCTGACCCACAGCTCAGTCAGCACAGAAGAAACAATCCTCCATCTCACCCTCCTGCATCCTGGGCCTCTGGTTGTATCTGCCCCAGCAAGGATGTGCAGGCTCATCCCTGGTCTACACCAAATGCTGATGAGAGGCTGAAAGCCAGGATCTCCCCTGGCTACAAATCAGGCTAATCACTGCTTCCTACCCAACAACCTGACCCCACAAGTTCCATGAAAGAACTGGCTAACAGTCACAGAGAAACCCCAGGAGCTGCAGCCCCAGATAGGTTTCTGCTGGGCTGGCATCAAGGAAAGTGACACAGAGTTATCTGTTAACCCTGGAGGCACTGATGTCCTGTAATCTCACTTGCACACAACTAGTGCATCCACGTCTCCATCCTGACAGTGAATCAGCACCTGAAACTTCCTTCCTCCTCCTCCACAGATTGCAAATGCAGTGGAAAAGGCACAAGAATAAGTGCTTGTGCTGTACAACTGCTCAGCCTTGTTCTGCCAGTGCAGGAGGAGATTAACCCCATTTCCCCCCTGCATTGTCACATGCCTTTCAAACCACGGCAGTCATGTGGATAGAGACAATCCCACACTATGAATACCTAGAAGTGTTTGCTGATCAGATTGGGAAGGGAAGGGGTAGGAAAATGAGAAAAGCACTTCAGGAAGAAAATAAAACCCTGCTACAGCATCATCACAGTTCACCCCAAACACACCACCCAGTCACAGCCCTTGGCAGCAGTGGTCATGTCATGCAGCAGTCATACACCAAAGGTTACCCTACATCCATAGATTTCATTAGACAGGATAAACTTGGTGTCTTCATGCAGCAATAAGACAGAATTTCCCCCAACCATGAGGCTGAGTTCAGATCAATGCAATCACACAGTCTATTTATTTTCAAATGCAGCATCTAAACAGCCAGCTCTGACCCCTATCAAGCTGAGAAGCAGCACTCTCTCTTATGCATTCTGGAGTACTGGCTCCTGGCAGGGTCCCTCTCCTCTTGGCAACCCCTGCACTGCTGTGCCATCAAGGGTGCACCCCTGGCATGCAGGGAGCACATGAGCCACAGAGAGAAACATCAGGCAGCCCCGAGTGTGCAGGAATCCAAGAGACGTAGCACAACAGTGAGCAAATCTTCAAAGCCAGTGCAGAGCTGAGATCTCAGCACTGGGCCCTTGGCTTTAAGCTCCTGTGTATCTTCAGCCTTCTCCAGCCTGGAGACAGAACTAACTGATGTCTCCCCTACCAGCTGAGGAAAAGAAAGGCACAAGGCTAAAATGAAAAACAGCTCTAGGGGTTTGCACTCCAACAGAGTTAGCACACTCTTGGTTGGAGCAGTACTACAAATCACAGCTCTTGGAACAGGAGATGCCCAATCCCAGAAAGGGTGAGAAAGCAGAAAGCACACGATGCACAGGCAGAGTCAGGCACAGGCCTTCAATGACAGACACTTCAGCTATCCAGGGGCACAAGACAGGTTGCTACCAAGGGTTTACTTGTGCTTCAGTTCTCACACCCTCCTCCACCTCGGAGTACCAGTAGCAATGGCTGGGCACAAAATACAACACTTAGTTCCTCCTTCTTTGCTCCCCTTGGCCTGCCAGCAGCTGCTCTAACATATATTTTTGGAGTTGTCCACTGCAGAAATTCAGCTGCAAAGCTGCATGCAACCTGTTCCACCAGGACTGCCCAGCTGGGGACAGAGGAATGCGACAGAAATGTAATTAAAAGTGACCTTTCAAGGCAATTCTATCACAAGACCCACTTACTGCCTCATAAACTGAAACAAAAGCTGCTCTGAGGCAAGCTGCTCTGGGCTGATGCCAGCAGCAACTCCTGCACCACTCCAAGAGGAATGACGGAAGAGTATTAAGGAGCTTTACAAGGTATTAATTCAGGTTATGCACATTTCAACCTTTCCCAGATCCCAGGCCAGGAAGGAAAAAGAAATCCTCTGGTCTGCATTATTATGGGAGACAATAACTCTCTCCATGTAGAAACCAAAACAATTCTTGTTCTTCAAGGGGAGAAATGGGAGTCATTAATTCAGCTGGAAGAAATCACAGTCATTACTAAGGCAAATTACAAGACCTTTCACTTTTAAATACTTGGTAAATAACTATTTGCCTGACTGTTTACTGGGATGCTATTCACACATTGTAATCCAGGACTAAACATGAAAATAAGTATATTGTCAGCAATAAAACAAGTAGCTAGTGTCTTGCCCACTTGCAGCCCCTGTAATTCACACACAAAACTACTCACTCTCATCACTTTGCCACAGAGATTTCACTACACTGCTATGCTATTAAATTGCATAATAAGACTTCCAAAACACAGAACAGTTATTAATTTTTTGGACCATGCCAGAGCCTGGTAGCACAAATGATGCTACTGTCTTCCATATTTAGAAGTTATTATATGGAAGACATACTAGAAACTGGATCATTAAGTGTCCTGAATACTTACAGATGTCCTTCTTAAGACCCTTCATCTCTGAACCAAGCTCAAAACGGTAGCCAAACATTTAGGCATTGCCATACCCACCCAGCCTCCTGGTTTGGTGCCCAGTGCTGGGTATGTTAGCTCCAACTTCCACTGAAGAACTTATCACCCATCCTTTTACAGTTACTAACTGAAATGCTGCAACCTAAGTGCATGGAGAAGGCCCCAGGTTATGTATGCTGGGCACAAACCACATGAAGACAACACCTGCTGTCAAGGCTGCCCCAAAGAGCTTCCACAGAGCACTTACAGTTCTGAAATGTAGCAGATTAGTTTAAGAGCAAGTGGTTGATCTGCTCCCAGCAGTGCCCTTACCCACATAAACAAAGAAGGAAGAATACATGCTGGAATGAGCATTATTCTGACAGCTCCAGCTAATCTGCAGAAGGGGATTAAACTCAGATTTTCATGCTTTAGTTCAGTGTCAGAATGAGTCTAATACACCAGCTTGTCTGCTGCACCCTGGTTTTACACCCTGGTAGAGCTACCAGGGAGGAGGGTCCCAATCCATCACCCCATGGCACAACACAACACCCACAGCCCAGGGCTTGCCCCGGTGTGGTGCCCAGATGCCTCCACTCCAGCACAGCTGAATCCAGTCCTGCTGGATTCCAGAAACAGAACTTGTGTAAGGGATGCCAAGGCTGCAGTGTGTCAGCAAAGTGCCCAGCTCAGCAGTGAGCTGCAAGGTGCCCTGCCAGCCCTTGGAGAAGTGCACCAGCAGAGCTTCATCCTTGCACAGAGGGGAAATGGAGGCAGGATAAGGGCAAGCTGGGAAAAACAAACAGGCATATCAAGAAGGCTTGCAGGCTAATTATCTGTAGTCTGCTGTGTAATAGCAACCTTATGCATCCCAAGTGCCAAAATCCCTCCAATTTACCCCCAGGTGCCTCAACACAGCTACATTCTCCTAACCAAAACACCTGGTGCACATCAGGCCGAGAAAGCACACGTTGGTATTTGGGTATAAGGGGACTCAGAGCAGAGAAGGCAGTTAAAACCTTTACTCACAGCAGCACAAAGGTACCCTCTCCCTGACCTTACTGCTGAGAAAGGGAGAACAAGAGTGGAAGCTGTGGAAAATGCCAGCTCCTTACCATTTGTACTCAGGACACTCTCTTCACTTGGGAAAGCTGCCCCAGTTTAGACCTGACACAGTTAGAAAACTTTCCACACTATCTTAATGTTAGCTCTTGGGAATCACAGACAAAGAGGGACAAAAATGAGGCTAATTATCCTTTTTCAATATTCCCCATCTGTGTTTAGGCTCAATAAATAGTCCACCAGTCTTCTCCAATGATCACTTAAGGAGAAAGTAATACTCATCTACAGGGGTTTGTTAAAAAAATTAATCCCTTTTGAGCTGAGGAATAATTTTTCTGAATTTTTTTGGTGGACTTTTGTGCTTGATCTGCAATGTCCCAGGTGCCTTTCACAGACAGATACACTGCACGAGAGGCAGATCCTCCAGCCTGCAAGGTCCTGAAAATGCTGGAGTGCACAGATTCAGCACTTTGCAGGAGGGAATTAATTCCTCACACAAGTGAACCTCCAGACCACATCTGCCTGCACATGTATGCATTTTATGTTGAATCACCTGCTGTAGAGCAGAGAGAGCTAAAATTAGCATGTCCCCATCACTCTTCTAGTTTCAAAGTAAAACACTGGTTTTCCCCCTTTCAGAAAAAAAAAAAAAAAAAAAAAAAAAAGAGCATTCCTTTTCAAACCAGGTGGGAGAAAATATTCCTTGGGAAACTCAGCCTATTCCCTGAAGCAACACAGACAAGACCAAGCTGGAATAACTGATAATTTTGTAGGCTGACTAGATAGGCAGAAGAAGCTGGCTGATTTCTAGACAGAAGCTGTTGGCTGGTTTCTAAAAAGAATCAAATGTGATGAGAGCTCTCCTGAAGTCAGGCAAGGGCCAAGCTGCCTGCCTGGTGCTGCTCCTCACAGCAGGTGTGTGCTGCTATCCAAGCAGTCAGCCCAGGCTGCATCTCAAACCACCTCACCTGAAAACAAGCAAAGGTGAATGGTATTTTAACATCAATATTGCATAACCTTGTAAGCCTTGAAGGAAAACAACAATTTTCTGTGATCTCCTGTATGACAAAGACTCCGTGACAGATGCAAAGAAAACATCAGTGGATGGACAGTGCTGCCTCCTGAAATGCTGACCAAGCTGTCAGGCCCCTTTTGGACTTCTGCTTGCAGCTTCTGCAAGAGGCTCCCTAAATCCAGAGGGCAGTAGCACTGCAGTTACCAAGCTCCCACTGGGGCTTGCAATAGGTAGAGCATGCCAAACATGGCTCTCTGGAGAAGCTGACCTGCAGCCAGGGCACGAGCCTCCATCTTGACTGGAGCTGTATTCACCCCAGTTATAAGCACCTCCAAGTACCAGGTCTCTTCTTGCTTCACTGGGTAAGTATTCCCTCGGCCAGCTCCATTGCACTGCCTCAAAGTCCCACCAAAGATTCATGCATTGGCACATCAATCTTGGAGGCATCCCTGTGTTTTAATTTGTACCTCTCAGAAGGATTAAATCAAGATTATGGAACACACCTCTGAGCTGAGTAATCCAGGTGAACAGATGAGCTGCTGCATGTGTGAGTGTGACAATCCCCCATTAATCATGACCTGCAAATACACTGAAAGCCAGACAGATCCCTGCAACTCGCCAAAGCAGCACAGTGCTCATGTTTATGGATGCCTCTCCTGCTGAAGGACAGGAGTATCACAGGTATTAACAGCCAGGGGTTCCAAATTCACTTAGAGCTATGAAGACTGGACACAAAGGTTACACAGATCATAAGAAGAGCCAGCACACACTACAAAGCAGAAGCACACCCATGGGGGAAAGGCCGGACTAAGCTTGGCTCGGTTTGTAGTGTGTTAATGAGATTGTATGGCAACAACAGCTCTGCCTCCCCTTCAGGCTAACACAGAATTCTTCTTGCTTCACCATCTCTTAGTTACAGAAAAAAAAATAATGCATCTTGCAAGCTGCACTTTCCAGCAGGGGAAACCCCAGGCCCAATGCCCACGAAGCAGGCTCTGCCAGCATCTCACCAGAGATCAAAAGCCCTTTTCTGAGCCTGGAGCTGTCAGGAATGAGCAGCAGCTCGGAAACAAGGGAAACAGGCCAAGCAGCAAAATGCTGGGAGTGGATCTGAGGTCCCTGAGACGAAGGCATGAACAGAGGGACCAAAGAGTCCCTTAATAATAGCAGAAGAGCTCCTGTGAGACCTGAATAGGTCAGTAAGCATCTTCTGTTTTCAGATTTTTAAAAGCCAGGAAACTATCTGAGAGCCAGATAGAGAAACAGTATCTTCTTCTGGGGAAGGGTGTGATTTTTATTGAAGTATTTCCACACTGACTTACACAAAACACAGGCAGAACACACGCTGAAGAACCTGAAGATGGGACAACGCAGTCTGTCATCCAGTTCCCAAAGGCAATGCAGCACCCAGACACCCCAGATTTGAGAGATCCAGAAACAGCCAAGTTAATCTGGAGGTCAATCCATCATTTTGGAGATGCTTTGCGACTCCTCCTACCTCTGGAGATCCCAGCTGAGCCTTCTTTTTCATCACACCAATTACCAGAAAACCACACAAATGAAACCAGCATAGATAAATTATTTCCTTGAAAGCAGCAAGCCCCATTGGAAGCCAAAGATGACTGTCAGGTGGGCATCTGCTCAGTCACCTTGAGAGTTTCAGAAGCATGTTGAGATAAAGGAAGACAACAGGGGTCAGCATGTTGGTGAGTGCAGGGCTACTAAGTAACACTTTGCAAGTCACAGCCCCTCTGAGCAGATGCCTCATCTGCACATCTACTAATGAGAAAATCCTGATTAGACACTGTTCATTAGCCCATTCCCCTTTTCCAAGCACATTAAGCAAACCATAACACGATTTATTTTAGAAGCAAGTCTTCTGGCTTAGAGTCCTGGCTAGGTTTGATGTTTATGAAGTTACAATTTCTTCAGCTGCCTCTGAGAAAGGCAAATGGCTCACAAGTGAACCAGCACACAGCATAGCTCCTGCTCACACTTTCTGACCTCATCCCTGGGCCACCATCATGCCAATCAGCATTGTACAATGTTAATATTCCCCAGGGAAATTCTGAAGCATCAGGGAAGGGATGCACAGAGAGGAAAGGTTATCAAAACGAGCCCCTGAGACCCTGTCATTCTTGAAAGGTAACGTATTTTCACTTAATGGCTTAAAAAAAAAAATCAATAGTTGTATTTTAAATTGGAAAAAGCCAATATAAACTGTGGATAGCTGAGGCATGCTTTGACCTCTAAGAAAAACAACAGCATAAGGGCAGAAACAGGCTGCTGCCTACACTCCATTATGCCAAGATCAGCATTTTGGTGCTTGGTGGTAGAGAAGCAACCACCCACTTTTTAGTCTGCCACCTCTAAATAGTGGTCACATTCATATTCCATGTAATTCTGGTCAGTTTGATTTGTCTTATGGTCCCACAGCATCATCCCCGTGCTTATACTGCTCAGATTAAATTTCTGGGAAAATCTTAAAAGCCAATGTTTTTGCACCATGCAAGTTTCTTTCAGAAAGTGGTATGCCATCAGAAAGTGGCTAGAACACATTTCTCTAGAACACCTTAGCCAAGGAGGACTGAGCATAAAACCCTACTGACATCTGGCACCACCAGTCAGCAACACAAAACAGAAATCCTCAAGGAGTGGCTTTTCAAAGGGCCACTGAAATTCATTTTTCTTACTTTTTCTAACAATTCCTTGCTACTGCAATCAAAGCTGTTGCAAAAAGCACATCAAAATATGAGTGGTTTCTTCCTCTGCTCCTACTAGCTCAGTTCATTGTCTTCCATATCTAGCCTGATGACACCCAACCACCTCATCTGGTGGAAGCTGTGTAGCACTTGCTATCCCCCTGGAAAAAAGGCAGGGCTTTCCAAAAATGAGGCTTCAAGATACACATTCTGGTAATGCTCACCTGCCTTCTCACTCACAGGTATAAGCAATACAGCAAAAGCTTTTACAAAAAAGCACACATGAAAGACATCAAGCACATCCACCTTGATCAGATGTGCATCACACCACCTACAACATCAAGAGATGCCCACCCAAACTCTTGGTCTTTCTCCTGATGTTAAAAGCTACTGTGCTGCTCTCAGCAGTGCTCAAAACCCCACGAGCACAAAACAAATGACCAAGATTCACACCCAGCAAGAAGTGTGAGCATGCTGCCAACCCCTTGCATTAATTCATCCACTGAGATCCCTGAAAAGCATCACAAGGTAAGGAGAGGATTAATGGCGTCACATGCTCTCTCACTGCTTGTTAGCCTGACAGCTCTGACTGGGCCATGCTGAGAGCACAGAGCAAGAACACAGATGGACAATTGCATGTCTTAAAAATTACCCTCTGTGCCAGCTCTAAATCTAGAGACTTGTGGGAGTCAATTCCCTACTCTTTTTACCCATTCCCCTTGACATACATCATCAGCACCAGGATTTTCCTTCCACTCTTCTTGCTTTCCAGGAAAAAGCAGAAGCAGCTGCTATTGCTCAGACAGCTACCTTAACTGTCTTCAAAGCAACAAAATAAGTGACAGACTCCCAAACTCCTTGACTAACACACCCTTTGTTTGCCAACTCTGTCACATTTGGTTGGTCTTAGTAGTCATGTAAGGAGCAGAGAGGACATCACAGCCAGTGATAAGGAATCAGAGCCTGAGCAAGGACTGTGGAAAGCTCAGGCTGTTCTCAGGTGTCTGTTTCTCCTGCAGCCCTTTCCACCTGCTATCTCCTAAAAAGGTCTGGGATCGAGTGGCTGTAGCTCTGGAAGAGGACAGCAGATTCAGAGTTAAAGCAGTGAGCAATCTAGGACATAGCTGTCCATCCAACAAGCACACAGGTGAGCTAAAATTAATAACAGAAAATCAATATTTCAGTAAGGAGAGGCAGCATAAAGAAATCCCAAAGCAGCAGTACTGTACAGCTGCAGAGAACTGAATTATAACCTCACCTCCACTCTGAGGTCAGCACTTCTTGGTGCAAAGGAATAAATCAGTCCTCCACCAGGTCTGCACAACTCTGCTGAGGAGCTCACCAAGGTGAAGAGCTCAGCAACCTGGACAACACCTCAGACTGGGCTCAGGCCTCAGCATGTCACCCAATCAGGCCTAAGGTAAACCTCAGTGACTTCACAGGACACCAAAAAAAGAAACTCCATCCATGGTCTGTAGCTGTGCCTGCACAGTTCCCATTGCCAATGGCATTCCTGTACAGAGATTGGGGCACTGGCCAAGAAAGGGCTTTCATTAGCACAGGCAAGCCTCCTGACAAGAACCTGCTTTCAGACACCTTCCTTCTTCTGCTCAAAAATCACTTCACCACTAGACCCCTCAACTTAAGATCCAGCTTAAGGTCCTTAAACTTCTACTTGCAAACAATCTCCTCTGAATAATCTTTCCTGAATCCTTGATGTAGGCTGAAAACCTGTGAAGCAGCAACACAGAATGAGCAATGAGGTTTTGTCCAGGTACATCCTAGATGATAACCACTTACAAACAGTAACAGATGATAATCAGGTTCTTTTTCAACCCATACTTCAACTGTGGCAGATGAAGTACCAAATTCAGCCAGTATAAACCTCAGTAATTACTACACTAATATAAGCTTATAACTATTTGGTTATAAATCAGATACCTTAGGTACTTCTATTTTTAAGATGTCATAGCTGCACTGTGAACCATCATGTTTCCTAACCCAGAATACAAGCTGCCACTCAACTCTGCTCAGCACATGGACCAGCACAGCTTGTTTCCTCAGAGCACAGTGGTCACACAAGTAAAAGCAGTCCCACAGCAGCAACCCAGGGGCTATTCTAAGTCACAAATGTGGTCTCCTACACAAGTCAATGACAGGGAGCCCTAATCCAGAGATGGGAGTTCATGTCTCACACAGAACAGCTCAACACACTGTTTTGAGATGAGTTTGCCCACCTCTTTCTACAGAACTATATAAACTTTAAGTATTCCTTATATCCAGCAGCAAGTCACACACTCAGTGTGACAGTGCTTGTTTGGCACTGGCCTTTCCTACTTTGATTTGGCCCATGCAAAGCACCAGCTCAGTGTGGACCCCACCTATCCTTGTGAGAAAGGAGCTGTGACAGGAACACCTCCCCATTCACAGATGGAGAGTGGAGCCCTACTATGGCTTTGCTTTGGCTGCTTGGTTCATGCACATGGGAAGCAGCCAAGTCACTGAAGCAGCACAAGCCACAGCTCTGCCAGCACAATACAGCATCATCAGTACAGCACAGCAACTCTGCAGTAGCAGGAAAGCATTCCCA
Source organism: Pyrgilauda ruficollis (assembly GCF_017590135.1). Lineage (NCBI taxonomy): Eukaryota > Metazoa > Chordata > Aves > Passeriformes > Passeridae > Pyrgilauda > Pyrgilauda ruficollis. The sequence goes on from NW_024511432.1 coordinate 6,499,904, forward strand.
CCACAAGAATAACCTGTGTAAAGCTCTGGCTTTAAGCCACACAAACAAACCACGTGCGAGAAATACAAAGCTCCTAGTCTGGAGCCCTTTACTTGGAATCTGCAGTGTATGAATACAGCAGAGTGCTGAACACAGGCCTCCCATTCCTGAATTAGCACCCAAGCCATTACTCTTCTAACTTAGTTCTGCCTTCCACAAGCCAAATTAAGGTAGAGAAGACATTTCAAAGTAAAATCTGTCTTGACAGCAATCAATAACCCGACACTGCTCTTCCCTCTCATGCTGTCCCACTGACACCACGGGGCCAGACCAGCTCCATGTATGTGAGCTCCACTCTGCTGCAGTCCCAGCTGGACACAAAGTTCACTTTCATGGAAAGAGCACAGAAGAATCATTTTGATGCACTGAGCACAACAGAGATTTAAAGAAAGCCAAGGACCAAATCCTTTTGGAGTGTCAAAGAGAACATAAGCAATTACAAATTGCAACAGTTTTCTCTTGGCACTAGGGATGTAATTCCCTATTAATGCAAACACACGTCCTGCACTGTGAGGCAAGTTCATAAACCAGAGGCTTCAAAGGAGTTTCAGTCTCTTCTGCCAGGGAGAAATGGCTTGAACTTCCATTTAGATGCTGAATTGCCTTTGCAAATTGCTCTTGCTGCCCACAATTACAGCCATTTGGGTGACAGTCACCTGCTGCTCCTAATCTATTTAACATGAGGGAGACAGGAAAAGCAGACAAAAAAGTCCCAACTGGAAAGCACTGCAATCAGTTTAAGATTGTTTCTAGTTCCAGGATTCAACAGCTTTAGCTTTACAAGGCAAAATTATATAATGTATTTTCTAAAATTAGAAACCACTAAATTAAAATCTTCATTTGGTAATTGTTAATTCTTAACACTCCAAAGCTAAAGTTCAGCACTAGCAACTGATACAAGCGTGGACTCATCAAAACAGATATTAAGTGCAGAAAAAACCTGCAGGGGAGTTGACAACACAAAGTCCCTTTACTATTCCAGTATAGCCCTGTAGCTGGAGATCACTTTCAAACCACTTCTGCTACTTCAGTCAGGCCAGAAAAATCATACCATCTTCTTACAGGAGAAAATAAATTGTTCTGCAACAGGAGATCAGGGCTAAATGATCTTCTGTTAAAAGCTTCAGTGAGCAGACTGGGAAAATTTGTGCCCTGAATCTTTCACTGCTTAAACACTGATCTAAATTCTTTTCAAGGTTTCAAAAGAGCAACACTCAACAGTAGCCTCAAACCATTTAGAAAAGCAAGCAACAGAGACAGCTCTCATTTCAGTTCCTCCAGTCCAGAAATGCACACACACACAACTACCGTGTGGTGGCCTTTTATAAGCAACGATTTGCCAGCTGCTTCCCCAGGCAAGGAAGTCAGTGCTTGGTATTCAGGGCATCTGCAGACATTGGGGGGTGCAAAGACAACCTCCTGCTAGTCTGAAGAAAGAGCAGCCCTCTGGGCCTCACCTCCTGCCATTAGGGGAAAGCACCAGCAGCTGTGAGTAGCAAGTACACCTTGTACCCCACCCACAGCTAACAGTGTAACCCATTTAAAGAAGCAAGATGTAGCAAACATAAAAAAAAAAATCAGCTTTGCATATCACAAAGATCAAGGGGGCAAAAAACATTGAAGGATTTTTCTGTTATCAAAGAGCTCAAGAACATAACTTCATTGTAACTCTGGCACCAGCAGAAAAAAAGTGCTCCAGACCTCACTGCAAACCTTCTGTTGCTGGTTCTGTAACCAATTGATATAATAACTGAACAAAACATGCATTAGCCTTGGGGTTTGCAGAATGAAAGTCTCATTGTCACCCAAGCTCCAGCTATTGACTATTTCATCAAAAACTGGTAGAAATTTCTACTGATTCCTCTGCAGTTTCCCAAGAGAAGCAGTAAGCACTGAGCAGTACAAAGGACACTAGAAAAGCAACTGGTGCAGGAAAATATATCTTTTTCTTAGCTACAGTTCTTAAGAAACTACAGATAAGATACTGATGTCAAAAGCATAAAATCAGAGTCTTAGGAGCCCTGAACAACTTCTGTTCACATAAGGCAACCAGTGTTTCAAAGGACAGTGAACAAAGTGAATGAAGTTCACCACTGAACAAGGGTATTCCTACGGTCTGCCTTGCCCAGGGAAGTAGCAAAGTCCCTACTACGGCTCCCAGCTCTCCTCAGATTTTTCAAACAGCTCAGGCAGCAGTGCTAACTTGAAAAGCAAGAGCAGCAGAAGCCCCAGCTCTGCTCCTCCTCCAGACTTAGGCAGGGCGAGTGTTACTGCTGGGAACTGCTGCCCTCTGCTGTCACACGGAACAGGCCAAGTTAGTCTGACAAAACCTGGTTTACTGCTACACATAAATAAAATCCCCCATGACAAGAACCAGCAGTTCACAGGGCAGTCAGCTTTCAGGTGTGATCAGCCAGGCCCCTCAGTTCTGGTCTTATGCATTTATAAAACACCTGGCCCTTCTTGCAGCACAGCCTGAGAGGCCTCTCATCAGCCAAACTCAGCTAAAGAATGATTTTACCCAGCCCATCCCCTTTGCTGCAGGTGTTTCAGAGGCAAAAGCACTCAGCTGTTAGTCTGCTCAGCAAAACACCTCTACTGCCTGCAAATCTTTTTGTGGATTGTGAACATCACCAGGGAAAGTGCCAGCCAATATCCTGCCCACAGCACAGAACCTGGACTAGGCTGAAGGAATAAAAGGGGTTACCCTCATCCTTGTGGGATCAGATGTGCTTCCTTCCTTGTCTCAACCCTGCCAGTGACAGTGCCACCAGGGAGCTCTGCCAGCCATTATAAACACTGGCCAGATGGGGAAGCCTAAGTGAATTTCAATCACATTTATGAATGCTATGAAGTTGAGTAAAGACTGGGGTCTGCATATAAGGATACTCTGCAGCACTGGTGCAGGAAAATCTTGGCCTCATTTTCCCTGAGATCTGTATATGCTCACAGTAAAAGAAAAAAGCAGTGTAAAGAAGTCCCACTGTGCCCCAGAGCCCAGCTCCAGCCTGCCCCCAGCACAGCAGCACTCAGTTTGCACTGGGCCCACAATGGACACATCACATCTGCCAACTTACTTGATTTCCTCACCAGCAAAATCGAACGTTTTGGTGATTGTCACTTTTCCTGAATCTTTTGGCTTCTCCTGAGGCTTATTCCCACTGTTCTTTTCTTCAGTCTACAAAATATATGAAGGAGAAAGCAAAATAATGCATTTGTGGAGGCAAGTCAAATTATTATTCCAAAGGGCCGAGGGCCCAACACAGACCTTGGGTAGCACTGCAATTTAGACTGGTGGTCAAAGCAAGTCACCCACAGACAGATAAAAGAAATAAATAAATTTCATCCCACCAGAATGAAATTCCCCATTTTGGTTCCAGGCTGTCATTGAGGCTCTAGGATCAAAACAAACTAAAACAAGAAGTGAAATTGTAAAAAATGTAGGAAGGAGCAAGAATGCATTGCAGTGGTTCAGAAAGCAAGCAAAAGCCTGGAGACTTGGTTCTCTCAAACTAAGCACCACCAAGCAGGAAAGCTGCCAAGGTGAATTCCACTGAAGTATGTGTATTTTTTACTCAAGAATAGAGAATAACAAAACTCATCAGCAGAAAAAGCAATGCTGATCTCCCTACTTGTCAATATTTGAGAAGGAAAAATCTTTATCAAGCAATTTGTCAACAATGCCTCTTAATTTACTCAGTCACAGCTACAGCTGCTAAAAGGATACATAAAAAACCTCAACCACTGTAAGTTACCAAAGCAAACCCCAAATTCTTGGTCTAAATCAACCACACACCACAGAGATCTTCTAGAAAGTAATGCAAGCCCAAGAAGTTCACAAAGAGAACAGAGGATCTGCATGTCTCCATTAATTATTCCAGGCTATGGAGGAACTTTCAAAGACATCTCACATTTTAGCAATCTGACCATAAAAGCAGAACTGCTCAGAAGAAGGTGTTCACTTCTCTTCTTCCCTCTGACTGTACAAGTAGCCACCCCAGCTGCTCAGTCAGTAACAAGGAGAAGCAGGAGGGCTAAGATGAAAGCACTCTCCTTCCAAAAGTTGCAATCAAATACTACAAAACCATACTTGCTCCACAACCTCCCAACAGTCACAGAAAGAAGCTTCACACAGCAGAACTGTACTGTCCAGGCAGACTCCAGCCTTCTGTTACTGAACATTTATTTTAGCTGACCATCTAAAAAACCCCAAACTGACAATTCTAGCAACAGGGGCTCACTTGTGGTGTGTTCTTCCCTTCTACCACCTAAAGCATGAAAGGTTTTGACAGGGAAACACATGCACTTGGTTTTACTGAGAACCAAATCCTTTCAAATAGCTACCACACACAGAATTCTCTCTCCAGAAAAAACTCTGCAAACTGAGAGCACCTTACTGGGGCTTACAAAGGACACAAGAAAGCCAGATTCAGTCTTGCTGCAAACGTGCAACATGCAGCACCTTCCAGACCCCCTCCACGAGGATGGAGGCACGGAGATGCCAGCACAGACCCCTCTTGTTTCCCCACTCACACACACATACAAAAGCTCCTTTTTTTTTTTGTTTTTTTTTTCTCTTTTAAGCATGAGGAAAAGCACAAGCCTCGGGCTGAGCTGTGCCCACATGCACAACTCAGACCAAAGCTCACCATTCCTGTGCCAAAAGAGGAATCCAGGACCAGGAAAGAAAACCAACAGGGCTGTGTAGGACACTCAGAGATGCTGACAGCTAGCTCCAAAAGCAGCACCACCTCCACGTCTGGAAGGAAACCAGCACCTTGCAGTCTGGCCCATCAGGGGATGTGAGTCTCACAAAGCAGAGGGGGAGGGGCAGCCCCAGCCCCTTCCCAGCTCTGTCCAACACCTGATACCAGCCAGAACCAAGGGGGCATGCTCCAAACCCTCAGGCCCTTCCCACACTCCCTGGGTGCAGGCCCAGGCCCCGTTACCTTCTTGATTTGTGTCCCTTGTGTGGCAGCCACAGCTTTGGGCTTCTGCCCTACATCACTGAGGAAACTGGCCCAAAGAGCATCCTCTTTCTTTTTTTCTTCTTCTTCTCTGCTTCTTTCTACTTGCTCTACATTATCTGCTTCCTCCTCTTTCTGCTCCTCTCCATTCTGCTGGGCCTTTTCTTCCTCTTTCTCATCTGCCTCTAGCAAGAGACCGCCTTTCTTCCTCTTCCTGAAAGCAGATGCCAAAAAACAAGAAAAAATGTATATAGAGCTGCTGCAACACTATTCCAGAGCTGAACTGTAAGCTTGGGTGAAGCAACATTTCATATTTTTACTAACACATCCAATTTGGGAGGTTTTCTCTTAACTTTAGGACAGTATGTATTTTATTAAAAGATGCTGCTGCTCAGAAAATACAGTGAGACTGATGCAGGCAGTGCCCCTGAAGTGAACTGGCCCCTTAGCACGCATTTCTGTGAGTATATAATGTGCCAAAACACTGGCACAGGTTGGCCATTCCTGGAAGTGTTCAAGGCCAGGTTGGATGGAGCTTTGAGTGACCTGGTCTGTGGGAGGTGTCCCTGCCCATGGCAGGAGGGTGGAACAGGGTGGTCTTTAAGGTCCCTTCCAACCCAAACCATTCCAGGGTCCTGTGGTTCTGGGATAATGCAGGAGCCAGGAGGGGAGGAGAACCTGGGCTAGACAGAAACCAACCTCAACTAAAGTATGTATATATTTACATCAACGTGAGAAACCCCGTATGTGCATGCCTTGCACTGAAAAAGACTAATATAAACAACTCCTGCCGGGGAGGGTTTTCAGGCACGTTGTCTGCCGGGGCCGAGGTTCTCTGCTCCCGCCGCTAAAGCGGAGCGCAGAGCCGCGTTTCCCGTTCCTCCGCCCCGCGGCATTCCAGCGGCGGCAGCGGGAAGCGGCGGCAGCGGCCGTACCTGCTGGCGGGGCGGCGGGGGCTCCTCCTGCCGCGGGGCGGCCGCGGGCTGTCCGCCGGCTCCTCCTCCCGCACCAGCTCGCTCTCATCGTCCTCGCTGTACTCCGCACCTGCAAGCACACACCGTGAGCGCCGGGACCGCCGGGGGCGCCGGCTCCCGCCCGCCACCGCTCACCTGAGGGCACGTAGTCGTCATCCTCGGCCGAGGAGTACTGCTCCTGCTCCGACTCCGAGCCCGACATGGTGCGGCCCGGCCCCGCCGCCTCGCTGCTCCCGCCCGCGCCGCCCAGAGCGCCGCTGCCGCCCGCGGGCGCCCCCTGGCGGGCGGGAAGAACGGCCGCGCCTCCGAGGCGGCGCCGCGCGCGGGGAGGAGAGACGAGAGTCCGCCAGCGGGCCAGAGCGTCCCGCCAGCCCCACCGGGGCTCCCAGCATTCCTTGCGGCCCACAGCCGTTCCCATGGCAGCGCGGGGTCAGGGCGGGGCCCGGCTGCCCCGAGGCTAGCGCTGATTGGTACTAAGCCCTGTCTATCATCTTACGCCGCTTTCCATTGGCTGAGGCGGGCGGAAGGGGCCGGGCGGAAGGGGCGGTGGCGGATGGCGGCGGGGCCGTTGCGGGGATGGACGGCGGCGAAGCGGGCGGCGGCGGCGGGGGGCTCCTGCAGCAGATCCTCAGCCTTCGCCTCGTGCCCCGCGTGGGCAATGGCACCACCACCTACTCCAGCCCGCTCTCCACCTTCCCAGGTACCTCCCTACGCGGAGCGGCGTCCGCCCGCCGGGGCCGCTGGAGCCTGCGGGCCCCGGGCCGCCCTCACAGCCCTTCTCTCCGCAGAGATGTGGTACGGCGTCTTCCTGTGGGCACTCGTCTCCTCCCTTGCCTTCCACGTCCCGGCCGCGTTGCTTGCCCTGTTCACGCTCCGGCACCACAAGTACGGCCGGTTCATGTCCGTGAGCGTCCTGCTGATGGGCATCGTGGGACCCATCAGCGCCGGCACCCTCACAAGTACGGCAAGTGCCCGGCTGCCGGCCGGGGGGCTGGGCTGATCAGAGGCTGCTGTAGGGAGCGCGTGGAATGGCGGTGTTCCCCGGGGTGGAGATCACCGTTCTGGCTTTACTTCCCCCTTTCCCCACGTTTCAAAGAGTGGGACCGTACCCTGTGTCGAGCCTTGAATCGGGCATGCCAAACGTGCCCGTGCAGAGCCAAGGGGGCTTTCACATTTCTGAGCACCTGGAGGAAAATCTCTCAGAGGTTTGGTGTCAGTGTCCAGAGCTGGGTAATGTTTGCAGCCTGTGGGCTGTGGGTGGGGGATCTTGGGACAAGGGTATGTCCCAAACCACCCCAAACCCCACAGCTGCTGGAGGCCTCAGCAGAGTTGCAGCAGCAGTTCTCCCATGGCCTCCAGCACGCGCTGGTTCCTGGCTGAGGCTTGTCAGGCATCCCCAGCCCAGCATTCTCACCTGCTGGTGAGCAGGGAAAGGCTCAGACCCCGCTGTTCTCTGCCCCAGCCTCGCATCCTCGGGCTCTCCCTTCATCCCTGTGCAGAGCAGCTGTCTGACATTCACATCTTGGCTTTTCCCCCTCTCCACAGGTGCTGCCATTGCTGGAGTTTACAGAGCTGCGGGGAAAAAAATGATTCCCTTTGAGGCCCTGATTTTTGGCGTGGGCCAGACGTTCTGTGTGGTGGTGGTTTCCTTCCTGCGCATTCTGGCCACTCTGTAGCTCCTCTGGAGAGGCTGGAGAGCACAAACCAGAGGGGAGCAAAGGACCTGCTGCCTCAGAACAAAATCACAGGGAGCACAGCTCCAGCTTTGTGTTTCTTCTGCTGATTTAAGGAATTGGGACGGCTTGCTCCTGCCTCCAGCCTGGCTTGAAATTTTAAAATCGTGAATTTTGTTACTTTTTGGTAACATTAAGTGCCAAGTGAAACTTTATTTCTCTGGAGGATAGGAAAATGGCTACCAGAGGAGGAGCCCCGGGTACCTTTCACCAGTGATGAATGGTAGTAACAGGAAGTGACTAAAATGTGACACCAGCTGTGCTGGGGTGGGAACAGGGCCAGAGTGACATCGTGTCCTCAGAGCTCACTCACCACTTTGTTGCTTGGCTTTCAGTGAACCTGAAGCTCTTTTAATGTCAGTTTTTAAATTAAAAAATTGTTTTCTGCCTGGCCCAAACTTCTTAATGCCAGGTCATGGCCATAGTGGATTTGGGAGCAGGAAAAGGAGAACTCATTTTAGATGGATGAGAGTGCAAATTTGTGTCTGGGAGCTCTGGCTGTGAATGCTGCGCAGGGGAAATGTCTGGTATAAAAGATTTTGTGAGTTTTATTACAGCAAAGCTCTTCTGGCCCTGTGAATGTTTTTCCCAGAGGCAGAGCAGAGTGGAATGGGCACTCCAGGAATCCCAGGTGTGCATGTGGGGGTGCACAGCTCTCCTCAGGCTTTGAAGGAGACTTGTGATTTCAAACAACCCTGTTCTCCCTTGACTTGCTGATGCTGTTGATGTTGGTGAGGTGGAGCTGGGTGTCTGCACTGATCTGGGAGTGGCACTGGCCAGCTTGGATAAAATCCCTGCTGCTGAGAGCTGCGTGCCCAGGCTGGGCTGTGACCTGGGTGTCCCAGTGTGCCACCCTGGCACCCAGCCAAGAGCCTGCTGGGGCTGGGAGAGCTGCAAGGCTCCTGGCAGGAGCCTGGCTGATTCCTGTGTCCATGTGAGCACAGCCCCACACCAGCCCTTCTCCACAGGCAGTACTGTCTCCTTGTGAATTGTTTTCGTTTGTTTTGGTTTTAAATGACTTTTAACTAATGGGTAGCTCTGCACTTGTGCCCAGAGTTGTGCTGCATGGCTGGGGCACTTGAGCAGCTTCCAGGAGCTTCCTGGGGCTTGGTTCTTTGGGGAAGCTGAGGTTGAATTCCAGGGATGTGGCTGGGCAGTGCAGCCACCCCTAGGGGTTTGCTGTGGTCTGTGTTTGTACCCAGCTCACACCGTGTGGGCTGCAGAGGGAAAGCACTGTGTGTGTCCAGCCTTTCAGGGGACTGTTTCCATCTGTGTCTTCATTGCATTCCTCTGGTTTCCAAATCAGTTCCTTTTGTACCTGCAGCATTTCCTAGGGCCATTTACCTACCATGAGCCCATGTCCTCAGTGCTGGAATGACTGGACGTGGCACTTAGTGCCATGGTCTGGATGATGAGGTGGTGACCAGTCAAAGGTTGGACTGGATCTTAGAGAGCTTTTCTAAACTAAATTGATTCTGTGATCCTTTAGCAGGATTCTCTATGCACTGACTCCTGAAGAGTGGTCTGTCAATGGTGAGAGGTGTTTTGCAGGAGCTACTAACTGAGATTACTCTAAATTTTAGCCTATGTTAATTCAGGGAATATAGATGCACAGTTCAGGAAATAATTTAATGTGAATCCTTCTCCTTAGGTGGGTGAGGTCCAAGTGGTGTAACATCCACTAAACCCTGGATCTGTGGAGAGCTCTGTGTGCTTGTGCTGCTTGTAGAGAGCCAGTCTTCCTGCCAGGGCAGAAACAATGAAAAGGAAGGAATAAGCTTTCTTTCTTTTCCCCTTTCCCACTTCGTATTTCAGCATGTGTACAGAGTGCACAGTTTAATTTACAGGAATTATCCTGTGTTTTCCTGGATGGATTAAAAGTATCTCATGGAGTTTGAATAGGGTGGGTCTGGCTTTACCTTTCAGGTGACACCAGAAACCAATGTCCTGAGCGCCTGCTGTGCCCTCCTTTACCCTGCACTGGTGCCTGGCACCACTCAATAGCCATTAAGCTGATTGCAACTGAGAAAGCACTTTATCCATGTGCCCCAGCACATGTGCTTGTGCTACAGCAGGAGGAGGTTTCCTTGCAGGAACAGGGCTGAGGGGTGGGGGACACAAATGGGGCTGTCACAGAGCTCAGAACAAGTGAAAAATTGCTCAGTAAAGTCACTCAGTGCTGGGTGAACTGAAAACCTCCTGTTTTCTGTCCCTTGGGATCTCTGAGAGTCTGTTTGAGGTGGTTCTGGTTTACTTGAAGAGTTGGCATCTTGCCCCTGTTTGGAGCTGGCAATGTCTCTCTCTGCCTAGATGCTGTGAAATTTTCAGGAAATTCTTGCATAAAAGGTGAACAATCAGCTGATTTGTCTTTTCATATTAGCACAGGAGGCAAGTTCTTTTTGTCACCTTGGTGCTCACAGAGCAGCCTCACTCTGCTGGCTGCTGCTGGCAACCTCCCTCTCCAGTAAAACCAGAGCTAAACAGAAAGGAGGAGTAGCCTTGAGCTGAAGCACCAGATGGCAGTTGAAGCACTGGTGGCAATTTCCTCCCCTCATTGCTTTGGCCTTCCCTTTCCATTCCTTTATTCCAAGTGAGGCATGTGGAGGAATCCCTTCAATTTTCATCAGGTATTGGTAGACTTCACTCAGTCAAACTTGCCAAAAACTGTGAAGAGCTAACAAAAACATCAACACTGGGCTCAGCAGTGCTGTGAACCTCTGCTGGGGATTAAGGAAACACCTGGAGAAGCTGCCTGCCCTGGAGGAACACCCACTTATGCTGAGGCTCATGGCCCTGCTCCCTGTGTGTGACATCCCCTCTGCCCCCACCGGCTTCCTCTCGCTCACAGCTGCGGCTGTCATGAACAAATCTTTGTATGATTGAAAAGTCTGTACATTTTATTTTTCTACTGACACTCTTAATCCTGGTGGTGATTATCAGTAAATTCTGTAACTCATGAGGTCAATGAATGTTGTGTGTTTCTTCTGCAGCATGACAAGGGGGCCTGGGTTGTGCTTTTGCAATTGAGCTGCACTCCTGCTTTGTGTGGGGCCATCTGCACCAGAAATGTCCTTGTTTTGGTGGTAAATGTTGTCTCCATGACAAGCTGGACCTGCATCTGCAGCCAGGCACTACAGTCTGAGGTGACAGCTCACTGCTGTTCAGTTGTTGGGGACAGGCTTAGCTGTTGTCGCTGTCCCTGAGGGGACATGCTGGGGCCCTACAGCCCCTAGGCTTGGTGCTGACCTGCTCCCAGCCCCTGGGGCTGTTCCCATCCTGGGCCAGTGGCTTTGCTGGGCCAGCATTCAGTCCCTGCACACCACTTGGGCTCTCCTGGGCATGCAAGTGCAGGACCCAACACTCCCCTGCCTGGCTCTGGCTAACCCCAGGTCAGAGCAGTACCTGCACTGCAGGGCCAGCATTGCTGTTTATCGATGTACAACCTGCAAAGCCTGAGATGGGCCAAACAAGTGTTTGTAAGAGGGTGGCAGCTGTGTGTGGTGGGCATTTCCAGAGGGCTGGTAACCACTGTGCCTTCACTGCTCCCCCAGACTCCCAGAGGAGCATGCTCCAGGACCAAAACCGGCCTGAAAAATTCACATCCCAAGTCATCAGGAATCCAGGAGGTTTTATTGGCAGTAAAAGGTCAACACGTTCTCTTGGTTTCCTCGTGTGAGGATGATGGGGGGTCTGAGGTCCTGGGAGAGGGTCTCGAGCCAGGCCATGTAGAGGGAGCTGGGGCAGCGGCCCTTCCTGCCGATGGGCGGAGTGCTGCGGACAGCGAGGGGCGTGAGGCACGGAGCCAGACACAGCCCCTTTCTCAGTCATTGCAGGTTGTTCCCCTAAAAAGGGCCAACACCACATCCTCCCACCCGACAGGACCCAGGCTGGAGCTCTTGGTGTCTTCCAAGGGCTTTTTCCTGTGGTGCAGCACTCTCACCAGCCTTAGGATGTCCGTGCAGGACCTCCCCACCCAGGGAGGGGTGAACATCCCGAGGGACCATTCCCATGGGGCAAGAAATGGGTGTGAGGGCATTACTGGCACCTACATGGCTATGAGTGCTGCATCCCGCGAGTAATCCAGCAAAATCTCATTCAGCCTCACTTGTCGGAGCGACTGTGGAGCAAAGAGCATTGAGAAACACAAAATAATGGTTTTCAGAAAAAGACTAAATTTTGTCTAAAGAGCAGGAGACCCTTTGCAGGAGCTCCCCTGGCACTGGTGCTACCTTGGCTCTGTTTTTATCGACCTCCTCATCAGAAATCTTCCAGGGACAGCCCTGTCTCATCTCATTCACTGTGGCCTCGTCTTTGAAGCCATCGTTCAGCCTGAAGGGAGCGATGAGGTCATCAAATCTCTTGATGCTGCAACACAAGCAGACAGTGCCAAGGAAGAGGGTCTGGGCAGGTTTGGGGGTGCTGTGGGGGCACAGGGAAGGGAAGGGGGGTGGTTACTGCTCTGGCCGGGGTTTCTGGTTGATGTCAGGGAGGATGTGGACCTCATGGAAGCCGAGGCGGAACTTGCTCAGCAGAGAGACAATCCTAATGGAGAGAAAAGGACATATTTTCCCAAAGTTTGCAGGGAATAGTAGCTCTGACTGAGAACCCTGCTGGTGACACAAGCTGCTGGCCTCAGTCTGCACTTTGGGTTTTCCCACTCTGCAGCCACATTGATTTCCAGAGAAATGAGGCAAAGCAGCCAGGTCAGAGCTCACAGATCCCATTAAGGCAAAGCTGGGAGGGCTCAGCAGGATGGGAAGCAGCTTGTGTCACCAGCCACAGGACAGTGGCAGTGGCCAAGTGGCTAAGAGGTGCAGTGGCCACCAGCACTTACGCCTTCCTCTCCTCGTCCATCCTGTTGATCTGCCCGCCGACAAACACGCGGATTTTGCACTTTCCCCACCGCTTCTTGCGGCCCAGGAGGTAGGGGATGAGCAGCGTGAGACCTGGCCCCAAAACACCCGGTGGGGGATGCAGCAGTGACCCCCAGGCTCACCAGTGCTTCCTTGGTGCCCTGGCCCATTTGGCAGGACTGAGCCTTCCTGGGCACTGCAAGGGAGGTGCTGGGCTCACATTATCTGGACAGGTGGAAGGTGAAGGTTACCTCCATCATCAAAGAGCCAGTAAATGTCAATGGTCTTCTTGCCCTGCTTGTTCTGGAAGATGGTGCTCGCCTGCTGTTCACTGGCCAGGGTGGTGGGGTCCACTGCTGGGGCAAGAGGGTCCTGGTGTCAGTAAAGAGCGCCACCAGCCACGGATTAAAGACATCACTTCTTCCTGGTCGCAGCCTTGCTCCTCATCAGTGCTTGAAACCCCCACCCTGCCTGCAAAATAATCCTCAGAGCTGGGGATGCTCTGGGTGGTCACAAGCCAGGACCAACCTACCTGTGCCTGGGGCTGCTCTGCTGCCAGTGCCATTCTCAGGGTGCTCTGCTGCCTCAAACGTGGGGTTAACTGAGGAGGGAGGAGATGAGCAAGGGCAGCACAGCAGTGCCTCACTGTCCCCACCCCTTTGATCCCAGCACAGGAGTGATGTCCTGCCAGCACTGTGGCCTTTGTCTGGGGACATGGTGCTGGCTGGCACATCCCACAAAGCTATGTCTCTGTGCATCCCTGGCCAGCTAAAACTCTTACCATGTGCCTGCAGCACTCGGGAAACATTCAGCCCTTCCTTCATCCGCATTAAGCACACGCCGTACTTGAAATCGAACGCGTCGCTGGAGGGAGGGAGGAGAAGGCAGTGAATGGAGGGTGCGCTGTCAGCCCAGCTGGACCCTGCGCACCTGACTGCAGCCGGCAGTGGGGCCATCACCAGGTGCCAGTGTCCCCGAGAGGTGGAGGAGCTGGTGTGGCCGTACTGCAGGATGCCCACGTAGTCCTCCAGGCTCTGTGGAGATGCCGTCCGCCAGTTCCTCTTGTAGCCCAGCACTAAGATGTTAGGTCTCATCTTCCCCAGGCCAGCAGCCTATGGATAGATGTCCCCATGAGACCCCTCTGCAGGGACAGACGGACACAGGTGGTGTCAGTCCACTCCGTGGGGGAGCAACACAAAGGGGGGTGCCTGGAGATCATGGAGGGAGGTAAGAGCTCCCCCAAGCTCTGACCTCCTCACAAAGAGGAGGGACCCTGCTGTTGGAAGGCCAATGATGGCTGTACCTGGATGAGCATTTGGACACCACTTCTCAAATCCTCAGCCACCACATCCGTGTAGAAAGCCTTGATCTTCCTCTTCATTAGCCACTTAGTGTGGCCATCTGCCATCAGACGGGACTCTGGCATCTTCTGCTTCTGTGGTCCCTGCAGGAATCAGGAGCAGGAGCTCAGGCACCCCCTTCCAACTGCAACAAGTCTTGCCACCAAGGACTTCTAGCTCCTCTCTTCCCAAGTCATTGGCAAGAGGTAAATGTAACCACTGCACACATGGGAGGTTGCAATCACAGCCAAGAAAACCAGTGAATCCAGGGAGTCAACAGAAAGTGCACACAATCCCAACAGTCCTATGGGTGCAGATGAGCTGGTTCTTACTGCACCCAATTGCTCTGGAGACTTCAGAACTGCAGGATCCCCGTGTCCTCTGAGCAACTACATCCTTCCAAATATTCCGCAATTAACTGGCAAAGGGAAGCCATAAGCCCACAGGGACATCCTGATGCTTCATCAATATTGCTTAACAACTCAGAGAGAAGCTTCCAGTTGACACATTTCATCATCCAGCAACACACAAGTGGGCACATTTCAACCTCCACCCTGTATCCACCAGGATACAACTGGATTTCCCAGCCCACCACCCACTGGTGGCCAGAGCCCCCAGGACAAGGAACCAACCAGCTTCTGCAGGGGACTCACAATCAGCACGTTGCCACAGAGCATCAGGCTGAGGTTCTTGGTGAAGGTCCCCACAAAATCCACCAGTGCTGGGCGGAAGTTGGGTGGGCCAGTCAGCACCAGGCACTGCGGTCTGCAGGCAGGGGAAAAAGGGAGTGAGGAATAGTACTTTGGAGGCATCCAGCCCTTTTGGAATGAGCCATGTTTCTTCTCCCATGCTTGGCTAGTGGCAACTATAGGAAGCATCTTTAGAATGAGAAAATATTATGTGGCCTGAGGGTCCAGTCTCAATCTTTGGTCTTTTTATATCAGATGACACCAATATGTCTGTGTCTGCCTGGTACAGGGAGGGCAGGGTTTGTCCAGTTTTCTACCTTACATGGCACAGACATGGGATTTTGGAGACACATTTTGCTGTAGCTCCTGGTTACTGAGGGTGGTGGTGAGGATGTGGCCATGGGCACGATGCCTCCCTGGGTTTACCACAGGCAGGCGCTGGCTCTTCATCCCACTCCCTCCATGCCCAGCACTGCAATGAGCTGCCCTTGCCTGTAGTTCTTGATGTGCTCATCCACTTCACTCAGCCCCACTGAGTAGTTGAGGGCCATGTTGTAGGAGCTGGCTTGCATGGAGGAGCCCCAGTTGACATCTGCATAGGGAAGGTGGATTAGCAACAGGGCCAGACACCTTCTGGGGCATTGCCCCTGCCAGGTCACCAGCACCCACCTGGCTTTTTGTAGAGGACGTATCCCAGGAGGAAGATGACGATCCCGAAGGCAATGAGGGCTGCCCACCAGGTCAGCAGGAACATGATCACCACTGAGACAGCAGCTCCAAAGAGTGCAGCCCACTTGCTGTAATACCGAAAGGAGGGTCGCCAGCCTGCACGCAAACACACACAGCGGCCGCTGCCGGGACAGGGAGCCGGACGTGGAGCCGGCCGCCGCAGGGCAGGCGTGGCACGGCACAGCCCACCTGGGGAGTTGGTGATGGAGGCGTGGAAGCAGCTGAAGTTGATGAGGGCGTAGGAGCAGAGGAAGAAGTTGGAGATGATGGGGGCGATGGCATTGAGCTCAGCTGTGGGAGGAGGAGAAAGAGAGTTGAGCTGTCAGTGGTGGGGACTGAGCCACCCTGCTGGTGTCAAGGTGCAGGAGGGTGCTGGGGCAGCAAGCACCTACCAATGAGGATAAAGCCAACAGCAATGACGTAGGTGAGCATGTAGCCACGGATGGGCTCGCTGTTCCTCCCATAGCCCTTCCCGAAAAAGCCGATGAGAGGATAGAGCTGGTCCTTGCAGAGACACTGCAAAGAGAGACACAGTGGGACAGCAGGCTTTGCCAGGGATGTGGGATGGCAGTGCCGTAGTGGCTCCTGCATCCCTAAGAGCAAGGGCCGAACTGGGCACATGCCCTTTGCTGACAGCAGCATCCTCCTTGCCCCAGGACTGCTCACAGATGCAGAGCCCTGCACCAAGGAGCATCATCCACTGCTGAGCTCAGGGAGAGGAGCTGGGGTGTGCAGACACCACCCCCTCACCTGAAAGACTTTGGGGGCTGAGACAAGGCAGGCCAATGCTGAGGAGAGGGTAGCGCCAAAGATCCCTGCTGTAATGAGGGGGCCAAATCCAGACACCATGCTCATGCTCTGCATGAAAACCAGGGGATCAGGAACCCCAGCATCTCTGGTGCACCAACCTCCACCCCAACCCTGAAGGATTTCTGGCCCCAGGCCCCATCCTGCTGCATTTCCTTTAACATTATCCAGGCAGCAAAGTCCAGCCATATTCAAAAGCCCACTCCCTGGTGCCTTCCTGTTAAAAAATGGCTGTTTCAAGAGCATGGGTGACCCAGGATGGCAAGGAGGTGCTAGGCATGCAGCTGCCCTGGGAAAACCATCCACTGCAGCACAAACCTGGCCAGGAGCAGGAACAGGGGCTGGTCATGGTTCTGAGCAGTACCTGGTAGTAGTTGCTGAGCCCATATCGGCAGCTCTGCTGTTGGGTGCAGGCGGTGAAGTTCCAGCCGAAGCTGCAGGCCAGTCCCTCACAGCCCAGCGAGCCCACGGCCACGCTGTCATTCAGGCTGCCTGAGGCATCTCGGACCACACAGGCACCTGGGGGGACACACTGGGCTAGAGCAGGGCTGGCACCTTTCCACAGTTTCAGGAAGCCCAGCCCCACATCCCATTGCCCGTGACAACTCCCAGGTCACTGCTATGGGGCTTTGAGCAATGCCATGAGCTCCACTGCCCACCCAGGATGACTTTGCCCCACGTAGGGGTAGGAACAAGGTTTGGCACCTGTGGCACTCACACTGGGATATCAATGCCAGTGTCCGCAGCTTGCTCCTGGCTCCTACACACATGCATCCTCCAGGCCACCCATTTTGGGTAGGGGCCAGCCCAACCACCCAGCCCCCTCACCCACTGCACCTGAGGATGTGCTCTTACCAATAGTAGCAGAAAGCACCAGGTAGGACATAGTGGTCCAGAAGATGGCCATCAAGGTGCCCTTGGGGATGGCCACGGCAGGATCCTGCCCAAGGGAGTTGCAGAGATATGTAAGACAGCTTTCCAGCAGCAGTGCTAATGTAGGCAGCTTAATTGTAGCTGCTGTACAAGAGGAATTTTAATTCCCTGTATCACAAACCTACAGAGCATCTCCTGGCTGAGCCTGAAGTTTGCATAAGAAACAAAACAAAGTCTAACAGTTGGATCAAAATGAAAGCCCCAGCGAAAATAGGGCTTGAGCCCTGAGAAACACTGGCTCAGGCAGCAACAGTCACAACCCACCTTCAGGTCACCTGAAATGTTGGCCCCAGCCAGGATACCGGTTGCAGATGGGAAGAAGATGGAAAACAAGCCAAAGAAGGAACCCTCAGGTCCACGCCAGTTCGGCACAAAGTTCTGAGCAAAGATATCAGCTAGGGAGGAAGCAGAGGAGAAGCATTTAAGGCCTCTTGGCTACTTTTGTCTTGCCTAAAGCACCTCAGCACTGGCTGGGGGCATAGTGCTGATGGCAGAGACCCCTGGGAGGGGACACTGTGCTTTTGATGACATCTCAGCAAGGAGCACCTTCCCATAGCAAACATCTCCCCAAACTGCAGCAAAGAGCCAGGCTCCAGAGATGCACTTGGACCTGCTGAGTGCAACCCCAGCCTGTGGTGGACCCACCTCGGTAGCTGAAGAAGCCCTTTGCTTGCTTCTCAGCAGTGGCTGGGATCACTGTCCCCACCAGGTAGTTAATGAAGGAAACCAAGATGACCAGGAAGAACAGTATCTGTGCCTGCCAGACCAGAAAGAGCCAGCTGAAGGATTGGGTGTTTGGGCACAGAAAGAGTGAAGAATGCATTAGGAGAAACTCATGCCACTTTTTGGGGAGCTACAGGCATCCTCTGCTCCTCAGATGCCTGGTGGCCAGCAAGGACAGCTCTTACCAGCCCAGGAGAAAAATGTGAGCAGAAGTGAGGGTTACCTTGGCCTCCCATTCCATGCCAGCCAGGGAGATGCCCAGCAGCACCGTCACAGTGATGACCCCAATGATTCGGATGTCATTGGTAGGGTCCACGATGAGGGAATTGTGCTCCTGGGGAAGGGGAACTATTCACAACATGAAAATAACCCTCTTCCTTAATAAACCACTGGTTTTTCCAGTGAGTTTTAGCAGCCACTGTTTGACTATCAGTGGTCCAATGATAAGGCAAATACTGATAATCAGCGCAGGTTGTGCAAGGAGAAGGTGGGGATGGAGGGGTAGGGGGGACATTGGGACCCAGAGGACACAGAGTTGCTCTCTTACCTGCAGCAGGTCCCGGACAGTTTCAGCAAAGCCCACTGTGTGCATGGCCACAGCCACTGCGTTTGCAAAGGCAAAGATCAGCCCGATGGAGCCGCCCAGCTCCGGCCCGAGGCTCCGCGAGATGAGGAAGTAGGTGCCTCCTGAGGCAGGGAACACCCCATGGCATTACTGCTTCCCCACCTTTTTGGGGTTCCCCCACACCTCACAGCCCATGCCAGGAGTTCACATCCATGGGGCAGCCCCAGGATAAAAAGACCCCTGGGGTGGCCAGGAGGGAACACACTACCTGACTTCACTTTGCCATTGGTGGATATGGCAGAGATGGACAAGCCGGTTATGGTGGTCACTGTCACAGACATGAGGATGATGAGCCATGTCAGGGCTGCGGGGAAAGGACATTGCTTCACTGTATCCCCCAGCCATTCCTAGGAGTCCCACCACCCCCAGGTGTCTGGGTGATGATGGGCCCAGTGTCACTGTCCACCCCACTGGGAACCACAGCACCCACCGATTCCTGCCTGGGCGGTAATCCAGGGCAAGCGCAAGTAGAGGATAACTCCCCAGATGTTCAGCATGCAGCGAATCTGAGGGGGGACAGAGGGGAATTGGCCATCAGGGCACTGAATTTGGCCACCTGGGGATGGCCAAACCATGCCGGCTCTGCTGCTCCTCAGAGAAAGTCACCCCACCGAGGAGGGCAGAGAATTGCACAAAGCACATGTGCTTGCAAAAACATAGACTTTGGGAAAAATGCAACAAGGGTAAAATGCTTACAAGGTAGGAGGGCAGGAGGATGCTCCGTGGGGGATGGGTCACACTCACCATGACGCCCTTCACCCATCCAAAGCGGACAGGTTCTGGCACGGAGTCTCTGCCTGGCTCCCCTTCTGCCTCCTCCAGCCCAGCCTCCGGCCCGGCCTCTGGCAGGCCATTGCTCTGCTGCAGGTCAGACACCGGCGTGCGAAGGCGGCCTGGGTCAGGCTGTGGGACGAGGGGAAGGCAGGTGAGCGTGGGATTCAGGCAGCTGTCCCTGGAGGCAGTGCTCTGGTTGACCACACAGCTGGAAACAGCTGGATTCTCTGGCTTCTCTCAGGGCCTTCTTGGGGATGTGCAGTCGGCACAGCACCAGTTATGGCACCAAGAGGCAGGAGACAGAGTGACCCACCGCAGACACTTCGCAGGGACCAGCAGCATGGCCAGGGGATGCCAGAGATGCTATGGGTACAGCCAAGCCCTCTGTTACCTTAAGGATGGAGTGCAGGTCAGCCAGCGAGGGCCTGCCCTTCCTGGGGTCACCCACCCCCTTGCTGTCGGCGTAGTGCTCGTAGGCTGGCACCACATCCACCGTGTTGTAGCCGAAGGTCCTGGTGCAGAGGGTGCTGCTGGACAGGTGGGTGGGCTGGACGCTGTCGCAGCTGGACCCCTCGGTGGGTGTGTAGGGCCCCCGGCCCCCCTCCTCCATGCCCAGGAGGGTGCTGATGGTGAAGCGGCCGCTGCAGCGGGCCGGGGGCAGATCTGGGATGGGCAGCTCGGCCATTGCCCCTGCCCAGCAGCCTGCCAGGTGGGGGACACGGTGGAGAGGGGCTTGCTGGCTTTATACCCCGCAAAACCGGAGCGAGGTGACCGGCACACGCCCACCACTGATGCTAATAGAGGAAAGGAATCAGCTTGAACCACCCCGAGCTGGTCAGGGGGAAAAAAATAGCTGGAAGGGATACCAAAACCACCATAATGGGCATCACTGCCTCCCAGCACTTGATGGGGGCAGCGATAACGGATTTGAGATTAAGTCCCAAGGACAGATCAGCAGAGAAATGTGGCGCTGAGTTTGCCTCCGGCCCCAACCCAGGAACATTCAGTTCACAGGGATTTATTATGGAAAAAGGGAGCAAGACTCCCACGCACCCTCGCCCTTCCCTGGGATACTGCCCCAGACCCGTCAGATCTCGTAAATCATCTTGGCTGGTCTCCAAGGTGCTGCCTGTGGCACTGAGCTGGGCCGGATGTGGGGAGGGGAATGGTGCCTTTATCTCACAGTGAAACCACGGGGAAGGGGGAGCGTAACATCAAGGGATCTGAGGGATGCCCCTGCTGGGACTCGGATTCCAGGCTGCTGGAGAAGACAGGGTGCACAGAGTGGTCTAAGTCTGTCTGTGCTTGTCCAGGGTCAGGAGCTGGCAGCTCTCAGTACCAGGCAGCAGAGATGCCCATGGTCCCACAGCCGCCTTCACCTCCAGACCCAGGGAACCACTGAGCTGCCAGGGCTCAGAACCGCCCAGTCCCATCCCTGAGTTAATAAGCCACTTAAACCCTTGCTCCATCACACAAAACACAGCTGAAGCTGTGTGGCCGTAACCCACAGCCACAGGAGGTGAGGACAGGGGGAGGGATGGGCGCCTCTTACACTCCCGCAGCCCCTGTCACATGTGCCACGAAAGCAGTTACAGATAAGATCAGCAAAGACAGCAAACAAGGCCAGCAATAAAATTCGAGGGCAGCCCATTGGAATTTCAGCTCCGTGTGGCTTTGCAAGTTAATGGAAAATTGGGCCTGCCTGCCGTGCTGCCTCTGGCTGTCTTTGCATTCACACACAAATTTTGACCTGATTTTTGAGGACTTGCTCCAGCCCCCTTGTTTGTGCCAGGGCAGACGGGCCGTGATCACCGGAGCCCCACGCAGCCAGGGGAAGCTGAGGGCAGGCAGCCCGCTCTGCATCCGTGCTCAGCCCTCGCAGCACTGCAGAGCACCTGGGAGCCCGGAGAGCAGGGACAAGGGACGAGGAAAGAGCCTCACCCCAGCACCTCACACAACAACCTGCACAGAGTGGACACCAGCTTCCTCTCACCACAGATGCACCAGCAGACTCACACCCAGCAGAAGTGGCTTTATTTTAGAACCGCACTGTTTCATCAAAACCGCTGATATGCCCAAAACAGCACAAATCAGTCTCTTAAGTGGGGGGTCTGTTCAAGGCAGCACAGCCAGAGATGCTCCGGAAGACACAGGAGGGCTCCAGAGGCGGGCGAAGAGCGAAGCGAGTGGTATGATGCAACCCTGGTGTAGTGAAATAGCCGGATTGTAGGAAGCGCTTGTCGTCGGCCTGATTCACAACACCAGCTGCAGCAACAATACCGGGCCGAGCGGCGCTGGGAGCTGCGGGCAGCGAGGGGGCTCTGCAGCCTCCCTCCAGCCCCTCCACTCACACGGAAGAGGTGCCAAGTTGGTTCTGCAGGGCTTTCCCTCACTTCCAGCCGATCCCCCAGTTTGTTCTGGATATTAAATGCATCAAATGAACCCAAAATTGAGTTAAGCAGAGCATGGCACAGTGCATTACACAGCTTCTTTTAAAGACTGCTGAAGTGTTATATTCCAAAAGGGTTTAATGAAGCTTTAATTGACCTGTTTCCATCCCTGTGGAAGAGGGAACCTACCACCCTGAGTGACACAGGACACACGAATGATGCAGGGGCTCAGCACTGCAAACCCACCGGGCAGAGCAGACTCAATTTCTCAGCACCACAGCAAAGGAAGCCTGTGAAAAGAAAAGAGATGGTTATTCAGCCAACTGCCAGTAACCTTTCCCAGTGGGAACACAGAGGTCATCCCCATCTCTTCCAGACACCATCTCCATCCTTCCAACTTCAAACCCAGAGAGAAAGAGGACAAAAATGCTGGTACAGGGACATGAACAGAGGCAGTATTTGAGAGCTGTCCCACCCCAGGGACACAGAACTGGAATTAACAATATCCCCTTACTTCTTCCATGCTGCAAGGAAAACACTTTGCTTCTTTGACAGGCTGGGGTGACAAGGGTTGGGAGAGTAACAAAACCAAAAGAAGTTAATTGAATTCACTTTTTCTGAACACAGTTCCTTCAGCTCCTGCAAGGAAATCCCAGAAAAGGCAGAGGACTAGGAATGTAACCCATAGGCAAGTACCCTGACTATGACCAGCATACTCTAGGGTAATGGTGAAAATACTTAAAAGGATTAATTTTGTTGCCTGGACTAGAAAAACCTCACAGACAGCTGAGAAGACAGGACCCACTGACAGCAGCTTTCTGACAGGGTTTAGGAGGCCATCGAGGCACATTTCAGCAGTGCCAGTCCCCACAGGAGCTGGCTGTCCTCCCTTAGCTCAGTGCAGTTTTTACCAGGTTAACCCTGAGCAGAACTTTTAACCAATTTTTTCTCTACTGGACAGGTAACAGAGCAGAAGTTTACAGCGAGTATTTATTGATTTCCCTGCAACTGCCCTGTAATTCCAGACCACATCACTCAGCCCTTGGCCCTTAGAGGAGCTGCAGCTTTAGGAGCTGCTGTGCTGGTATTGCAGCACGTGTGGGTGTTTCAGAACCACAGAACCACACAAACTGTGGGACACAGACCTGGAGACTGCTTGCCTCTGCTGCATCCACACCAGAACAAGATTGTTACATGCTCTCACAGCAAACAGCTTTTCACTTTTTCCTCCAATCTCCTGCAGCAACACAAGCTGCAGCTGTATTTGACTCAAACCAATGAGTCACCCTTCAGATGCATCTCATCTACCTGGAGGATCTTTAATGCCAGGGATTAGTCTCAAGGTAGGAAAAAGCAGATGGAATTATCCTAAACTTAATTTGTGCTTGCTTTGTGTATAAAGAGCAGAGCTCCACTGACTTAGAGAAGATTTGTCAGTTTTTACTCAGAATGAATTCAGCTCAGGTGAACATTGCTGGCTCTGCTGCACACTCCCTGTTGTAAAGGGAGTGCATGGTGACACCACCTTTGAACAGGCTATACCAAACAAAAGGCATGAGTTTAGTGACACCCCAAAAAACCCTTCCAGCATATAAGCTACTTAGAAAAGGCTAAGCTTGTAATTTAGCAAAGTCAGAGTGATGGTGCAAAACCTGAGGGAGCAGAAGCTGATTGTTCTCTCCAGCAGAATAAGCATGAGGTGGAGGGAAAACAGGGACATCTGGAAAACCATGGGGGTGCCTTATTCAGCAAAGCACTAGGATGTGCATCAGCATC
Organism: Pyrgilauda ruficollis; assembly: GCF_017590135.1. Classification (NCBI taxonomy): domain Eukaryota; kingdom Metazoa; phylum Chordata; class Aves; order Passeriformes; family Passeridae; genus Pyrgilauda; species Pyrgilauda ruficollis. The sequence goes on from NW_024511432.1 coordinate 6,523,256, forward strand.
TACCCCAAAGCAGCAAAGCCCTTGAAGTCATGCAGTTCTGCCAGAGCCATGCTCAGGCACTGAGCTGGAACCTGCCACTCTGGGGAATGTGGGAAGATGGATGGGATGTAACATTCACCACCTGCACAAACCTAAAGAGAAATCACAGGGCAATCAACAAGTAATAAATTAACTCCAAATATCTGTGGCACTTTCTGTTATACCCACAATCTCTTATCTTGATGGAAATGGGACTGATCTTACCTTTTCAGGGTTAGTATCAGGACTTGGACTCTCTGGGGTTTATTTCCCATCTGTCCACCACAGAAGGATCATCTTGGATTTTGAAAGCATGAAATAATTCAGTTTCTGATTAACTTAAAAAGTGACCAAAGGCTGGAATCACAACCACCGGGCACAAAGAGAGGAAACTATATACAGACATCAACTTTCCCAACACCCAAGAAGGCTGAGAAGCACCAGAAAGCATCTGCTATAGCCTCCTCAAAGGGCAGATGGAGAAAGGGTACTGTACTGCTTACAGAAGGTCCCCAGGTTCAACACTGGACATCAGAACAAGCCAGTGAGGCAGCACAGCTCTCCTGAGCAGGGGATGGGCAAGAGGCAGGAGAACAAAGTCCTGAAATGGCAGCACTAAGAGCTGAGCCCCAAAGGACTTCTGTTCCTGCATGAATGGCAGATCAGGGAGAGGGAATCACAGTGGGGAAGGTGGCCCTCATCCTTCCCAGACTCCAGCAAACATTGTCCCTCTCTTGCTGAGGTCAGTGGTTGCCTGAGGACAGGTGCAGACTTGCCAGACTCTGTATGGGAGGTGGTTTCATGCTGGGAGTAACTCAGGGACAGGGGCTGAGCACCAGCAAGGAAAACACAGGAGCAGGGTCATCCTGCAGGACTGCATCTGGGGCAGCCCTGCCCCACCACGACTGTCCACAAACAGGGAAGGTGCCTGTTTTTCTAGGGAATGGGATCAGTTCTTACCTGAGATTTGCCAAGAACCATTTCCACACAAATGTATCAGAAATGCTAATAGGCAATACAGCTTTCCACACTCACCTGTTGACAAATTTGTTAAGCAATTCTAGCCCACTCCCACCCCAAATAACACCTTGTAACTCACCGACTCCCCTTTACCTGCAGGGTGTTGTCCAGGTCTCCCTCAGCCTTCAGCTGGGACAATCCTGGCCATGCTCCAGGAGCACTCCATGCTGTACACAATCCCTAGCTCTATCCTCTGAGAACCCAGCAGCTGGTTTGCTAATGCTGAGAGACATGGATTGGGGTGGCTGGCAAGCCCTTTGCTTCCTGTCTAAAAGGTGGACAAAACTTATTCTACAACATTTCTGGTGAAAAAAGTAATTAGGAAAATTGTCATCATGTCAGTCAGATATTCCTCCATCCCAGTAAACCAAGATATTGCAAAATGGAGATGAATTCTCTCCCATGATAGCTGTTAACATACAAAGCTGAAATCAGCCCCTACATTTTGCTGCCTGGTCTGCATTCCAGATGCCACATGTTCTCATATCCCAGTAACACAAGAGGGTGAGACAGCAGCAGGGGGGCTGCTGTTGGAGTAACCACCAACATTCCTCCCATTTCTTTCAAAGATAGGCAATTATATTAAAACTAAAAGTTTCTACTATAACATGCTCCTTGGGCTTTCACTCTTATTTAACTGTAGCTCAAAACATTTAAAGGTAATAATTTTTAAAGTCTCTTGCTTTTGTAGGGCTCACATTTCCTGCTAAACCAACATTAATATCCACCCACAGCCAACAGAGCCTACCTGGGCCTCTCTGGTTCAGCTTCCTCACTTCTGCTGAGCTCATCAAGGGCCCACTTGGAATGCAACTGACTAAAATTCACGAGTTGCTCACAAAAAGCTCTCCTACCAAAAGATACCTGTTTCCAACCCAGCTGCTCCTGCAAAAGCTTCAGCAGAGCTCCAGGGCTGTGAGCACCTGGTTCAGCACGGAGGGGTCTGTGCAGCTCAGGGCTCACGGGCACTGCAGCAGCACATGCACCACACGAGACAACAGGATGGACTGATGGCAGTGTCACAGGGGTGAGTGGGGTATCAGACACGTTTTCAACACTTAACATGCATCCAAAACCCCCTAAAGTATCTCAGCTCTAAGTACATTAAGAAATAAATCAAAGTTTTCTTCTCCATTTCCTCTTCTGCTATAAAATTCTATATTCATGTCCCTACTCCAGAGCTATGACTTTTCTGCATAGCCTATTAACTAAGAATACATTTCTAAATGTAAACCAATTGAAAATAAAATTAATAAAAACATAAAAACACAAGAATCAGTGAAAATTAAAATGTCAAAAACAAATATCAAAACCAAAGAAATTTATTTCCGTCAACAAAAATACAGAATACAAAATGACACTGGTCCCATGGGCCCTCTGAACGTACTAAAGACAGGCACAGGCTGCTGCAACCCCAGCCAAAGCTGCCCTGCTAATTCATAAGGATCTCCATTTGCACCAGTCTTGCGTTCGTGTCTCCTGATGTTCTGTATGGGATCATCCCAGCAAACATTATCAGTGCCCGAGCTTGAGACTGAAGTTGCTGCAAAAGAGAAAAACAAAGTACAGTTACTTTAGTATAAAAAAAAGACAATGATACAATACTCTTCAAACAAACACGTCATCTTTATATCTCAGAGCTGCTCTCTAGAAAAGGAGACTCTGCATTTTGAAGAAAATCCAATTATTCCCTTTTCCAACCATTAAAAGCATGTCAAGTTATCCTTTTGCTTAAAAAATAATCCCATCTTGTTTGAAAATACCTAAGAAAAACATTTTCAGCAATGTGGGGCATTGTTGTACTGCAGCAATCTTGTAATTTCTGCATGAAGTGGGCTTTCCCAGGGCAACAGGATTCCTTGCCACCTTGCAAAACATAAATTTGATCCTGTTGAAATGCAGCATTAATGTTCCCAAAGCAGAAGCATTAGAAACAAATCAGAGATGCCACACACACCTGGAGATCTCCAGCATCACCCTGCAACATGCCAATCTCCTCAAAGGCTCTTCTGCCAATAACACAATGAAAGCAGAGGCACCAAGCCCACTCAGACCTTTGCCCAAAGCAACCAAACCCCTTCTTGCACAGCAGAAGACCACAGAACAGCTGAAGGAATTCAGGAATAATTTGTTTTATTTGTTAAAACTATTATTAAAGTAAAAGGAAAGTCATTCCAATAACTGGTAGGAGTCAACAGAATACAGAAAAACCAAATCTTTGTAGAAAACCATTCAGACTGCTTTGATTGCTAACAGGTGTTTCTTCTTAAATATTAAGCATCTCAAAATTACTCTGCTGGAAGACCTAACTGTTCAAATCCTGCTTTCACCTACTGACTGCAGGGAAAGCCAAAGGTTTTTAGGTTGCTGTTGGTGTGTGGCTGGTAAATCTGATAGCAGGAACTTAGAAACTGAGAAGTGACTGAAGCCCATTCCACGTTTGGGAACTGTTATAAACACCATTCCTGTGCCTCTTTGGCCAATTCCACCCCTTTTTCAGGGTGATGTCAAACCAGTCTGTTATTCAACAGCCACAGAGAAACTTTGGAGGCTGATAATGGAAAAGCTGTGAGAGTTTTCCCTAGACTGACCCAATTACTAACATCTCCCAGGACAGCTTCCCTCCCAAGCTGTCAGGCACCACCAGAGGACTGGCAACTTGACAAGGTGGCCTGGAAATCACTGATTCTGTTGCCATCAGTGTCTCCCAGCCTGCTTCCAAATGTGTTAGACAGTGAGGCAGTGTAATTATGTCTGAGCTGCTGCTTTTCAGTGGAGGTCAAAACAGGTGGTAGATGAAAAAAAAAAAAAAAAGCATGTCAAGGTGTCTGACTTTGGAGTTAAAGTATTAAGAAGCAAAAACTCTCACCATGACTAAGAAAGGCTGAGGAGGGGTGTGAGTTACTGTTCTCTTTACCTTTTGAGTAGCAATGATACCAGAGCTGGTGTATTTTCAAAAATCAAAACAATACTTTGGGAAGAACAAACAGAGGTTTGCAGAGGTTAAGAGTGGCCTGGAGGTCTAGATGTTCTATTGGCTGTAATTACTTAATGAACGTTACAGTTACTTGCAATTTTAAATAAGACCATAGATAATTAAAAAAAAAATTAATTCCATTCCATTCATGACCTAATTTTGCCAAGATAATGCCTTTGGGCTGCTCCAGAGAGTTCACCACCCCTGACTGGGGTGAGGAGCCTATGACACTGCTGTCATGCACCCACAGCATCTGGGTCAGGGCTGTCACCACAGCCATGGTTTCCAGGACTGCACGTTGGGCTCCCTGCAATCTCTGCCTGAAATCTGACAAAATGGATCAGGCCAAGTGGGACAGGACTTTGTTCCCTTATTCCCAAAACTAATTAATTATATACATAAAAGAAAAAATACCTAAAACACAGCTTGGGTGATTTCATTCTGAAATAAACACAATGCAGAAGTGCCAGCTCTGACCCCAGACCTGATCTTTTCTAGTCCACCTCCAAAGTGGGACAGAGAGCACTTTGCAGAGAGCACTACTGGGCTCAGGGGGGCTCCAGCAGTACTGCTCCCCTCCATCCTGCCCATGCTGCCAGTCCATGCTGCTCCTGCTGAAGTCCCACCCATGGCAGCAGGATCCTGCTCAGGGTGGCTGGCAGAGCAGTGCTTGGCACCAGAGGGCAGATTCAAGGGCTCTGATTTCCCCTCTGGGGGACACTGCTCCCTGCTATGTAGAATAAGCCCCAGAGTTACAAACAGCAACTGTATTTTCTTCTGATGAACAGAGGGATCTGAATCTGCCTGTCCTGATGGAGCTAAAGAAAACCCAGGGATTTCAAAGACCTGTTCAAGGAAAGGGAATTTTTCACTTTCTTTGTCTACTGGGCAATGTGCCAAGATTGTTAAAGCTTCTGAAAGGGTCTGATTTCCCCACAGATTTGCTTCCCCAGAGAATATGGAAAAGCTGCCCTTCTCCCAGGGAAGTTCAGGAGACAAATTCTTGTCATGCACAGCCTGCTGAAGCTCATGTCTGCCATCTCTGTCCAGGTGAATGAGATTTTGCTGAAGGAACACCTCTCTCCTCACATCTATAATGCCCTCATATCTTCACACCACTAAAATTGCCTGAGTTGCCTCTCAACTGAAACAATCTGAATTCCCTGCTCCTGCAGCCTTGGAAGAAATTCTTCAGGGTAAGAAAAAAGGGCAACACATGTAAAGCCATTCTTACCCTACCCTCCATGTGCCCATGCCTGCTATTATTTTTGCACATGCAGATCTTTAGGCAGACAGGAGACTGAGTGGTAGGTTTTTCCTGTTGCTAATCCTACATTTGCAGATCTATGCTCCCTTGTGACACTCCAGACACACAGCTGTTCTCTTATCCCCTCCCTGACAGCAGAGGCAGTGGACACTTGTTCCCTCTGATGGCAAAGCACAGCTTGTACTGCACACAGCATCCAGAGATCTGTGACTCAGAAACCCTGTGCTCCCAACATCACTGACACCCTGCTGCCATGAGATCCCATCACAAGGCCTGGAGCTTGATTAACAAAACTTGAAGCCTGAAATAAAAAAAAAACTTTCAAGGGTTTTTAGCAAGGTACAACATCAGTTCATCTCAACAGCTGTGACAGCAGGAGAGTGCAGAGCAGGGTTATGAAGTGGTGTCACACTGAGCACATTGTGGATATGATACAATATCATGGTGGCCTCCTTCCACACAAACCTCTGCCTGCAAAGCTGCTAATTCCATCCCCAGTCAGCCCATGGTATTCATCCTGAGCTGACACCTGACAGCACTCCACCCCTGTGGAGATGGTAGATCCTTCTACATGGGGCATAAGACTGAAATCACAAAATCAAAACAACCAGCTCACTTGGAAAACAAGGAGCTAAGGCACTCTTTGCTCAGTGCCAGCCTTCTGAAGATACACAGCAGGTAACAACAGATTGTGTCAGCCTGGGACTTCTTCACACATGCAGAGTTTAAGGTGTGAGAAGCCCAAGCAGTGTGCACCCTTCTCCAGTGCTGCTGATCTAGAGTACAAGCACTCTTGTGAGGCAGGATCCTGTAGCTCTTGCAGGCTGTGCCCCAAGACAAAAGCTGTACCATTACCTAAGCCTTTTATTTTTCTATGCAATTTAAAAATGCTACTAAGACTTTTACCAATATTACAATTTACAGATCAAAGGCACTTCTGTAGCTGACTAAAGCCTGGAATAAAGCTGGCTATGGCCCAAATTGGTTTTTCACTCTCAAAAGGAGTTGATATTTATTTTCTAATCTGCTAAGACAGGATGAATGGTTTGGCCTTGGTTTCGAGCGCCTGCAGCAGCTTTAACTTACAAAGAGTTACAAGACCAAAGCTGGCTGGAATTAAGCTGTGAACCCTTCTGCTCAACCCCACATGTTAGCAGGTGAGTGCTCACAAATCTGGCTGTGCTATTCAAATGCTGCCTATTCTGCAGCTTGCTGGAGGTGGAGGCTCCCATCAGTGGCTTGGGGAAATGCCTCTGCACCAGCTGGAGCAGGGAAGTCAAACCACTGTGGTCATGCATTTCAACAGCAGCCAGACCAAGCACTGCTGCAAGCTGCAACAGCAGCCGGAGTGCTGCAAGCTGCCCACTCCCTGCAGGGGCAGCAGAACAATGCTGGTGTTCACCAAGGGGATGTGCTCCAGCACCCTGGTGTTTCACCCAAGAACACCTGGAAAATGTTGGCCTGCATCACTACAGAAGCAAGCTGAGGGGAAGAGTCAAGGAAGGCCCTTCTAGCAGAAATGGGCACTTACTCAAATGAAAGAAGTGGCACTCATGTGCTTAAAAAGCAACAGCTCAGTTGTAAAGGCAGCAACATCAACCATCCTAGAGACACTGCACAGTTGCCATTTCCTTTACTATCTAAGATTCCACTAAGAAGCAAAGTGGACACTTGTTTTCTCTTACTAGGAGATGAATATAGATGTAATGTCTCCATTAGCTCAATGTTATTTAAAGCAGTATCATAGACTCAAGAATGGCTTAGGCTGAAAGGATCTTCCAGTTCCAACCTTTCTTTAGGCAAAGCTGAAGGCATCAGAGACCAGCCTTGAGACCAAGTAACTGGACAAGCTCAGTAAACCAAGACTGTAAGTAACTGAGCAAGCCAAATCCAAGACCATTAGAGATTCACAGTTACCTGAAGCCCAATCTCTTGAAACCAGCAGAATAGGATACAGGCAAACTGGTCAGTGAGAATGATATTCTTACCGAATCTCTGTCTTCCATAACCCGCTGGGGTCTGGCAGGAGTGGTTGGGCTTGTGCCTTTCATCCTCTTATACTTGGTGAATAAAATATTCATGGTTGCAAGCAGAACCTCAGATAAATTGTGTTTGATCTACACAAAAAAAGGAGAAAAAAAGACACATTGCAGCAAAAGCAGGTTGACAGAACCATGAGCCTTACTGTACAGATTCCTGTAACAGCCATAGGTGTAATGCATGACTGCACCCTCCAGCAGAAACACTAACCAGAGATTTGAGACAGACATGCCCAGTGGCTGCACCTTCATGTTTGATAGCAGCAGGTCAGATAAAACCCAAATACACACAACCACTGCCTAAAAAAGAACTGTCACCCTCTAGTTAAAAGAGTTAAAGAGCAGTAACAGCTTTCCATTATGCTTCATTTGCTAATAGACAAATGCATTAATTCCTGTAATTTAGAAGGAGGGAAACAAACACCCTACAAATGCTTAGTGACCATTAAGAGCACAGAAGAACTAGGTCACCAGCAAGTCAAAAGTTTTCAATATTCTGAATTCTTGAAACACAGCAAGTTCAGGGAGACTCACATCTGCAGATACCTTCTTCAAAATGGAGACAGGATTTCTGGGCAGGGAATTCTAGTGCTCAAATGAGCAGCATTAAGAAGAAAAAGTTGCAAGCCAAGAGTATACTTGTATGAAATCAAAATAATCTCATCCTTTTTTTCCGCTAAAGAATAAGAATGATGAGATGATAAGGTTTTAAGATCCTTTTAACAAAGCAAAAGGCTTTAGGAAGCTAAACCCAAGACATGACTTACTTCATCGCTGAAATTCCGGAAGGCAGCGACTCTCTCCTTGACGCAATCTTGGCTAAGAGGTACAAGCTTCAGGCGTTCAATAATCTTCAAAAAGAAAAGCAGGAATCAGGACAGATAATCAGCATTCTATGTACCCTGTATTAATAAAGTTTGTTTTTGAAGTGTTAATGAAATTATCTGTTTCCATTCAAAAGAAATAATTTCATTGTCAGTTACTGGTTTATCTCCTCACTTTGTTGAGCAACAGGAATATTTTGTTCGAAGTCTACAAAATAGCTCCAGGAAGATCATCCTGTTTATCAAGCAACAGGGAAGAAACACCTTTTAAAATTCCTGTAACACTGTAGTCCCTTCTAACTCATTAAATAAATTTTTTAAAGTGATGTTATTTGAGACATTCTGGGCTTTCAAGGGCATTAGGAAGGCTACACTTCAAACAGAACTCTTAAAACTTACATCAAAGGCCCTGTCAACGTGACCAGCGTGATATTCATCAAAAAATGTGATTAAGTCTAGCAGAAGGTAGAACGTGGAGTCAATGGATTTCTTTGCACTTATCCCCTGCGCTTTGTACCTGAAAGAAATTGTGTTACAATTTTATTGTGCAAAATGGCAACCGTTTATAACTGTGCCCTTGCAATTCTTGGAAGTGGAGACATCAAACTCAAGGACAGAGGGCATTTAACAAAGGACAGCTTTCATTTCCCTTAACCGGGAGGCAGAATTTTCACAGGTTGTGGCTTTTTAAAAACACTGTTAATCACTTCCAGTTTAGCAAATCCAGCATTTGTTTCCTTTAAAATGTTTACATTTCCCACATTCATGGGGAAACTGTGCCAGGCAGCACAGACCTGCAAGGCAAGCTCTGTACCAGCATGTTTAACACGCTGTTTTACAGCAGACAATCCTCCAGCACAACTGCCTGCTTCAGGCAAGAAGTCAAGACTTAAAAGATGGATTAAGAGTTCCTGCATGCTCTCAGGAGCTACACTGGCTATGGGATGAACTGGAGGGCTGCCTGCTCTCACTCCTAACTGCATGGGGGCACAAAGAAGCTGTTTTGCCTTTTTCTTGGGTGTCTCCTCTGCTCCAAAAGCATCACAAGAACACACAGGAGGAATGCTGCATCCCTACAGCACTGTCATCAGGACAGTACCATGGAAAAGCCCTGTCTTACATTTAACTGGCAAGAAGATGTGCTAGTCAGAACCGCTCTGGCGTTGCAGTCACCCAGGTTTGCAGCTGTCAAGTGGCACTATTGCACAGCAGTATTTAATGCTTTCAGACAGATCAAAGCATGTAGCAAACCAAAAAAAGCCCATTACAGCCTTTGCTGAAGCTTTAACTCAAGCCATAGATTTAATTCCCTTTAATGTCTGCCACCAAATCAGTCTCTCACCAAGTCAATACAGCACCAATTTTCACTCGTTCCCAGCCTGCCCAAATGAAGGAAAGGCTGACTAGAAGGAGTGACTGGCAAATGCCACTTGTCAAAAGAAGAAAGGCGAAGGCCTCTGATGGAAATCAATACACTCCTGTATTTGTCTTCCCAATTTCAAAGTGCCAGCAAGTGGGCTTGGTTTATTTTTATTATCTCTGCAGCTCAATGGTTGATAAAAACCAGTAAGGCATTTCTCATAGGAATCCACATTTTGCTCTAGTAAAATACAGGAATTATCCCTGGCAGTGACCGTGACAAGATGCACCAAACGTGACGATTTTAAAAAATCACGGACATATTTTGCAACTACAGCTTTTCAGAATCAGGTTATTCCTAACTTCTAGTTGCTAATGAATCCTGAGCACTGATTTCTCTCAAGGACATACCCTAATTAGTATACAGACATGGTAAGGGACATTCCTTTCAGCTGCTTCCTTTCTTTCTGGACACCACACAGTACTTGGCATTAATATAACAGGTTGTGGAAATGAGGTCCACTGCAACAGTTCGTCTTAAATACTCCCTTTTTAGCTTTCATTAAAGCAACAGTTTTCAGACAGCTACTGAGAGATTGTTACAACTCAGAATTACTGGGTTTGTAGCTCTCTCAATACTATTTCAAACAAGTGACTTGCATGCAACAACTCAGCAACTGTTACAATATTTTGCTTTAAAAATAATATAAAACATACAATTCACGTATTTACTGCTCCTTAACGGACTCCATCTCCAGATGGAAATCCTGATTCATCTACAGATAAAACTTTTTGTCAAATTTACCTGACCTGCCCCTGAAAATTTCTGGTTTCAGTACTGCAAGCCATCATGAGCAGGACAGGGTAAATTCTGACCTCTTGTTTGTCTTTCTAAATTTGCTGCTGGGGATGCCACAGTCCAGCCTGCAGAATCAACATCAGGAACTAACACCCACAGCTCTGACAGTCCCAGGTCATGCTGAGGTGAATCACCCAGTCCTGCCCTTACCTGAGTCTTACCTCTCAGCAATGGAATGGGCCATGTTCTTCAAACGCTCCTTGTTTGACTGGGGAGTGCTGATCTGGGGAACAACCGGACTAAGGAGCTTGTTCATCAGTTCTAAAACTTTGTCAGGGTTCTGTTGGCATTAAAGTTACACAAACAAAAGGAGCATGATGAAACATGGTGTCTTAATCTCATTGAAAAACAGTAAAGTCTCATGCAGTGGTGCCTACTGCAAGCCCAGAGCCACTTCCCTCCCATAAAGAGTCAAGATCTTATTAGCTACAAGCAACATAATGCTGCTGGGTCACAAGAAAAAGCGTTTCCCCCTAGTTTTTCTCTAAAACAGTGGTTATGGTTGTATCCACCTCTATTTCCAAAGGAAACAAGAGTACTCAGTATAAAGACCAACTATTTCAGACTTCAGTTCAACATCTGTGAAATTGGGAGAGTACACTCCAGGTAAATAACTGCACTAGACCAAATTAAATCATGCATGGGGCACTCTCTTCAAAAGAGCACATTGATCAGGACCACAATGTCCTAAATCAGAATCCCTGGAGTGCAATCCATCTGGATGTGCTAACTAAAACATCTCTTCATGCAGCTCTGTTCTCCAGCAGCAGAAATAAGTTGCTTGAACAAGGGCAATTCAACCTCTGAGATGAAATTTAACCTCCTAATCACAGGCAGAATGTTTGGAAGGAAAAAAGGTGAACCAAGTATTTAAGGCAGCACACAAGACACATACCTTTGCAAGGTCATAGAGTTTTGCAGCTTCTTCAAACAATCCTTTATTTTCTGCTGCAGAAGCCACTTTGTTAATAATGGATTTTGTGTCACTTGTAAACTTGTCTATCACTCCAGGCTAAAGAGGTGAGACAAAAATGAAAAAGAAAAGAGGAATCAGAATGCTCAGACACTCCAGAATATTCTGCCAAGGCAGTGAATATTTTACATGTTGGCTTATGATTGGAATAGCCTGTACATTTCCACGGGAATGTGCAAAAGTGAGACATTAAAAATAGAATGAGCTCTTGCAAGAAGGACTCTCTCCTAAATGGAATCAGCACTGAGACATCCTTGGTTTTTAATTCATTCAAAATGACCCAGATAAAATAACTCAAGAGTTTGAGCTGTTGACACAGAAGAAAACACAAAAGACTTCAGCAGATAGCATTCCAAGGGCTTCAGGGATGCAGTTTGTTTATACTGGCATGACAGGTTGCCAGTGAAATCTCACACAGATAAATGATGGGCAACAAGAATTTTAAAACAAATAATAAACATGTAGAATAAAAGAGATGAAAGAGTCAAGAATATCTGGAAATTACTGCAGTTGAGGATGCAAAAATGAGACTATATAATCTAGAAGAATTTATTTTAAACCTAAAATTGTTGGTTTCACACCAAAGAAAGTGCAAAACAACAACTGCCCTGCAGTTCCTGACCTGCCTTTTGTTAGGGCAGGTCACAGACTATTCTGTAAAAGGATCTCAAACTGGGAGAACTTGAATGTATTCAAACAGTAATAATTTAGCTAGTGAAAAACAGAGAGAAGCAAAACAGCCTCATGACTACTATGGAAATCATACATAGGTTGTACTTTTAATACAAAATAGAAATTGTGAACTCACCTTCCTACTACCATCCTTTTCCAGCTTTCCAAGAATCATATCAAACTATATCCACATAGATGTAAAGTAAGAAAAAAAGGAAACAAAAATAGAGATATTAATTGCACATATTTCATAACATATTTATTAAGTGCAAAGACACAGTCATGGAATGAAAAATAGTGACCAATATAAAAAGTATTTGTAACTAAGTAATAGGCAAAAAGATATGATTAAATGTCTCAAAGGCCATTGCAAGATCTTCTCTCATCTGGGTCTGCATCAGACAGAAAGAGTAAGCAACTCTAAAACTGTCCTGACTAATAAAGATTTTAAAGAAGAAATGAATTTCAGTTTAACTGAGGAAGACCAAACATGGCCAAACGCACCTCTCTGCTCTCAATGACTATTTCACTAACGCAACGCAAGAACATATTCTCTCCTTGGCTGTCCTTCTCGTTCCTATAAAATAAAGAGAGGGAGAAAGGTACTCCTGTTTCTGACAACTTTCCAGATAAGAATAATGCAGCAGTAATAACTAGGAGAATATCTGAAGATACAGATTAGCTCCTACCTGAGAAAATAAAAGTACTGCAGAGCTTCCCTTGGATCTGTCGATTCAAACTTACGGGTGTAAAGCATCAAAAGCCGCACAAAATTTAAACGTCTGACACCAGGAGGGTCACCAGCTTCATGGCTTACTGCAATGTCAGAAACAGCACTGTCAGAGAATCTAATGCCAGGAAAATGCTGATCTTCATCTCAAATTAGTCAGAACCATGATCCAGAGCTCTAATGCAACTAAAACAATTAACTTTTATGAAATTGTTCTGATAAATCTTCGATTAATCACACAGACCTGCAATTTCCAGAGGGTACTCTGAGGGCTATGAAAATATTCTCTTACTGTAAAGTAAATAGGACTTACATAGCTGTGCACTCTGGCCAGATGCTTTCAGGAGCAATTTTAACTCAAACAGAACCAAAGCAACATGAACAGCGTGACAGCGCAAGCGCTCTGTCCGGAAAAGAAAAGCAATCGCAGCTTCAAACTGTGCTGTCAAGAACAGCACTTGGAAGTAGAGGAATGGTGGCTGGTTCACTGCAAAATGTGATTCACCTGAAAAAAAACACAACACGTAGCATTTTCACATCACTTTCATGATTTGCAATCAGAGATGACTGACAGTGGATGCTTCCTGCCACAGTGCATCATTACTGTTTATTAGGTGCCAGCCAAAACAAACACAGTACACAAAACTGAATTCCTAACCACACATCAGTGGCTCACCTACAACTGTGCCACTGCAGATTTATCATGAAGACATATTTAGCAGAAAGACATATTCAGAAAGTGAAACAGAATAAACAGTTACTCAGAAAAGTTCCTTTGTTCTTTTCAGACAACAAACCACCAACTCTGATCAACTGTGACAGATTCTCTAAAGACCACAACTTTTTGTCTGCTTTTATACTTATGCCAAGTGGTACAAATAATGTTAAGAACCTGGATTTTCCTACTCAGTGACACCAAGAGCAGCTTACTATATTTCTTTTCCACACATTTTATCTCACACACATTATCTGAGTGTGAGTGATACTACAAACTAGAAGGCTGTAGAGAATCAAATTTGGTATGTTTTGGACAGTTCCAAGTGATTTAATTTTGATGGACTGGAAGACAATTACAGGAAAATGTATTCTGTGGCTGCTCTTAAAACCTTCTGAAATGGAAGTAACTGTGACTTGGGTCTCCAGAAATTTGCTTGAAATATTAATTTAAGGGGAAAGATAAACACCAGATGCATAAAGAGGAAAAGCTTGGAAATACATGCCTACATTAGGTAGTGACTGTTTTTCTGTTCTGTATTTCCAAAGCTGGAAGTTCTACTAAAGGACTTTTGCATATTTATGGTGAGAGCAAGCAACCCACAATTAATGGATAAAGGAGAAACAGCAGCAGTGTTGCTCACAGATGAATATTAACTCCTCTCTGGATTGCTGGGAAAACATGGTACTTATTCATCATGTCTTACTGAAATCTGCCACGACTCCAGGGAAGCAGGCTGTCCATGGAGAGAAGATGCCTGTCACTAGTGGAGAGCTGCAGGGTTTTTGTGCAGTCTGGGGTTTGTGTAATAACAGCTGGAAAGTGTCCTCAGCAGAAAAGCAGAGCCCCAAGTGAGAGATCACTCTGTGGTTTCTCACCATAGTCCTCCAGCAGCTGCTTCTGGAACTGGGATAACGTTAGCCGGTCCTGTGGAGAGCTCGCGCCACCCTCATCAAAACACACTTGGTTCAGCTAAAAAGCACATCCAAAAAAGAGAAGCACAGATATTTCTCCTTGCACAAGCAATGCACTTATAAGATATTCATTCCATCTGAGTCCCTCCTAGGATTTGACCAACTGACTAGAAACTGCATCTAGTCACAACATCAGCTCCATCCACTGCTGGGAAGCAAAGATCTCTAATGCAGCAACAGCTGAAATCCATGCAGATATAACCCCAGGGCTCTGTATCCATCCATGCCAGCAGACTCTGACACTGGGACTCTGAACACTCTCAAGCAGCATTTTTTTGCCACAAATACATCATTCTACCACCCTTTTTCTGATAAAGAGGAAAAACAGGTACCAACCAGTATCTACCATGCCCTTGCCAAAACTGTAAGGACTTCAGAGACATTGACAGCATTTGTCTCTGGTCAGTTCACACTGACATTTCAGAGAATTCAGAGTCCTCACTGTAGCAAGCTAATACTGTTTGTAAAAACAGGTGACAAAGATCAGTGTCAAATGAAGAACATGACACTTCCAAAGACAACTGTACCCAAACTAACACCTGACAGCACAGAGGGGAACAGAGCAGCCCTGGGATGCAGGTTTTCAGCCCTGAACTTTTTCAAGGTCAGGTCACGTGCACTACATTGATGCAAAACACCAGATCTAGAAGTAGGAAGGGTAGCAGAGCAGTGGAGAAATGTGGTACCATTTAGACCTGTTCTTACAAAAAGAAAAACCTAATGCCACAACCCCAGCACCAGACTTACTTTTAGCCAAAGATAATCTTCTGTTTTATCAGCAACTTCGCTCTGGTTGTCTGTAATGTCACAACGGCCAATAATACAATAAACAGCCCTTTTGTAGGGGTCAGTGTTATTCCTCAGAGCTCGTCTGTAATGAAGACGCAGTTTATTTTCTGTGGCAGGAGACAGTCTACGGAAAAGAAAAGATTGAAGGAAAAGACATGAAACCCATTTTCCCTGTATGAGGAAACCTGGATACAAATCAATGTAAATAGGTGCAAATCCACAGCAAAGGATAATGACAGTAAGCACTGGCCAATATTTCTTACACTTCCAGTTCATATCTGTAGATAAAAATTTTGCACACATGAATTTAAACACATAATTAAAGTTATGGAGGATCATTTTCAAATGCTCACTGCAGGGAAAGAATCCACACATGACAGTCTCTTTGGGGTACAATAATACTGTGGCAGATGAGTTATTTTTGTCTGACTCTGCTATTGCATCATTTCAGAAAAAAGAGAGCTCACAACATCTTTGTAAGTCTTTGTGTTAGCAACTAACAAGTGAGTAGGTCATTGTGCCATGAGGTCTTTCAGGAGAGACACTTTCATCATTATTAAACACTGCCATAATGTTCTTTGTCATTGTTTTTTATTTTCTTGCAATCTCTTGTTGAGAATTTTACAGAATTTAATCAAAGACGTGTTCTAGACTAAGGCATTGTTTGTCAAATCTGTAGGCAGAGCACTTTTTCATAGCTGTAATAAAAAGAAAATAAATCTATTATGTTGTATCTCATAAAAGTGTTTATAATGAAAACAGTGACAGTATCTTTAACAAGGTTTCTGCAACAACCTTGATATAATGAGCACTCCTAGATACTCTCTACAAAACAGATTGATTTACAGAAGGATACCATGGCATACCATACTCAGTAAATGGCACTTGGATTTTTATCCTTTCAGTTTATTTTGTTAGCTTGGTTAGTTAGTTTTTATTGGTCTGTTTGTTGGTTTTTTTTGAGTTTTTTGGGTTACTTTTTTGTAATTCATTGCAAGTGGAAAGATGGAAAAGAAAACCACTGTGGAGTTCAGAGCACACCTTAGGGTGCACCAACTTAACCACTTTGCAACCACATCAGCAGCAGTTTGGCCAATGGCCTCTGTGCAGTGCTGGACAGCAAAAACTGTAAGAGGAGAATAAACACAAGAAAGATGTGAGAGTCAGGCCTCTAAAGACCTCTAACAAACTCTGCTTGCTTTTCCTGTGTGGCATTCTTATGAAAACAGGTGTAGTAAAAAGTGTTCCCCAAAGGAAATTCAGCTAAAATAAGCAACAGGGGAAATAAAAGATACAGGAATCATGACAGCAGATTAAATCTGATCTATTGTATGCCATATCCCACTGTTACACTGGGCTTATCCCAGTGTAACACTGTAAAAAGCTTTACAGTGGTTTTTTTGTGGTGTAGCTTTACTGTTTACACTTCTGTAAAAAGTAAAGCTACACCACACACTATTATTTTTGAAATGTAAATTTTTGAATATTTTCAAACAACTCTTTCTCTGTTGAGATTTCTCAACTTCAAAGCCACAAATTAAAATATGCAAACTTCTATGTGTAATTTAGGTAGGTAATATAAACCTCAGGCAACCACCACCACCAGAAGAGACCTGAGCTTTTTGTATTTCTACCAAACCACTGATAATTTCACTACTCCACAGCAATTCCCAGCCCTCAGAAGGATCCTTCCTAGTTCCCAATTACCTTCTGTCTTTACTGTGCATGTACTCCTGGAACCAGGTTTTGAACTCTCCCAGCTGGTGCTGTGCCCGTTTCACCACGTGCATGGCTGCAGTCAGATCCCCGCAGCGCATGCAGTAGTAAATCAGTGCCCACACAGGATGGCCCTCCACCTCACCATCCTGAAAAGAAAGTAGGACATACTTAATTTTTTCTTAAAAGCAACATATTTGAAAGATTTTTTTTTAATCCTTTGCTTCATTCATTATTTCTGCCCTTATACCCTCAGTCATATTGATAAAAAATTCTGTTATAGAAGCCAGAGGTCATAAGGGTTAAATCCTGGCAAAGCTCTGCACATTTCAGCAGTGAAAGGTGTGATTCTCTTCTGATTGCCCAGATTTCAATTCTGAGGGAGGTTCTGAGAATCCCAGAATTAGCATATGATATCCTCCCCACACAGGAGATTGATCTGGATTAGGCCACCGAGGTATTGAAAACATTTTCACCGAAACAGAAAGATATCAAACTAATCACTGATCTCAGCAGGTAAGGAGAGACAGCTAGACTTAGCTGTGTGTGCTCCAATGCTATAATTTATTATTTCTTCATTTAGCTTTTATACCTAATTTTTCAACCCAGAGTGCCTATCTGGTTATTTTGTAGATGCACAGCTATGCACTTTTTACTACATGCAGGTAAGAAGCGTTTTATTCAGATTCCTAAATAAAAGGCCCAGGCTACAATTCAGATGAATTCATTACACATTTGGTGATGGCTTCACCATCTTACAATAAATGTAAAAAAAGAGAAAAAGCAAAACAGGCAGATTAAGAAGCTGCTTTTTTGAACCATCATAATGAATTTTAGTTCTTGCTTGTTGATTTCTAAGATGACGACCAGAAGTCACCATAATTTCTAGAATTAGAACTCAAGCTACCGAGCACCCACCATGCTTTGGGACTAGGTCTGAACTTGAGAGTGATTTTATCTGCCACCTCCCATTTTCCTAGTGAAAAATTCTAGAGGAGTAAGAGCCTGCTGTCCTAAAAGCAGCTTAAACAACAGAAAAGCCACTGGAGGCTGCCCTGGCTCCCGCTCTGCACTGGTGAACAGGTTTGTGTTGTTTTGGCTCAGCGGCTGACAGTGCTGCCCATACCTGCAGACCAGGGACAGACGCCGGCAGTTTGATGTTCAGGAAGCTGCGGACCAGCTGGTAGGTGCCTGGGACTCCACCCAGCTGAGCCTGGTGCAAGTTTCCAAAGACTGTCACAAAAGTGTAATTTTTGTAACTGAAAGCAAAACAAACATGAGCAGACTGAGACACAAACATCCACTGCCTTTCAGGTCTGACAGAACTCACAATTTAAAGCAAACTAACTCGATGTTCAAACATTATTATTACAACAAAATGAGGCACAAATCTCGGTCACTTTAGGAAGATCCTTGTATTTAGCAGTCTCAGAAGACACCAGGTTTGGAGTCTGTAATGGACTGCTCCAAGTTCAACTCTCAGTTATGAAGCTCTTCTTATTAGATTCTTGTAGTACAAATTTAAGCTCAAATATATTAACTGGCAAAAAACGTTTCCACCCTAATACTTTAACTCTCAATCCTATCATGAAAGAACGGTTAAATACCACAGATGTGTTTGCCTCTCCTCCCTGCCCTATGGAAAAATATCAGCATTAGCGCTATGGACTAAACAGAAGAAAATCCCAGAGAGAAAAGGAATTTAGAGAGGCCTAATCTCCACAGTTGGGAGCACTGGGAAAGTACTACATATAACTAACTCCTAACTTCAGCTAGCAGTTAATGGCACTGTGAACATTTAGCAAGTTGGATATGTGGCAAATCAGGTTAAGAGTCACTGGCTCATTGCACTCTGCTGAGACTGAGGAACTGGGAACAGAAGATCCTTCCGTTGTGTCAGCTCCTCTGCGCACAGGCAGCAGCTGCCACCACTCCTGGGTGACACTGAGTGCTGATAGGGTGTGACAACCAACTGCCAGGGCCAAGAAGAGGCTGTGCCAGGAGGTGAAAGCCTCTCTTCCCACAGTGCTGTGTCAGAGCACAGTGCTTTCCATGCTCTGATGCAATCTGTGTCCCTAACAAATGCCCACGTACCACCCTGCAGTTACTGCTTGCAAGGGCTGGAAGAGCCTGCTGGCATCACATTGCAGATACTGGAAAAGAGACACTGCAATATCCATCCACATGTGCAGTGAATGGGCATTTGGCTTTGGGCAGCGTCACACCCTGCAGTTCTCTGAGAACTCTATTGGCCAAGGAGCTTAGGCCCCCATGGTACTTGCTAATACACACAACAAACCCCTTTCTACCATCTGAAAATCACAGCTACATGTCTCAACTTCAGCTTCTTCACATTCTCCAAAAACTTTTCAGTGTAGAAATGGCATGATCAGAACTTGACTCATTGCACCAGGTTTGTTCCCCTGCTGTCCTCATGGGTTGCTGACAGCAACCAGCAATCAGAAAGGGAGCATATAGAAAAGCAGATATTCTTTTGCAGAAGAGAAACAGATCACTTTCCTCAAGTGAAAAACCTTCACATATCACCACACATATAGAATATTTATAAGCAACATAGAAGAAAGAATAAAATTCTTTGCATCTTCTAAACAACCTCCCCATGGATTCAAGGCCTTTTAAACTAGAACACTGTTAAACTAGAACAGTTTTTCATTTAAGTGGCTGCTCTAAGCCCTGCACAATAAGACAGGCAAGAGACGTGTCTGTGAGCAGCACAAGGTAGCTGACTCTAAGTGCACTACAAAGTCATTCTGGCTTGTTATTAGGGAGCTCTATCAATGTGTACTCAGAGCACCCATCCCACCTTTCCTCCAGGTAGTGCAGAGCGTGCCTCACGAACTCCATGCGCACCTCCATGTTGGTCCTGACTTTCAGGGCATCGCTGGCAGGAACCAGGGTGACGTCAGTCATTTGTTTCACCATGGCCCACATCTCAGAGATGTTCTGTAAAAAGTCATTCATTAATTGCTGCCTCAGCAATTAATTCAGAGATGAACAAACAACACTGTTCTGAGCTACATTCTGTTTTGATGCTCAAGAAAAGCATAAACACAAGAGAAATTCATGTCAGTTTAGATTTGTAATGGAGATACTGGACACAGTCACGAAGGGTAAGCTGCTTCTGTCCCACAGATTTCAAGTTTCACAGGCTTTTTTTGCACAATTCTTGTGCAAGAAGATGGCTATAAATGTTGCACCTGCAATTGTTCCCCAAAATTGACAACTATTTCCAAAACTAGGCTGGATACTTGGTACTCAGTTTCTTGCTCATTTCTAGTTCACACTTCCCACTCAATATATACCACAGCACCATCAGCTTTCCATGTAAGCACTGGCTCTGGCTGCTGTTGGAAAGCTGTGTGATCAGGTGTGATAAGAAGCATTGAAAGGACACTGATCACTTGGACAAAGGCTCAGTTATATATAAAAGTTGAAAACCATCTGCTTATTCACAAGGACAAGATCCTATCAGTGTTCACAGGACTAGGGCATCCCTGCTGAAATGGCAAAATACTGAGAACTAACAGCACTGTTCACTTTGGCAAGGGCAGCTCTTTGATCTTGGTGCTTCAAAGCAGCAAGAACACTGAAACTCCCTGTGCTGTCCCTTACAAAACAAGCAGAGCTGTTCAGAGTGAAGATGCACATCTGTAATTCAGATCAAATTGAAGGGTTTGCTCCTCAGCCTCTGAGCAGCTTTTTGCTCTCTCCATTTGCACAATTTTTTCATAGCTTGACCCTGCTGCAGTATTCTCCTCCGGGCATTTCTCCATGGTTTGTGCATTTGTTTTCTTTTTTAGGGTGGATCAAGGCAACACAATTAAAGGAAAAGAAAAAAAGGAAAGCAGGCAGATCATTGATTTAAAGTCAATTCTAGGGGTTTTATGCTTTGCTATGAGAGCCTATTTCAGCTCTAGCAGAGTCTGATTGAAGACCCTTTACCCACAACTAAATACCTTCAAAGGACATTAAGAAACCACATTTTGTTAATCAAACATAACAGAATCTATTTAAAATAAAAAGCAATTTTTCCCTCAACAGCCTATCATCTATGATGGGAGACCAGGTTCACTTCTTCCTCACTGTGTTAAGAAATTTTCACCATGACCAACTTCATCACAGGTTGGTCCTGCTGTACTGGAGAAAATTCCAGAATTGCCTCTGTGTTTTCTGTGGAGCCATGCAATTTTTTTTTTCTTTTGCAATATCAGTGTTTTCATCCCTGATGTCAGCAGGCTGTTAATCACAGCCCGAAAACAGCTTAAATACATCTCCTTATGTTAACTTACTGGCAGTACCTTATCATCCAGGCCTGCAGTAGCAGCACAGAGGTCCACCAAGTTAGGCTGCAGATGTCCATTCACTATCTTCTCATTATAAATATAAATCTAAAACATAATTAAAATAAGCACATTTAACAATACATATTATGCTCCATCCTCAGCCACAGCAGCAAAATCTAAATCAGGCTTCAAAACCAGTATTCCCAGCAAGTCCCCCTGCTTCTCTCCCACATCAGCCACTTCCAACCCCATGGTGGAGGAGTGGGCATCAGCACCACCCAAGCTTGCACACACCTCAGAGCCCCAGAACTGCCCAAGGCCAGCAGCAGCCCAGCTGTTCAGGGGTTTTGCATGGCAGAGCACTGAGCTGAATGCCCTGTTAGATTAACTGCAGCTAATTGCTGAAGGACAAAGATTCCAAAGTGACCTGACAAGTGGATGGCTGTGATATTCCCCTGCACAGCAGCCTCCTACCTGCTGATGTGAAAGAAACAGGATTTTGCTGGTTTGTGGCAGTATTCAGGGAAATCTGAGTCAGGAAATAAACAGAAATCTGACCCTTCAGAGCCTGCCCTTAAATGTATACACACACCTCCCTGTTTTAACTCTTGATCTTAACTGAGCTTCGTCTACTATTGTTTATTCTACTCTCAGTCCAACGACCTTCCACTACATCCAAAAATAATAATTCTCAATACTAGAAAGGCAATGCCATTGTACGTTAACTCCATTGGCATGCAGCACTACTACAACATGACCAGGGTGCAGACAAGATGTAGAGCTCAGGACTGCAAACAGAATGCAGCATCAGTGAAATCAGGTCTGTGGATGTCACCGTGCTCCTGTGACACAGTTTGAACTATCCACAAAGAACAATTAATCACTTCACTGTAATCAAAACACATTTCATGGCTGCTGATAAATAGAAGCAGCACGGATCTCCAGCTCTCCTGCCTGACTTCCAGGTCTCCCAACTCCCCACTGCAGCCACAGGAGCCCCACACAGACTGCTGCCACTGGGTTATTCTTGAACTGAGCAGGCTGACACGAGGACAGCTCAGCCAGGCCAGCTCCTCTGGAGCCCTTGCTGGGAGCACGCAGTGACTGCACCGAGTGTTTTGGCAGCAGAAGGCTGGCCACAAAGAGCACATTTCCAGGGCACACTGCAGCAGCCTGTGCACAGCCCGTGACCCTGACGAGGGCCCACTGGCCACAGGGACTCCACAGCTACCACAGAGCCAGGATTGCTAGAGAGACTGGGCTTCCCACACCCAAAAAGCAGCACGGAGTAACACTGATGGCCTCAAAGCACAGACAGTTATGCTTTAAAGAAGAAATTCACTGTGGGTATATTACAGTAGATATGAACTAAATTAACAAACTATTAAGAGCCACCAAATCAAATGTACACTTTATCAGCACAACCATGAACCTTTTGCTATTAGTTTCTTCGCAGTTACCATAACTGAATGCAGATGTAGGAAAACAGATGCACAAGCTGCTCTCTGCCTCAGTGCAGACTGAGCCAAAGCACACAATAACAGTAATTGTGTGCAAATTAAGCAACATCGTTTCACATATTCCATTTTGAAAAATCAACTCCTTTTCTTTCATTTTGTTCTCCACAGTGCTGGTAAACAGATAATCTCAAATAACAACAGTAACAAATTGGTTATGTAAAGGTTTATCAGTTTTCCCTGAAAATTTTCCGAGGGAGTCTAATGCTACCAGGCATATTAATTCATAGCTGACACACTAAAGCTTCTCATAAGCCATGTCATTAAAATAGGATGTAATTCAACAAGCATCAGGATTAACACTTCAGCATATTTTTTCCTACACACATACATGAGAAAAATGATCTTCCACATATGAAAATAAAGGGAATATAAAGCCTTCATTTGTAAACAATTATGCATTGACACAAATCCTAACAAAAACTGCTTTCGAAAACTTAAAAAAATTTCAGTTTGCTTTACAAGCATAAATGCTTTTTCAGTCATATATGGTGCTCAGCATCATTTTTTGACACAAAATATCCTGTAGCAAACAGGTGAGTATGCTTCTAAAAACATCAAGATTTATGTGTTTGTCAATAGCATTTTATCTCTAGGCAGATATTTTTATGTTTTACCTACCATATTTTCTTTTACACTAAGCTCCAATCTTTATTTTCCCCATCTCTCTGCATGCTGAACACAGTGTTTAATGAAGTTTTTTCACTCCCACTCACCTGACGAGCATATGCCATCTCCACACTGTCCATGGAGCTGCGGCCTGGAGGACCCACCTCCCCGACATAGCTGGGCTGCTCATGAGAAGCACACAGGAAGAGAATTACCACAATGCATTTTTCCAATACATCTGCTCCTAAAGAACAGCAAAACCATGTTCCTGACAGAACTAAGAACAGGGTTTTGAACCATCTACAGAGAAAAATGCAGTCTCATTGCAATATCCCATTATCTTCCCAATATAGCTTAAACTTTCTAAAGTGACAGAAATCCTCCTTATTCAGTGCACAAACCAACCATTAGCTCTCTAGAATTAGGACATCAGTGTCTCTTGGTAGCACCTTATAATTTTAATTCTTTGCTTTTGTTTCTTGAAAGGTTGCTTCTTGTCAATGTCTTGCTGTGAGGCATCTACTCCGAACCTCCATCACAGCAAGGATATAGAATCCAACAGATGAGCTCAAACAGATCCAGTCTGGTAGATCTGATACTCCAGTTTTGTCCCAGTACCATGATATGGACATAAAATAGGACTGCAGCATTCAATTGTGTGCTGGAAAGTGCCCCACTGCTGGTCTGCTGCAAGAGGAAGTATGCTGGCAATATCCTGACCTGAAAAAAATAGTCTTTTTACCCACAGAGACTATGCCAAGACTAAGATATTTTGAGCGTAGAGCAGGGAGAGACAGCCAATGGAATCACAGCATACAAAATTCATACTCTTATAAAACTCATAATACAACATGCCACAATAGGTATAATGCTGCATAAAGGAATTTTAAGTATTTACTCCAAGGCACAGGTATGTTCTCAGTACAGCCACCACTGAACATATGTGTTCAATACGTTGGAGGAAATAATACTCTGAGCAATGCTCTCTGCTATTTCTTGTTTTCTAAAAGAATGTAATTCTTTATTTCAGCATCAGCATTGCAAGTCTTGAGTTTGAAAAATAAAGTACAGTCATTTTAAAGACAGATCCTTTTGAGGTAAACAGTCCTTTAATATCAGTTGCTTCAGAAGTCATGCTGGTCTGAAGATCAAAGCAAGACAAGCTCAGTTCAGAAGCATAATATTTATTATGAAGCCAACTGACATAGTTGGGGCAAGCAAAAAGGAACAGACAAGCTTTCAGCAAAGCAAGGTTTTCAAGCTTGTTACCATATAACTCAAGGCCATGGATATTCATCTAAACTGGAATCAGTAATTTTTTCCGAGAAAGGGCAGGTACATCTGCAGAGTTTAAAAATTAAGCTTTTTACCATCAAAGTCAGTTACAACTGGCTGCACATCCTCATTAGCTGTTACAGTGCACCTAAGCAACATGGTCAAACAGCTTTACTGCTTCTTACACTGGTTACCCAGAATGTCAGTACTTTACAGCGCAGACAGGATCACCTCCAAAGACTGCTTAAGGATGTGCTCTAGTCTTGCCTGGAAGAGTTCATTTAAATGTGACCAACTTGCTGCCTGTACAAATAACATGAAGCCCAAATGCAATAGGAAAATCATTGTTTTCACTTCCAGTTTAACCAGCTTTAGAGTTCAGCTTTGCTGACACCTGTCAGACTGCAGAACGGCAGGAGCAATGTTCCTGCCATGACCTGGCTCGTGTGGATTTCAGAAAGAGATCCAGAAATGGACAGCTTTTCTCCAGATGGTGCCATCATTCAGTTTCTTGTTTCAAATGAGGATTAAATACTGGCAGAGTCTTCAAAAGAATCTCGCTATTTTTGGGAACTGTATTCCAACTTCAAAATGAAATAACACAAACAAATGAACTTCCAGACATGTTACTGATCAGTTTTGCACGGAACATTCTCTCAATTATTCCCAAATTAATTTCACTTTGGTATTGGTTTAACCTGGAATATCTTCTACCATGTAAGACCTCTCTTACACTCATGAGCATGTGTCCTTACAAAGACAACTACTACTCACTGTCCCAAGTCCAGGAGTTTTGATCAGTAAAGTGTTCACAAGTTAAAATTTAAAAACAAAAGAAGATACACAATTGGACTGGCCAAGAAACTCTTCTGCATTGGCAAGAAATTTATATATGAAGATAAGGGCACTGACTTCCATCAAGAAATTATAAGAGCATTGTGGTATCTGTAGTTACAGGTTTCTGCACAGCATACAACAGTTAATTACAGAATTTAAAAAATTCAGCAGTGTTTGTTCCTAATATAATGAAATATAAATGAATGAAGGTACCAAGGATGAACTTGGACAATCCTTTAAAATGGCTGAAATTAGTTCATTACTGCATTAATTTCTCACTAATAATGCTATTTAAATAATATTTAACCTGATTACAAAATCAGGCAGGTACATTTAGACCTCAGGCTCTATAAAAACGCCTTACAAGAAACCCAGAAGCAATTTCACTTTTCTTTCTGCAACTGAGCTTACACTAAAAATATTCTTCACAGTCCCTCTTAGTGGGTACTGATATTCAGAAGCATCTGCATTTTTCTTTCATTGCCAAATCATCTGACACAAATTCCTTTAAACCCACCTAAAACCCGACAAATTCTTTGTTCTAAAGAACAAAGAAACTGTTAAAGCAGGTTTCCTGGGAAACAGACACCATGGCAGAAATAGCGCTTTGCAGCCTTTCCCTGTGCCGAGCCAGATAAAATGCAGAGTTATTTAAAGTAATGCTAAATTATGGACGTTGTCATTAATTACCGATGAGGTTTCATCTCGTAAAGCAAGTGAAGACCAGTACATAGTGACTTAGTGTCACTTTCAGCCAGTGCCCAAGCAGCAGACACACAGGGACTGGGGCTTTGTTTTGTGAATCTGTTCCTTTTTCTGCTTTGTGGCACCAAAGAGCACCCACGTGGCTGCCACTCCAGAGACTGGTGTGTGACTGCCAGGCTCAAACCAATTCAGGTAACAACCTGAATTCAGAAGTGTGTGCCTGAAACTAAGAAATAGCTGCTCTGGGCTTGGGTTTTCCTTTCCTTTCTCCAATTTTAGTTTAACCATTATGATTTAGGAAACACTTCTTAACTATCTGCTGCAGCTGAGAACTGCCACAGTGAAATGACATTCTTTAAGTTCTACTGACTTGGCACTTCAGGGAGAAAAAAAATCAAGAAGTCTAGAATTTGTCCTAATTTTCTTACACTTTTCTTTCCTATGGAAAAAGAGCCATGGAAGTAAGCTTATTTCCTACTTTTTCCCATCTCATGCGTGCATTCCGGCTTCACCTTTGAATTATTAAACTACAAGAAAGCACTGGCTCACTGAACTATCACATGGCTGTGCTAAAGGGAAAGTTCAAAAGGAAAACTAAAGTAGTGAGTCAGCATGGGGAAGGTCACTTCTAGGGCTCCCCTTGAATTGCAGAAATGGATTGCACAGGCAATCCTTTCCAAGAAGGGAAGGATTTTCCCCCCCTACAAACTAACGGGGAAAGTGGAAAGGGGGGAGGATACTCTTTGCTGGCAAGTCAGAACTTACCAAGTTCCAAGCAAGAAAAAGATAGTGAAAGGTATGTTCAAAACAGGTCAGGTTCTGAAGTTTAACTGGAGCAGCAAAAGGAAAAGCAGAAAAGTGGGGAATGCACAAAGGACTGCAGAAGTGTAAGTGCACACACACAAATCTTGCTGTATCTCTAGTCTGATATTGCTTAAATGGCTTCTGCTGTTTTTCTCAAACACCTTTGCTTTTCCCTGCCCTGAAGTTTGGTCTTTCCAAAACATTATTCAGAACTGTAATATTTATTCAGAATATTATCCATTTCTCAAACCTGCAGCTTAGCTGCACTGCCATCACATTTTTATCTTTTAAATTCACTTAGCCAAACGATGCTGCTTTTCAAAGGAGTCCTCCTTCATTTGCACTCAGCCAAGCATTCAGCCTCACTTGCACACCAAACCCCATGCATGTAAAGATGCATTATTCATCACCCTCATATGCATATGCACATTCCTCAGCAGAAGTCTGGGCAGACATTTTGTCAGCACTCCAAATGGCTTGGCCAGTAGATGCAGTGAATATCTAGGCAGGAGACCAAGCTGGAGAAACCCCATCAAAATACACTGTGGTGGAGTGGAAAGCATCTTGCAGTGCTTGGGATTTAAGGGATATGAAGATGTGCTACAGAGGGGCAGAACAGAAACCAAAAGGTGCCAGTGCCTCTCTATCACTGCAGGAGTGTGCTGCTTGACAGCAGCAGTGGAAGAGCTTACGGCAAGGGTGGAAGAAAGAAAAACCTGGAATAAGGAAAAACTTGGAAAAGGACAAAGGAAACGCCTTGGCACCTCATGACACAACAGTCATAACAAACACCTTCAGACCATAGGTGTTTGATACCTTGAAGACAAAACTCAGGCTTTCATCCCTTTCCAGCCCCACAAGAAGCACGTTTTTATCAGCTCTGGTTTTCCCTGACAAGAAGGTGGCCAGGCTGGAGGACCAGGGGGAACAGAAAACCTTAATGGCAAGTCCTGCATTAGGTTCTTTGAATCGTGAGCTTTGCTTGTTAATTGGTCTTATTTCCATGAATAATGTGTTGGTATTTCACTCTGCCCAAATTAGCTTGCCCAAAGCTTGAGAATTGGCTCGCAGGCAGACTGGCCCCCTGCTGCGTTTGGATCTGTGCCTTTTCAGCTGATTCTCCATCTCCAGAGGATATCAATTAAACCTCTACTATATTCTACAGGCTGTGTCTGTTTGTGTCACATACACACAAAAAACTTATTTGACTGGAACAAGGCTTTAGAAGAACAACCTGCTGTGGGGAGGTTAGATAACAGGCTTTTAACACAGTAGATGCACTTCAAACCTCTCAGACCTTTGACTTCTTGAGGCTAAGACTAGAATATATCAAGGATTTTAAATGCTCTTGAAATGACATACAGCTACTATGAAAGCTTTGAAACAGAGAGTGGAGTATTACTGAGTGGTAGTGTACATTGAGTCTTTAAACACATTCACCAGAAACATTAGGAGCTGAGTTTTCTCCCCTCCTCCCTCACACCAATTTGATGCTTGGCATCTCAAGTGCCATGGACTGGGGTAGCATCCATTTGACAATGAAACACCAGAGCAGGGGTTTTACCTGCTCAGAGTGGGTTATTAAAGTACTTCTGCTAGCAGTTAACATCCACACCCCAAAAGGAAAACCCCATACCAGTAACTAGCACACAAATCAAAGATGTTAGAGGCTATCAGTGTAACTGCCAAGCCTTCAGATTCACATCCTAAAATAATGGGATAGCTGTTCCTAGTTTTAAATTAATTCAGTCTGCATTATTTAGCATTTCTAATATTGGAAAGCTGGACAACCTTTGAGAAGTCCCAGTAAAGTATCAGTAAAGTATTTTCTAGGGAAGACAGCCCCTATAAAAAGAGGTATGCTAACTGGGATTAACCTATATTTAAAAGAACAGCAATCAGAAAGGGACATTTCATTAGCAATTTTAATTATTTCCAAATCCCTATACAGGTCATACCACATTAGCACCAAGGGGTTTTTTTTTATTTCAGTATACTTGCAGGTCATCCCAATGAACAAGAATTCATTTCTATGGGTGGAGAACAAGGCTATAAAAAAATGTGTCTCTTTTTCAGCCTGAAAGCACAACAACTTGCATCGCCCCTCTCCCTATCCCTTCTCCCCTCAAGGTGAGCACTTTCATGGAGCACAGTGCAGCAGCAGTGATGTAACTGTGCTCCAGGGATCACAGCTGCTGTCTGATACTTTCAGCTCAGAGGAGCTGGGTTCCAAACATCCTGCAGGTAACTCTGCTCTGCTCTACTCCTTTAACTGAAACATTTTATTTAAGAGAATAAACTGTAAAGGTTTAAATTGTAACAGAAGATAAGGAATGTTTTAAGATGATAGTCAATATCTCTTCTGTTAAACATGGAGTCAGTCTTGCCCAAAGGATTTGGTCACTGCTGGATTAACCTGAACACTAGAAATCAAAATTCTAATCTGGTCTGCATGAGACAGCAAGATAAAAAGAAAAGCTTTTTTTTTTTTTTTGTTTATTCATTTGGTTTTGCCAAGAGACCTGAGAGACTTCATCAGCCTCCTAAGAAAAGCCATAAATCCAGGCTGGCACAGAGTGATAAAGGGAAGAGATACTCTAAGACCTTTGTGTAAGCACAATTCAGCCTCCTAAGAAAAGCCATAAATCCAGGCTGGCACAGAGTGATAAAGAGATACTCTAAGACCTTTGTGCAAGCACAACTGCACCTGAGAAACTCCCTGGTGTCACATCACAAGGGTTTCCTGAAGTCCCCAGTGTGTTTTCTGTCCCCTGGATATATTGACCTAGAATGTGTTTGTGACTAAGTTTCCAGCAGCACATATGCTGCTCAAAACACAGCTTCAGCAACAGCAGCTCCAATGTCTGTACCCATCAGACAATAAATAGAAACAATCACAAAGGTTTGATATTCTGCTAGACAAGGCATCTGCTAGTCAGAGCCCTTCTAGAATTAAATAGGGATTTCATATTTCTCATTTTCACACAGTTGTAGTTGCAAAATACTTCAGAGGTGGTTTCAGCAGTGCTGGAATGCCAGCTGTGTACAGTGCTGTGCGTGACTGTGCACAGCATTTAGAAAGACAGAGTTACCTCATTTTCCTGGGTGAAATCAAGAGCATCTTCCCCTGATGCAAGCAGAGAATGAAGAATCCTTTGTTTCACCTGTTCCCATTCAACCAGCATTGATTCTCGGTGATACTCCTCAGCCATGGCAAAAGTCTGTCGTGAAGAACAACAAGAGCTAAGGAACATATAGAAACACCCACCAGCCTGACTCTGCTATTAATAGACAAGCCCAAAAATGAAACAGAAAATAGCAACTACATAAATCAACCAGGTCAGCCCTCAAGAGCTAATGGTGTGCTGCATATTATTTTACCAGGCTTCCTGTTCAGGTACAATGGGATTCAGAAAGTAGGTGTATGTGGAATTAAGACAACTCTTACATACCCCCAGCTGGTAAAAGAAGGAAACTGTGTCTTTCCATGACATGGCAGCACAGGAATCTGAGCAGGAGGAAAATCAGTAGGCATCCTTTTTTAACTTAGCAGCACACACACAATATCCAGGTTCATCACTGATCTGTGTGGTTTGCTGAGACTTAACTTCTCTAATGACCACTAGCTTTTCACCTCCCTGGAGGCTACAAAGGTCTGACTTGCTGCATTCTTAACAAAGATGTGTGTTTATTGCCCATAATAATTTTCAGGTCTTTACCAGTGTGTTTTTCTTTTAAATGGGAAATAGGATAAAATAAAAATCAGAATATTAAGGGAAAATAAACCAGTGTCAAAGAATCAGGAAGTCTCTTTCATCAGGAACATAACTTGGGAAAGCACACAGGAAAATCAAATCCCAAGAAAAACAACCTTTACCTTTAAAATGGCTGATGTGCTACATTGTCTTCAGATCCAATGGGGAACATATGGAAGGAAACAGCTTTTCCCTCAGTAAGGGAAATAGTCCCTTATTTTGGCAATAGCATTAGGATAGAGAAGATGCTTCACTACCATTTCTGTTATTGTTGGGGTGAGACTAACAGCATGAGGTATACCACCACAGGAAATAAGAGACTCTCCACTAATTCTGAATAGAGAATAAGCTACATTGTGTCTTCTACTTCTTTCCTGTTCACATAGCTTCATGCTGCAATGTGCATAACTAAATGTCTTGGTTGGCTAAGTTTTTCATTTCTTTGCAGTTCACTGTTAGGATATTGTCAATTAATGAGCAAAACATTGCTCAGAAGAAAGAATTTATAAAAGACAGTGACATTTGCCAAACATTTAATTACAATGCAAGCATGCAACTAAAGCTTAAGATTTGTGTTTCCTTGTTGCATTATAAAATTCACTTTATACTTTTGTGGCAGGATATAAGTTTTACCTGTACCTTCACTATAATCACAGGGTTTTAAATATCCTTCAATAGTTACAGATAATTTTATGTAATTGAAATAATGTAATAATGCTTATGTACTATTTTTTATCATTTGAAAGAAACACAGGCTCAGTTCTAAACCTGATGTCCCCAGGATACATGGAGAGAAACAATCATAACATGAGCACTAGGAAGTATGGAATGACATTTCCAAGAAGGAATTAAAAGACAAACAACAGGAAGCATTTTTCTATGCTGCATAATTCAATTGTGAAAATCACTGTCCCAGAACATGACAGATACCAAAAGCACAAATAGATTCAGAAACGATTAGATGATTTTCTTATCAGTAAACAAGTTGCTGCTCAGATGATCTTCAAAACAGCTATTTGTTCAGAGGTGAAGATGCAGGAGATGAAGAGGGGAAGGCTAACTGTCTTTTTCTCACAGACTAAATACTGATCCCTTTCAAGGGAAGAACACTGGACTCTGCAAATCTCTCCTGGTTTTGTTTTTAGGCAAAAACGATGGTGCTTTCTTCCAACTTACCCTCCTCCTAGACTCTTCAATGGCAGACAGCAATGCATTATCTTTTTCATTCTTCAGGAATCCCTGCAGAAAAGGAGAAACAGAATTTCAGCCAAAATAATCAGCCTTGCACTAACATCAGATACATATTGCAGTACTCAGCTCTTTCTGTTCTGAGAAGTGCTCAGAGCCCTCTCTGCAGTCCAGTCCCAAGAAGTTTAAAGGTCACTTTACTTCACCAAAGACACAGTAAGATGCCCATCCAGAGCAATGTGAAAATGAAAATGCATTAATCCCTCCTTTTAATATGCATTAAATCCTAGTGAAATGTCCTGATTCTATTCTCTTTTATCTCTGTGTCCCAGCATCTGCCTCCTCTTGCTCTCCATTTGAGGGAGCTAGGATGAAAGCTGGTAGGAGCGATAAGCCAAGATAAGATTGTTGGACTTGAGTATGCTGAAAAAAATAAAACAGGCTTTGACTTGGCAGCTTCAGGCAGAAGTGGAGCTCTTGGAGGACCGATACAACTGTGAAAAAGAGCCTTAAAAATAGTCAGTTGAGGAAGGATTGAAATAACTAAACAGTTGGAAAGCATACAGAAAAAGTTTATCACACAGCTTCTCTCCATGAATACAGCTGGCATGGGTAAAAAGGAAGAATTGTATTTTTAATTCTCAGTATATGAGTAAATCTCAAAGAGGTCAGGTGTGTGTGAACAAACTGATTTAGATGAGCTGTTAGCTCCTTATCCCAAAGGTTAATTTTATGACCTATACTAGGAAATATAAAATGAAGTTTTAACTTTAAACAAGTATCTGTGGGGTAAAATGCAGTAGCACACAGAGACAACAATCAGGATATGTTTATCACATTTTAACATGCATATCTTTATTTTGAATTTTCACTGTTACATCACCAATAAATCAAGCTGATTTGTATGCCCAGACTTCAACTTAATCATTATACAAGTCATAAAAAACAAAAGGAAGCTTTTGTATCCCTCTGAAGTAATCAGCTATAAATTATCAACTCCATTAACTGCTAATATCTTAAAAGTCTGTACACTCACTCCCGAGCTCTAAAACCAAAAGCTGCTAACAAACCCAGAGAGAGGGAACTCAGTGGACCATGTTTTATGCTTTTATAAAGAGAAAACACAGTTGCAGCAGTGTCCAACTGAATTTGTCAGGAATCAGGACGATTTTTGTGCCTTTTAGTATCCCCATTTTCCTCCAAAGAATTCCTGTGGTGACACACAGAGATTTGGGCTTTTGGAAAAATATATTTATGGCAGATCTTAGAAACTGCCCTGCAGCAGTAATATATAGAACCACAAGTATCACAGAGTGATACTTAGCTCTGGGAGGTGAGGAGCAATTGAAATCTCCCCAGTCTGAAGCAATCTGGCAGGACACTGTCACACAGGTGTGCTGCTTGCTTCCAGCTCCCCAGCACCAGCATGTGAAATAAAGGGCATTGCACCCTCTCCTTCTGCAATATGTAGAACAAGCATTTGAGGTACATGGGACAGGCTGTGACCCCCTTCAGCTGGAAATAAGAAGGTGACCCCTTTCTGTACACCAGAGGGAGAAGAGGCCGCCATCCTCCGAGAGACGTGCGGCGCAGTTCCCCAGAAAAAGCCTTGAATTACACACGGAAGAGAGCGGTCACCACGAGCCAGCCTATTCTTCATTTCACCAGCCGACAGGTCCTGCTTTATTTTTAGACAATGCCCACAGAGAAATCACAGTTACAACCTGAAAAAAAGGAAGCTAAATCCAGATCCTTGCACACGTCTGGGGACCAACTATTACAGCAGCTGTCACTGAGACAAGGGCTGCCGCAGTCACCTAACTGGGCCAAGACCCAGCCTCAGCTCTGTGCAGGAGAAGGATGGAGACGTGCCTTGTAAGCTTGTCCCTGCCTGCATGGGTAGAAGGACAAGGAGTTTTCTGGGTTCCTTTTTTTTTTTTTTTTTTTTTTTGTTTTCTTTATTTCCCCACCTTCAACCTAAAATGGAGAATTATTATCTGGAATTAAAACAGCAATGCCTCTAGACCTTCAGAGCACACACCAATACATGAAGAGACAGACCCGTTTAAGATGGTAGAGATCAGATGCTGCAGAGAACAGTGTGTTAGCTGTATTCTAACAACTCTGCTAATTTTACAGTCAAAACCAGCCCAATGTCTCAAGGATGCAGACCTACAGTTACCTGGATGTGATGGAGGGTGTGAGCTTGCAGAGGTCCTGGATGCCTGGCTCCCTGCTTGCTCTGTGAGCACTGGGCTCCTGAAAAACCCAAGAGATACAAGTCCTACCTTTCCTGCCCTTGGTCTTCCCCTCTTTCCTTTCAGGGATGTGCACTAGCAGGTTCCTGCCTAGAAATGTACACAGCAATGATGGTAATCAACAGGGTAATTTAAGATGTGCTTGAACTTCCCTTGATATCAGTAAATCTAGGCTGAGTATCTCAATGAACTGCCCAGCTCCCAGAGAGCTCTACAAGGTCCGTTTAAGGGATCACATTACACCGAATGCCAATTAAAGGATAATTGTCTTTTTCAATCTCAAAAACTACTTATTTAGCAAAATAAAATCCTCACATATTCCAAATAACATCTGTAATGCCTCACTAAGGAGAAATACATTTTAAAAAGGTTGCCCTATGTCTTGTGCTAAACGTTATGACTCCAGCATGACAATTTCTGCTTCAGTTAATTGCAGGCTAATTGTTAAACCTCAGAAGAGAGAGTTTCAGTAACTGATGCTGGAGCTCCTGTTACTGCTTGTGCGAGCTGCTTCTACTTAGTTAGGCTAAATAAGAGCTCCTGGGGGTGTCACTCCAGGCTCTGGTGGCCAGAATCTCACTCGTTAAGAAAGTGAGGTGCGTCTGGCTGGCTGCTGGATTCCCTGCATTTATTGCATTGCCACCTAGTGGTGCACCACACTTTGATCACCACACACAATTTCACAGATATACAAAAACGCACACAAATGCACCTCTGCTGCACGAAAAAGCAGAGCCCCGGAATAAGGATAGGCAGAAAGATGGCAGAGATGCACTTTACATCAGAGAATTTTTGTCTTCAGAAATCCAGGTCACTTGAAGGGATCACGTATCTCTTAAGAAGGCTAGGCTGTGAACAGTGCTGGTTGTGCTCATCAGTTACATGTGCCCTAAAAGCTTTCTGCAATCCCAGAGGCAAGGTTTGACTTTGCCATGAATGCTGGCAGACTGTAACGAGGATACAGAGGTGCAGCGTTCAGCACGCACGGGGAGTGCACGACCCACAAAGCAGGAGCTGCCCTCTCAGGGGAGATGCTGCTGATTGTACAATGAGTAACGAGACATTGCTTCATATGCAGCATCCAAAGAGAAAAGCAAGATGAGAACAGAGATTATTGTTAGGAGACAAAAGGCTATTTCACAGAGGCAGATGGCAAAGATAGGAGCAGCCAATATGAGCATTGCTGTAATCTCAGAGGTGAAAACCTCACCTTGCAGCTCCCCATGCACAAGCTCTGCCAGTGCAGGGATCCCAGTGTAGCCTGGATTTTGCTTGAAAATGAAAATCTTACTTCCCTGAGGCAGGTTTATGCAAAAAGCTCACAGAGCCTTAATGTCACATCACTCTGCACTCCTTTAGTGAGTAGCATTTGATTTTCCTCTCTTTCACTGTCTGACGCCCACACATCCTTCCTGCATCTAGTTTGGAAGGGAAGCAGCATAACTCTTGTCCGTCACCAGTTCTTTGCACCACTCACTGCTGAATGTTTCCCACACACCATTTGTACAATATCCGATGCGATGGTGTTTGCAAAACAGGGACACAGGCACAGAAACACACCCACTCTCACACCTTCAGGTTCCCGCTTCTCGGTTAGTCCCGCTTACACTTACACGTCTACTGACTCTCAGCATCTTTCCTAAGCACATTCCAGATCCTCCTGGATCTCCTACACCTTGAATTTCAGCCTGATCTCACAGTCCCCCCTTTTTGCTGAAATGCAGCCTCACTCTGCTTCACTTGATGATGGTTTGTAGAAGTGCCCCACAGTGGAAGGGCAGGACAGGACCCCTGGCAGTGCTCGCTCCATTATCACCTCTCTTCTCAGCCAGGCACTGACTGACACAGGCTGGTTTGACAGCAACCAGCCTCGCTCCAGCCTGAATTCCAGCAAGAGCGTGTTCCAGTAGTTCCTCATCAGTACAAAAGGGCACACGTGCACACACCAATGGTCTCTTTTTGACAGGAGACTGAAAGTCTCTTCCATTTACTGCAATAAATGAGGTTAGTAAACTCTCCTGGCTGAGAGAAGTCTCTTAATTACTTTCATCAGCCAGGCCATACTTTTAATACTTGATCTTAGTATTCAAGCTGTCAAGAGAAGGCGAATGTTGCCAAATAGTATATTGAGGCTTTGGATGTTGACAGC
This sequence comes from Pyrgilauda ruficollis, assembly GCF_017590135.1. Lineage (NCBI taxonomy): Eukaryota > Metazoa > Chordata > Aves > Passeriformes > Passeridae > Pyrgilauda > Pyrgilauda ruficollis. The sequence continues at coordinate 6,559,589 of NW_024511432.1, forward strand.
AATGGGTACTTTTTCACTGGCACAGAAAGAAAGAAGAAAATGAAATGAACAATCTGGGACCATTTCAAGTCAATTGCTCTTTGATTAAAATATTTCCAAGTGCTGGATTTCCAGTAGATCCAGTGAATCCAGCAGGGACAGTTAACAAAAATCACTCTGGCAACTCCAGGTGAAGCACCTGAATTTATTATTTCTACTAGCAATTCTAAGAAACCGTTTGCTGAATACAATCCTATTGAAAACATGGATACATCTGAGCCCACTCCTGAGTTGGTGTACCCTGGCACAATCCTCCTGGCCATGTTCTCTCTGGAAACAGAAAATGAAGCAAAACTACCTGCCACTTTTTAAATCTAAATTATTGTTTGTGCTGATACAAGCATCAGTGATTGCTGGCTGGCTTTAAATAGATAGACCAAAGGGTGAAGAGTCATGGCCAACTATTGTATTTCCGAGGATGGGGACACACCAGTGTAGCATGGGCAGTATTTCAGTCTACTCACTCTTCCTCTGTATGTGTGACACCACCATGTCACACATACAATATGTGGAATACAATATGGAAGCTTCCATAGGTCTCCCATGATTTGTTTTTCAGAAAGCAGCAGGTTTTTTGGGCAGAAGCCATGCAGATAAGCTTCACTACATACTTTGGCCTGTGCAATACTGTGCCCTTCAAAGCAGCAAGGCAGATGCCCAAAGATCAGCTACCAAGCACAACAAGCCAAGAGCATTTGTGAAATTGGCTTCCTCCTTGGAGAGCTTCAGATGGCAAAACTGCTATGGGGCCAAAACAGACTGAGGGCAGAGAGGAAGATAACCCAGGGAAGGGTGATTCACCAGTCAGTATCACTTCAAAGCTGCATGAGAGGCAAGAAGTGCATCACTGTACACAGACAAAAAGGTCCACTGAAAAGGACAGTCTGATGAGTCTCCTCCCATAGTTCTATACATTGTTCAATTTAAGGATTTAGCAATACAAAATTTCCCTAGCCTAAGACAGCTGCACTTGTCAAACTACAACATACATTTCTCAACTTCCTTACCATCATGTTTAGAGTGGGAAATCCTGTAACATTTTAAATTCCCTGTTGACTGAACAGAAGAAGCAGGGAAAAACCAGAAGGCTTTAGAGTTTGATAAGACCTAAGAGCCGGTTGTTGCATCAGAGCCTTTCAAAGCAACAGCCGTGTTGAAGCTGAAAAGGGAAAAGCACGTAGCAATAGCTAGAACACAAAACTCTGCTAATACAGCCAAACACTGAGCTTGGGGAAGATCTGCTGCTCTGCTACCTCCTTCACAGGGGTCAAATCGCATCCCCCTGTGCACTGTGCCCGTGCTACACACTTGTAGCCAATACTCATGCTCAGTTGGTTTGAGAGTCAAGCTAGGAGAGTTCTTCCCCACCCTGCAAGCCAATAGCATTTGAGTGGCAGTAAGTCACTAAAATATACAAAGCCTGGCTTCATCTCTGCTTCCTTGCGTGACTAGTAGAAATTTTCAAGATTACTTCAGGGTTTTTTAAGTGGTTTCCTGCTCCAGCAAAATCAAACTTTGCAGAGCTGCACTACTGTCTTCCTTTCATGATGGAGAAGCAGCAACCTGGGGCCTCACCCCAGCAGCAGCAACAGTTGATGCAGGCCAGGATGGAGCCCATGTGCAGTGCAGAACAAGAGGGACACCTCCAACTGCCCACAAAGCTCTCCCTGGGGCTGTGTGCACCAGGAAAGATGTACAGAACAGCCTTTCCCAGAGACAAGCACTGGGGCAGGAATGAGCCTCCCCCACCATGCCATTGGCACACGTTGATGCAGTGACCAGGCTCGAACACAGTCTTTAATCCGTGTTACAGAGTGAGCCTTAAGCAAATATTTACAAAGAGCTCTCTGCTGCAGGTTAGTGCCTGCAATGCAAAAATCTAGCACTTTTTTCTGTATTATTTTACTCGTTTAGACTGTTTGATCTGTGAAACTCATGCAGATTTCACAGTAATCTTAAAACGGTATCCAGGAACATTGGATTTTGCTGTGTTGGATAAATATCATTATTCCTTCTAGCCATGACAGGAGAAACTCAAACTGCTGAAAGAAGCATTCCTTGGGAAAATCACGGATCAGCTCTAACATAAGCAGGGGCAGATGGTGCACGCTCTTTGACTCTTGCTGGGCCTGTTTGAATCTGGCAAGTGAAGACTGGAAATGTGCTCCTCAGACATACAGGCTTGAAGGGAAGAAATACAAACACCTCCCAGCACTCACTTCAGCCAGGACACCATCCATTAAGCATGGAAGACTTATATCAAATCATCAGTTAATATCAAACCATCCCCAGCACTGAGGCACCACCACATCCCACACTCAACCGCCGTCCTCCAAAACACATCTGCAGCCTGTGGCCAGCAAGGAGAGCACAGGTATCTGCAGTGAATAGAAGCAAAATTTACCATGAAACATACAGGGAGCACAGCTTTATCACACTGGAAATGTCTAGAAAAATACCACTGCTCAGATTTCCTGCAGGAATATTGTGCCAGGCACTCGGCAGCGCCAGAATTGAACTCTCTGCTATGTGGCACTGCTTGTTCCATGTATAAATGGAGATCATCATTGCTGGCAAGAAACATGACTCTGCTTAATTTTAGTTTCTTCTAATTCAACACAGTATGCTCAGTGAGTTCATGCACTATGAGACTTCAGTATTTCATTTAAAACTGTACTTACACATGGCTTAACTCCTGACATAACATGAAAACTCATTGCACTGACCCTGTGTATTCTAGATTTTTTAAAAAATATGTCAGAGACCTTTCCAAGATCTAACAAATCCAAGTGCAATTAAAATAAGTGAAGTAGGACATGCGTTTTAAAAAATACTACAATATATCAACCATTGCAATATATACAATTTATATTCCGCTTATACAGTATACCTAATTATTAAAATATTAGTAATTATCCATACTGCTTGTTCTGTCTTTCCCCTCCATCTCAGTGACCAACAAAACTTCAATTACACAAGTTCATTTCTCATTCTCAGACACTAAAAATCATTGCCCTGCCATGCTGAGCTGCACAGTGCATGGGAATGCTGTACGTTTTCTTCAAAGTCACAAAGACTTAAATGGTATAAGACTAAGATAATACATTTCTTAATCCAAAATTTTGCAGCAAAGTTGATTAGAATGAAGTCCTCTTTCATATACAGTCACCAGCCTTCACTGCACAAATCATTTTTGACAGCAATTGTTAATGCAACACAAAAGTAGTGCAAACAACAGTGCTACTTTCTCTAGTGATCCTGTCTTTCTCCCCAGGCATATACTCATTTTCCTTCTCCCTGTGATATACCTGGGAATGGTTCAACAACAATCCCAGGTCCTACCAAGGTACAAAGAACCAAGGAGATCTGTGCAATAACAAAATAGAAAGTCTAGAATACTCCTAACCTGCTGAGAGGTCGTGCAAAGAACACGAAGAGTAACAATGAAAAAAAAATCTAGAACTAGAAAGATATTACCATCTTTACATTCCTGAATATTTTTATCAGAAATATAAACATCTGTGTTTTCTTAACTGAATAAACATAAAAACGGAAAACTAGAAAGAAGGTAGACGACTCCTGCCAGCCAACTGTGGCAGGAGACATTACTCCAGAAGGAGCTAGTTCAGCTGGTACATTACACCTGAAAACACCTCAGATGGTATTTCTGTTTGTCTTAATCACGACAAAGAAACCAAAATATCACAAAGGCAATTAAACACAGTGCTACCTCACTTGGAATTACAACTTCTTGAGTGAGGCAATCTCTCCACACAGATCAGGCAAGCGGGAGCAGCAGCAGGACCCACGGGAAGCCCATCTCCTGTGGCACCGGCATCAGCACAGAGCGAACACACCACACAGTCTGAAACCTGAGCTCGTTCATCAAGTTTCCAAATACATGGCTACCCGTTTTTCTTGACATTTTTGAATGCAGAGGGATGACCTTAGTGTGGGGCTTTGCTCAGTGCTACGATGAGTGGCTACAGCCTCTCCCCTGCGCTATACAAGCCCTTGCATTATGATTCTGAATAAAAAATACTAGCCTACAAAAATCACAAACGCATCAAGAGATCCACAATCAAAACTCAAGGCTTTGCCTCTTTTTGGAATTTAAGTAAATTAAATTATGAGATAATTCCAGAGGGCATGAGATCTACAATGAAACCCCACAGTAAAAATACTTATAGAATGCAACCAAAGATAAGTTCTGATCATCCACTAGAATAAGTTGTTATACCCGCCTCTCCGGTATAATGATTTTTAAGGGAATACTGTGAAAAAACCTACAGATTTAAATGATTTAATACCTTCATTGTACAGTCATATCTAAGGCTGCAATGTAATACCTCTTGCTGGAAACATGCTCGCATCAGGCAGGACGCCCTGAAATGAAGCCATCGAAACCAATTTCACTGATGACGCCATTTTCTTATTTCTTTCGCTGCCATTTTAGCATCATGGTTACTCCACATTTCCTCGAGAAGTAGCTGTGCATTCTCCCTGCCCTAAGAGGAAACCATGCTTGAATAACACGGTGACAAATGAAACCTGTATGTTGATTTTCTGCCCGTGTCACATCCCTGCATGGCAGGGGCAGGGACGACGCACAGTTGCCACTGCAGACCACACCTCAATTCCCTGTACGAGAGCTGGCAAGGAGTCTCCCAAGAAGGTGCAAGCTGAGAAACCAAGCCACTGGAAATCCACGGGTATCACACGAAAAATTGATACAACTGAGGAAAGAGGAGTGTCCAGCCTTGTTACAGGAGGTATCTCTCCAAACCCCACAGAAAACACTGGTTAGTAAGGGAGTAGTTTGAAAAGAGAAGCAAAAGACGTAAAGGCGGCACACAGGCAAGCTTGCAGTGTCTGCTGCTGGACTAATTGTATATTAGCATTAACATACAGGCAACCACAAAAACACACTTAACCTGGCAGCAGAAATTAATTTCTCAGTATCACATGCAAAAGCCAAACAGTCACCCCAATCAATCAATAAAGTATTCCTTATTCCAAAATGACATTTCTGATGGACCACCAGCAAGAGGGGCAAATTATTAAACCTGCACTCATTAACACCCAGCCTCCTCTAATTCACTTCTAAAAATTTTATTGCAGTCCTTAAGTCCCCCCCACCCCTTGCTAAGTGCTCTATCCTTCTGCTTGTCTGACTGGGAATGTGTAACCTTGCTGCTTGCGAGAAACAGGGATGCTCTCAGGATTTTTTGAAAACCAAAACATGATTGATATTTCCACATTTCTTCCTTCACAATTTCAGATGAGTTGAAACAGTGAAATGCCTTCAAGTCAGTCTGAAACTGTAGTTAAAAAAACAGTAATGAAAAAATCAGTTCTCTTTACCTCCTCTGGATTCAAGTAGTGAGCCTGGCAGCACTGAGTCTGACACTGTCCCTGTTCTAGGCTGACTCAAGCAGAAAGATTTCGGCTGCTGTGCCCCCATCCCAGAGCTGAAAGCCTGCGTACTGCCTTCCTGAACGCTCCTGGGAGCACGAGTTATCTTTCTGCTCCATGAAAAGAAAAGCCAAGCAGCATCTTTCAGTCTCCATCTGCATTTCAGACAGAAAGCGAGGCAGGCAGCGAACGCTCATTGCCTCAAAGGGACAACGCCTGGTTCAGACATCAAAATCCTGTCAGCACTGGAAATGCGACAAGCAAGTTACACCGGGATGCAAATCCTGAACCAGCATAGGTGGCTTACCCCAGTGCTGTACCTCCACAAAAGGGGTTCCTATAACATTTCTACTGCGGTTTGAAGTCTCTCAGGAAAACCCATACAGGGAAAGAAAACCTTTCCCAAGTTAAATTTACTTTATTTCGCTGATAGCGGCTAACATGACAAAGATTACATTCACCGTAGTGTGAAGAATGTAGGCTTTTTTTTTTTTTTTAAATACACATCGGAATGTCAAGGAAATGTGTAAATTCGAAGTTCAGCCCTCTTAAATAACATGAGATGATTTGGCAAAATCATCCGCCTCAGTTAAAAAAAATAAGCCCAAGTTAGCTACCCCATTCTTCCTCAGTATTTGTAAGCAAATCATAGCTACTTTGTTCACATAACAGCTATTTTCAACATGACACCTTATCCTCTAGGATAAATAGAAATATTTTACTGACAGCGAAAGCAAGTAATTTGGAGTTCATACATGTCATGATATCTTTAAATCCTCAATTTAAACATGCCATGGTCTTTAGAAATGGTTTTTCTTTACTACATTACTGATACATTTCACAAAGTTAATTATTTAAATTACATATGAATTATTAATTACAGATCATTAAACTAAGAAACAGAAGTCTGGAATATGCCTGTTATAATTATACAACTTATATTTTAAAATGTTAGACATTAAAGGGCTCAGAGAGAAAAGCACACATTCAAATTCTCTGCTGCAATAAATATGTTACAATAAACATTTTATCCTTTTCCAGCCTATTTCTCCTATTGTGTAATAAACCTAAGGTTTAAACTTTCCAGACTTGGGGCATGAGGCCGGTGTGCTGAGGATACACCACAGACAATAGGTTTCCATTTTTCTCCTCTGGCTGTACTCCACCCTGGCTAAGGAACTGTCTAGCAGTGCATGCCTTTATTTGCGCCTTGCATTAACAAGGCACACAAGCTTTCGGACTTTAATGTAAATTAAATGTCAAGTGCAGATGCTGCCAACAGATATCACGGAAAACCCTGCTATAAGAGACCCATAGCTAATTATTCTTTATGGTGGCTCAGTCATTTTTTCATACATTAATTTATGGAGCTTAGTTGAAGTCTGTCTCCCACCCACTTCAAACAAAGGAAAATAATTTGCCACACTGTACTAACTGCAAGGATAACTGAGCCGTCGCCCATACGGGGTCAGTGGGGATGGGATGGCTTCCTCCATGTTTTTACACAGGAAAACCACACATTTAATTGTCCTTTACTTGATTTTTCACTGAGCTGCTTTTGTGGAAAGACCCCCCCTTTGCACAGGTAATCTGGTCGGAGAAAGGCAACTTTTTGGCCATGCTATGCAACTGTTCCACATCTTCCCTCTGAGCATTTCTCAGCTGATAAAAGGAAGAGTCCTGAACGTGGCATACAGGCACCTTAATATTTGGGGAGGGAGCCCCAAAGGAAGCAAGTCACACTACTGCAAGAGCTCAGGTGCTGTCCCAGCACAGTATGTTTTATTAAACTGCTTCCTTTCATATACAAAAAGAGAATTGAAATGAAAAGAGAAAAATCAACCCACCCTGTACTTTTGTCCCCATATCCAAGCCAGACAGAGCTCCCAGTTTCATGCAGCCTCTAAGTCCCCAGATCTGAGAGTATTAAATGAGCTGCCACCCACCCAGCTAGTCATGGCCACCACATTTATATAAATGTTAATTCCCTGACTGCTTCCCTTTACTATGACTTTACTGGATTAACCCTTTTCATAATGTATCCTATTCACTTGAAAGAGAGGTGGGACCTAGGCTACGAACTCCAGTTGACTAAGCAAATATGCTTCACCACCTCATTTAAGAAATTAAAAAAAAAAAAAGCAAGTCTCCACATATCTTCATTTGCTTTGAAAGAGTAGAAATATTTTCTCTCTTATTTTTGTCCTACATTTGAAATCCTTACTTCAAAATAAAATTAAAGAAAGTTTAATGTGTCTTCTAAATAAATCATAAATGCATATGTAAGAACAGGGGAAACAGAATGGACCAACATTTCTGCACCACAATGAAAAGCAGGAGGAAAAAAAAAATCATAATCACGTAGCATCTTTATTTTTTGTTTAAAATACTTCCATAGACTTTTCATAGCCTAGGGAAGAGAAAACAGGAATAAAGGCATTCAGAAAGTTATGCTACTGTATTTCTGCTTAAATGAAAAGCAAAGTCAGCAATGTCAAGAGGGTCTTTAAAAAGGCAACACAAATGAAATCCAAAGCAGACGCTGGACTGCCCCACCCAACAGCTGCTCTAGCGAAGAACATTGGAAGGTAAAGGCACAGACCTTCCCGTTTCTTTTCTGTCAGCAAAGGACCTTATCTTCAAAACTACCCACCTGTTCTCTTTAATTACTCACTTACAAATTAAAACAACCTGCAGCAACAGTACAAAGAAAAACCGCCATAAAAGACACCTGAAGGAAAACTCTCTCTTATCAAAGCAAGCTTTTTAACCCTCATTTTATATATTTTAAAAGACAGACATTCCTACCTGTAGATCTCAGTACTGAGGAGTTACAAACCTGTTAATGCTGGCTGTAACTGCCACACTTCAGCTGCCTGGTAGATACAGCTGTGTAAGCCTAAATACCTCTATTCATGTTCAAGTTTTCTCATCTTTAAAATAATATATATAAATCAAACCTGCAAGTCCTGAAATGGCTGAGACAGTCAAGAGTCCAGCAAGACAATAAGAAAGCAGCTGCTTTCCACGGCTGAACACCACTGCCTGTAAAGCATCTATATATTTTTTTCCAGTGGTGCTTTATTCAAATTCTAGGAAAAGCATCAGTCTGAAACCAGTAACTGATGGGAGTAACAGTTTATAGGTTACAGAAGGATATTTTATTGTTAACGGACTGTACCATGTAGGAATTAGGAGGGGGTGAGGCGGCAGGCAGGCAAGAGGAGAGAGATGCTACTATTTTTTTTCCCGAGCCACTGCAATTACCCTGATGTGAATTTTTGATGACTTCCGACATATTGCATGGTTAATAATCGTTTCAGCTGTCATGTTTGGTTAATGTGGAAAATGCATTTGCTGCATTGTGATGCAGCACTCCAGCCACAGATTGTAACACCAGTTGTGAAGCTATTCCCTTAACTGAGCTGCATGAATTTGCACATACCATGAGGCTGAAATAAATGGTAGTTTGATTTTTATACAGCAACTGAAAGCTTCTGCCATTTTAGACCTGCAGAGCTGTTAGTACAACTTGTACAGTCAGATAATTTTACTGCATATTAATTGCTGTCAATGCTCTTTAAAGGGGAGCTTTGATTCTCCATTGTTTTGCTGTGTTTGCTTATTTAGCAGTTAAAAGACTGAGATACTATTTATGTTAAACATCGTACATTTTTGTAGCTTTACACAGGTTATTTAATTGTAAGCATATATACATCAATGAAACTGTCAGCACTACAGAAATGCAGCCTTGTTATTCATACAGGCTCAACCTACTTCTTCCTCCATATGATACTTAAGAGTGTGTGCATATATAACCTTGTCTTACAAATGATTGCACATGAGGTGTGAAAATAAAATGATTGCATGTAAGGGGTGAAAATATGCTGCTTACAATCAAATAAAGAGAATTTTATTTGCAAAGTACCACTTCTTCACCTACACTTTAAACATCAAACGGAAAAGTATACGGTTACATAAATACTCGCGTGTGCCTTTCACTGTCACCAAGAGAAAAACAATGCTGCAAGCAATCATGCAATTACAAGAGGAGATGTAAAACAGCAGAGATGAAACCATGCTAAGAGCCAGTCACCCGATGATTAAAGTCAGGCCAGTGTATTCCAGCAGTCAGGTGATGGTGCCATCATTACAGTGCAGAAAGCCATGGAAAAATCGAGAAACAGACCACCCCCATCTTCAAGAAAAAAATTAGAAGCACCAAAGGAATAAAGAATGCACTTGCTAATATGCCAAACGTGCAACCATGAAAAAGCGTTTCAGAGAATGTGTGTGTAACACTGTCAGGAAGTTACTGTCACAGATCCCAAGTGCACATTTAACCCACGGTGCCAACCCAGCTCCAGTCTGCAAACTGCCGGTGACACTCCTAAATTCAAAGTTCATTCTTTTTAAATTCCAGAACAACAGCCCTGCTGCCACATCACTTCATTTCACAGTTCAGTAATTCTGCTCACAAATGCACATCTTCAATTTGCAAACACACACATGCAAAAAAAATCCAGACTTGGAATGTCTATGTTTAATGAAGAACAAAAAGCCATCAGGAGAGTGTTTTACTGTGCATGAACACTGACATACCTACAGAATCACCACCAATTCATTCTTTCCACTTCTGTTTAAATTAAAACAACACTGCAATGTGTATGTTAGACATGAAATATCAGAAAATATGGTGCAGGACATTTTATACGGAAAAAATAGGAGTCTCTGAATTAACATTTTATTCTCTGGTTTGGGATTATGGGTTATGTCTGCAGAAGGTGCTCTGTGGCTCAGTCTCACCTACCCCAAAGGCATCATTGCACCTTGCACAATTCAGAGTTTTGCAGGTGGCAGAGTGATCTCTTACAGTGTGTTTTGGCTTTGAAATTAGCAAACTTTATCTTAAAGGTGATTTTCCTGAAGTGACTGCAAGGAGCAATCCCTCCCTGCTTGTGACCAAATCAACACTGAATATCTGAATCCTCCTACCAGGCATTTCATGAGTGGAGAAGACAGGTCCGAATCCAACATTCTTAGAGGAAAACTGCAGTCAGTTGCATTGCAGGGAAAATTATTGATCACAACCAGCTACACCCCATAGTGCAGGCAAAGTCCCTTTTGGGAGAGGAAGGTTAATACATTTGCAGGGATAATTTAACTCTGGCATTCCTCCTGCATTTCTGAGCATCCATGTCTGGCACCATCGCTGCTGCTGGGCTTGCTTCAGTAACTTGCCACTCACCTCACACACACTGCTCTGGCTTTGATGGCTTCTCCCCCTGCTTACCTCTAGTCTGCATAACCCATGAGTGGTGCACACACAGAAGCACCGAGGATACACAGAGCTTTTGCTTCCCAGCCAAACTTTGAAATAGGTAAAGGTACCTGCAGGGACAGTCGAGTCTTTAGGACAGACAGCAGCCTCCCAGGGATTTCAGCAGCACAATCATCCATCTGGAGCTGCTAGCCACAACTTTAAAGATGCTGCTTTTCTCAAGAGACATTCTCTGTTATTTTCCGGCAATATAATGCTACTGCAGAAGCTCCTTGCAACTGCAGATCTATGCATTACAATCAGCACAATTATATAGCTGTACTTTGCTTTACACATTGCATTACCAGGGAAAGCCTTCCCGGTGTAGCTCAGCATAGCATGGTCTCCCATTACCTATGGATTTCTTAAAGCAACAGCTTTGAGGGATGTGAACAGAAACTACCCACCCCAAATGGCTGTTAGTGTAAACAACTGTGAGTGCTAACCCAGCTAAGATGTCGGAACTGCTATCTGTTTCACTGGCAATCAATTTACTGGAGCGTTCAGTCAGCTCACGCATCAATCACTCCTGCACTCTGATGTGACTGTGGGAGGAGAAGAAGGAAAACTACTGTTCAGGGCCGCTGGGCCCCAGCTAAGGAAAACTGCAAAAGTCTTCCTTCTGAGTAGAAAGCATCATATCTCTAAGAGAATGACAATGCAGAGAGAACGCAGAAGCTGTTGGGGTAAGAATATCCTCCTCTTGGTCATGATCATTCCCTCACTCTATCTCTGGGTATTCACAATGACCTCCTGCCTTCTTAGGTAAAGCTTCATCTCTGGAGTGATGGAGATTCCTTCATCAAGACTACAAAAAATCAAAAGATGCAATCACCTTTACCTAAAAAAAATCCCTAAAAAACAAAAACATCAACAAACAATAAAATGTGGTAGCCTGCAATCAAAGATATCATCTGCTTTTCTTTCAGTCTTGCACTGGACAAGGATAAAGTGGAGAAAAGGACCAGCATACCTGGATCTGCTCCTCTATTAGTAGTTTTGAAGCTCTACAGTTTCAATGTCTGCCATTGCCAGTGAGCATTAGCCAGCAAAATTGAGAGACATTGCTGGCAGTGAGTTGTAACAGTGATAGGTAGCTCCTTCCCAAAATTTCTTCTCTGCTTAATCCAGCACTGTAGCAGCAGCAGCAGCAAATACTGCACTGTCATACTGGCTCTGGAGAAAGCCTTAGAGCATTAGCTGGTCCTCTCTGCAAGGCCAGCAGGGTGATAATCCAGCATTAATGACAGGCGAGGTCTCTTCCTCTGTCTTCAGCCCTGCACACTCATCCTACCCCTTCAGAGGGATGCAGAAAGAACAGCCAGAGAGTTCAGGAGTCCAATCCAAGCAGGTTGTGGTGAAGGAAAGAGGAAGAAAACACAGGCTAACACTTCAACATCAATACAGTTATACTCACAAGCAGAGCAGAGCAAATAGTCAGGCTGAGTGCATTATGATGCTACTGGCCTGTCTAGCAGGGAATTTGGGCTTTGTTGCAACGGGCTAACTTACATGGACTAAGACAAATGAGCCATCCAGAGTCAAAACAAAAACTAGAACAGGGAAGTGACCAGCTCCAGTAACATCCAGTATCATCATCACAGGAGCCATCCTCCTTCAGGGGAAAAACCACCAATACACACACTGGGAGTTGCTGGCTTGTTACAGAGCTCAAAGGACACCTGAGTTTCAACACAGCTTTAGAACTAAATTTGTACCAAACAAGAGGCAGGATGTAAAGGCAGAGAGCAGGAAACACCCCCGAGAGAACCGATTGAGGACCAGTGCTTTGTGTGACCGGGCAGATACAGGGGACGTGAAAACAAATCCTGTAAAATTAGAAGAGTGCATTTCCCGAGCAGGGGAGAGGTGGGGGGAGCCCTGCCAAGCAGAGAGGATTAGCACCAACACTGGCGGTGCTGTTACTGCCATCCACACCCCAATTAGTGGGATCATTTGTCCGGATGAATGGGGAACTTGCACTCAATTCGGCAATTTGACAGGGTGTCAGTGAACTACCTCACGTCCATATTTATCTAAGAGGCAAGTGCAGGAACCAGTTTTAATTAGAGCCTGTTTCACAAAGAACCCAGGGTATTACCCATGCTCTCACCATCAAGTGATAATTGAGATGTAATCGTTTAAACAAAGAGCAACAAGTGTCCATTTACCCAAAACCATTGTTAAATATCCACTAGGAGATTATTTTCAAAATTATAATGTGCCATGAATATGCAAACCACTTTCCATCTTTAGCATTGAAAAGAATAATCACCTTTAAAAAAACTGACACCACCAAAAACCACAACTGAAAGCCAAACAGCTTTTTTGCAGCAGAATTTGAGGAGTGTTTTAAACATGCCAATGCTAATTTAAAAGGAGGGGGGAGAGAAGTGATGGCTCTGCTTTGGGGCCATTAAACTCTGTCTGGAAAGCTCTTTTTTGTACAGCATTAGTCTGCTGTAAGTCTGTAATTACGAAGAGAATGTGTTAATTTTTAATTCAGATTGCTAACCCCTTTTTTATGTCCAAACCCTGCATGTCAATCCCTCTTACAGATGACTGTAAGCACATGACCAAATTCAACCCTCGGTGGTAAAAGCATGCTCTCCCTGGGAGGTTTGGCACCGTGCTCTGGAAAGCAACAACCTCGTAAAAAATACGAGTGAAATAGCTCTTTTATAAAACTGTCACCTCAGCATCGTGGCAAGCAAATCCTCTCGACCCCCAGCCTATTAAACCAGAACCATATGGCCACTGATATTCACACCTTCATTTCAGCATTCTTCTGTCTGGCTACTGAAATTCTAACATAGCTTCACAGGAAGCTGAATTCCCACATCCCTCACATTCCCAAACACAGGGAAGCACAGGATGAGGAAGTTAACCTAACACTGCCTAGAGGCCCACACCAAGTTAATAGCTGTCAAACACTAAGCCCATCTTTCATCTCTTCTGACTCCTACTGATGCCAGCAATCCACGGAGGAACCTGACTTAAGAACATGCTTTGACACAGTCCAGCAATGAATTATTAACTCCAGCGGAAGCTGCAAAGCGTCAGCCAGGAGCAAACATGAGCCTTCTGTGACGATTAACCAGAATGCAATTATCAATGCGCCTGCTTCTCACAAAATGTCTCCAATTTCCCACCACATAAAGTCCAAAAGGCACCGCACAGAAACGCACATCCACATGCATGAAAGCAGAAACAATTCTGTGCTTTTATCTTTGCTTTTTCAGGGTTACGGTATCAGCTGTGAGTGGTCTGAGAGACAGCAATTATACATGGACTTGCAACACTAACAGAAGAGTCATATACGCAAAACCAAGTCCGTATTTTTAATTTCCACAGCAATCAATCCATCTTGGACTGGATAAAACACAGTCAGAGAAACTTGCAGATTCAGAACCATCTTTGGCCATGTTACATCACGTAGCACAAGCTGTTTGCAGCCCAGGGCCTGACTGGGCACATGGAAGCAGCTGTGGCTCCCAGCCTGCTCACCAACAGTAGACAGATGAAGATAGATGCATTCATCCCTTATGATGGTGCTACACAAAAGGGCAGCCTAGCCTCCCTCTGAAATGCACAGGTCCACCCTGCCAGTTGGATGTAAGATATGGGCCTCCAGCAGCATTCCCACATTCAGAAATAACAACTTGCTCAATTTTCTGCCAAAGGAATCCAGACAGCTCCCCATATTAAACCAAAAGGTGCCAAGAGGCAACAAACACTAGCGATGGACCTAAAAAGACCTGCTGAATCCCAAAATGCAAAGAATGTTTGCTTGGAATGGGGTGCCATGCCATTCTCATATTAGCAGTGAAAAGCCAGGATGAAGACAGCATCTTAGGTTTTTCTTAGAAGAGAAGCTAAAGTTGTGTTTTTCCTTTAATTACAGCTGTCAGCTCTGAAGAAAGTGGCACTAAAACTGCTGGCCAGCATGGAAATGCACACCCACAAGCACACAGGTTAAAGTGAACAACAGCAGTTGTATGTCTGCTTTGTAAAACCATCCTTGTATTTCTCATAGTGAAAGTACAACTGAAATCAGTATTGGCATCTCAGCAGGCTTAATTAGAAGTCAGGTCTACTCTATTCAGGTCTTTATACTGTGCTCATTACATTAATATCCAAGTGCCTTCCAGTCCTGCATTAAGTGACATGGCTAACATCTGTCAGTGTTGTTTGTTCTCTTCTCCATTTCCTGGAGGAGTGGAAACACAGTGTTCAAGCAGATCACAGAACACTCAGAGACTGGGAAGGGAGATTCCTTCAGCCCTGGCTCACACAGAGCATGGCCATGTCTGCTTGGTTAATGGTTCTATATCATAGTTATCAGCAGAATGATTAAGCAGCTATATGTACTAAAATCACGGGGTCTCCTCCCAGCAGCATTTCCATGAAGGATTGACATGACTGGAAGACAAATAAAAATCTGTCCTTTGTGGACCAAATTAAGTCATTTGGAGCTTTATCATTTCATTTCTGTGCCTGAATCTCCTCGCCTTGTCTTCTTACATTAGATAACGCTAAGGATACAACTTCCAGCAGAGGAAATAAAAGCATCCATCTGTTGAATTTGACTAAAAGGGACAACAAAGGTATGAACAACTTATCCTACCCTTAAATCCCTTACAAAACACACATCTTAAAAACGACAGAGGTTTCACCTGGCTATCAAAGCTAGGAGACTGAAGTCAGTAATTATTACTTTTGTACTCACATGCCTTTCACCTTTCACAATGATTATCCATCTATATATCTCTTTCTAATGCTGAAAAGTACTTATGTCACCATTTCTTCTAAGTTATAACCCAGTAATTCTTCGCAAAGACATTGTGAGGATACAGAGATAGCTAGAGAACAGGAAGAACTAGAAGGAAAAGAACTGGGAGGGATCAAATCTTATACTCAAGATGAAGGATTTGCAATGCTATATGTCATAAGGTCAGCTAGCTGGGATCGGGCAGATGCTTCTAGTAAAAGCAAATGCCTAGAGAAAGGTCAAGAATATAAACTTGGTAGAGATTGGGAAACAATGGGCTGCAGGGGATGAGACTCACCACCACCACCTCCTCATTTGTCCATCCAAACCTTCAACACTGAAGGTAACAGAAGCCCCCTGAAACTGAGTCACCAGCTTTTAGGTCAGAAGAAACGCAAGGACTCATTCCAGGCGAGTGAGGGGAATGCAGAGAGCTTTCATTTAATGCAATGTGCATAGCCATACAAAATGGGGATTAGTCTTTCAACAAAAAAAGAACAACCTTTTCAAGTGTATAGATAAAGAGACTCTCAGGAAGGGACAGAGGCTGACTCAGAAAACTATTAAAAGGACAAAGTGACTTTCAAATAGAGGTCACTAGTTCAAACACGAACTAGATCAGTAGTGGCCAAGACTAAAGCATCTAAAGACTGATTAGCGGTGTAAACAAAAATGTCTTGTTAATCTTCCTTGAGCTCCTGCTACACAGGAGCCCATACTGCAAGATCCATGCAGAAAGCAATGCAGAATTTACTTTCTGTCCAGCCCCAGAGGAACAGCCAGGGCTTAGGTGGGTACCAAGGGCCTGTCCCTAGTCAGTGCAGAAGTGAGTCAGAGGCACTGCTGCATTTGCTTAAAATGGCCAAGTTATGCCTTCTGGTTATGATACTCTACCATAGCGTGCTTACATGTTTGTGGCTGGATACATATTATCAGATATTGCACTGAACAACACCCACGTAGCATCTATAAACAAGCATTAAGATCACATTGCAGGTTTCCGGTACTATTTCGTCAGAGAATTTTCCTGTGAAAATACTTTGCTGATTCACTAATGTCATACAACTTATACATTCATGAAAAACAGACCACCAATGTCATTTATCCTTTCCCCCAACACGGCTCAGAAGAGGCCCCAGTTATCCCTAGAGATCTTGCAGCACTGCAGACTCAGATGTATATTATGTGAAGCCTTACTGCAGAACATCCTTCCAGAGGACATCCAAAGAGGGCAGACAGGATTCCAAAACACACATTTCAGTAATGAAAAGCAGTAAACATACAATGTTTACCCCTCAGGAGGTACGTCCAGTAATGCAGCTGCTTTAACTTAGGTCATCAAGCACAACTTGGGTGTCTCCCATCTACCTTCCCAGGGAATCACAGCTCTAACAGCACACCATGCTGCAAAACACAGAGATCCAGTGAAGCATTATCCTTCTCACTACTACTGGGCACTATAACTGAGGTTGCAGGGGGGGTTGTGTCAAACCACTGTATTTACAGGTGGGGTTGTGTGAAATCATTCTTCACCTACTATTAAGCAAACACTTCCTTATGAACTGCAGTTTAAGTAGCACAGTCATCATTACATATTTCAATGCATAATTTTATATAAAAATATCTGTTGCTACTCAATTATGATATAGCATATTATTAATGTACTATTACTGAACTAGGATCCTGCAAATAACATTAATTCCTGTGTCTGTTTATTGGAAGCAAGGACATGCTGGAGGCAAAGATACAGAAGACTTGATTTCCTTTTTAAAGAAAACTTTTATTAATGTTTGTTCCAAACAAGATCCTCCAGCTGCTGAAGTTTAATACTACCCAAAATGCATTTTCCCTAGGGTCCTCCATTATCAGCAAGGGCCTTTCTTGCAAGATGAATCTTTCAGGAGATTTTCTTTGCTATTCAATTTGGGAGACTTAGGCATTCAGCATTCAAGGAATGCAAGCAAATCCTGCCCCTTACAGGACTTCTGGGGCACCTATTAATTTAACCTCCTGTAGAGAGGGAATTTATCATCTCTTCCTATTGCTAGTATCTTAAAAAGTAGAACAGAGCAACTTAAATTGGCATTGCAATTATTTAAAATCTATAGATAGTTGTTGCCATAGTGTTAATTAAATTGCTATATGATAATGTCCTTTCTTTTCTACCTTTTAAAGCTGAACTCTGAATAAGTCAGGTAAACTGGGACCATGCCATGTAAGAGTCCATGGAAAGTGAGTACAAATGCTTAGACATTATATTGTACTCCACGCAAAGATGAGCTGAAAATCTGAAGTAGCTTGTTACGGTCTCTCTTTCCCACTTGGTATGAAAGAGAAGAGGCTGATTTCCAAACTGCTTCATCATCTGTCACCCAAACTCAAAATTTTGAAAAAAATCACCACAAAATTTCACAGGCCAACCACAGTAATTGAATGGATACGAACTGCATAGGGAAGAAAAAAAAAAACTGGAAGTTTTTTTCATTCAGCTTTGTATGTTTTGGAAAGATGGTGAACAATAGTGATGGCCACGTCTGCACAGAAGTATCAGATTTGGCAGACCATTGAAACAGGGGGATGGAGAAAGTCAGATCACTGGAGAAAAAAACACTTAGCCCAAGATATGCCATGGCAGACAGAAAGTCAGTTTTAACACAAATACCAGCACAAGCTTCATCCTGGTAATTATACCACTCACACTGGTATTTGCTCAGAGATGGAGCAATTTCCACAACTTCCCAGTGAGAGAAAAACTTTTTTTGCAAAAGTATCATCATAATTTCTTTTAAAGTGGTGGACTCTTAACAGGAAAAACCCTATCTTACAAAACTTGATTATTTAATGGAAAGCTGAAATAACAGGAAAGGGACTGTATCAAGTCCTGGCTACAAGTCTAAATGAGAGAGATTAAATAACACTCAAGACAGTAGCCAGAGGGCAAACTCTTGGCTCCTCACCTTTTGTCAAGTGTTTCCTCTCATATCTGGAAGTGCAGAAAGCTGTTTTGGTCTCCCTTAATTTCCAGTACTTCTAGCTACAGTGAAGTAATTAGTATTTGTGTAATCATTGGTTTTCAGCAGTCTGTAACAAACAGCAAAACTGACAGAACCAGATAGCTGAAAATGTCGTTTTCCACCAAAAGCGTGGCCATGCCACCACCCAAGCCCACAGATCACATCAACCAAAACAAGGTTAGTCTTTGCTGGTTTGTGTTGTTATAAAAGTGAGAGATGTCTCCTAAAGGATCCCTGGTTAACTGTACCACAACAATTAGAAGGGAAAGGCTTGGGTAAAGAAAGGCTTCTGGCTCACCACAGAGGCAAGTGAATCACAGCAAATAAAGGTTCCACCCTGTCTACCTTATCAATACATGAAAGTCACCTCAATTTTCAGGACAGCTGCTTTCTACAGGATTATTCATGTGCAACAGCAATAGCACCAGGCCTTCCACACCCATCTATCCAAACCCTGATGTGGTCTTTTCTAGAAGCTGGACAACTGGCCATCAGTAGTATGAGCCTGAGACTCGAGCAGAAGGGACTAAGAGGAACATGGACCTTTAAACCACACTGGGAAGCAGCCCAGGAACTGAGCAGAGATTACTGGTGGTGCTGCAGGGAGGAGAGGGCACACCCCTCCTCACATCTGGAGAAGCATTACACCGTGACCACAACAGGCACATTATTATGGGTAGTGCTACTAACATGCAACATACTTGTGAAGCTATACAGATAAACTTTCCCCTAGAAAAAACAATAACTAGTTTAAAAATGAATAAATTAGAGCATCCCTTAATGTCTGTTAGAGGCTCAGCAAATGCTGGGCACGTCAAGGATCAAGGTGAAAAATACCAAGAGGCACAAACCTCAGAACATTAGGATTTCTGTCAGCCTCCCTCTGTCTTCTTTTCAGTGTCTCCTGCTTCAGAGGTTCAATTCAGTATGTGAAGTTTAACAAAAACAAAACAAGGAAACTCACAACTTGCCTATTTATATATTTTTTAAACCACATTAGTACTTTTAGATAGACAAATTATATTATAAATGAAGCATTCCAATATTCTGGCACCAAGCCCTCTGTTAATGGACATTCAAACACTAACTAAGGAAATGGTTGTGCATTAAGCCTATCAATAAGTCAACAATCAATACTGCAGTATTGCAGTAAAAATACAGTGCACTCTTTATAACTGTCAGTGGCCTCATCCTTCTTTGTCATACTCAGCTCCTAATAAAAAAATAAGAGAGTCCTGAAGCAAGAAATGAAGCACATACTATTTCACAGTCATTAAGCATTTATCTTAAAGTCTAGACCTAACTGGTCCTCTGAACTGTACAGATTTTTGTTTTTTAAAACTGTGTTCTGACAGGGCAGAAGAGTCAGGAATAAAAGGACAGAAGTTCAGACACAAAATTAATCAAGCAAGTCAACAGGTAAGAGCAGCAAAATAAAGAAACCACAAACAGCAAAGCCCCAAGCAACTGCAAATTAGGAGCTGGTTCCAACTTATCTCCAAAAAGCATCTCAGTCAAAAGAAAACAACAAAAAAAAATCCCAACAAAGCATACTAACATTTGTGTTTTAATCCAATTAATAGATTTTAATTGCCTGCACAACTTCAGTCCTGCATAATCCTTCGACATATCCATCCTATCAGTTTGCTCAAATGAAGCCAAAGGCAACCTCTGCAGAGGATGAGTTTTGGACACCTTCTGGAAAGTGTGACCATCAGGCCATATTGCTCTGCAATAGAACAAATGCTTTTAAATTTTAGTTAATTCTGGCTTCCCAGTCAGCACCATGGCCATAATGCTGAGCCACCACTATATTTCTCGACAGTGGAAAAAACCCACAGTTTCTGGATGCTTGGAGCAGCTGTGTATGTCTGCAGAAAGGTTCAGGGTATGCTTTACAGGCAGAAAAGCTGGCAGACATTGATCCAATCCCGTGAAACGTGAAGGTAAAAACAGGAAGACAAAAACAATCCAATTGATCATTTTTATCTCCACAGCCTAGTAAGCACAGTACTGAAATGGAACTTCATCATGGAATGGCTAAGCCAGCCTAATAGTTTGTGTAAACAAGCCAACTGAATTCTCCATTTTCTTCTCCAAGTCTGCAAATACAGAGAGGGAAACAGAGAATGATTGCTTCAGAAATCCCTCCACACATCCCTCACGTTTATTTGCTAAAACCATCTTGCATCCCAGGAGTTTCAGCTATAAACAAGCACAGAGCATAGCTGGGAATTTGGAAAGACTTTTTGCTGATATTTTGAAGTCAGGACATTTGCATCTTGAGGTTGAGCTCTGCAGAAGCAGCCAAGGCTGCAAGCCTGGCAGGCAAGGGGCAGGAATACCCAAGCCCTCACAGACCATGGAGCAGTTTGCCAGCGCACAATCCAAGTTCAGGAGCAGGGTGTGTGCCCTGCAATAGCCTAGGCCAAACCTCTGACTATTAGGTTTTGCTACTTCAGCTCATTCTTTCTACATCAGGCACATCCTGAATAATCCATGTCAAGTGAGAATCACTACACTACTAAATACTGCTGCATAAAATGATTCTGTTGGGCAGCAGGCAGTAGATGTATTGACCAAAGTTTTAGCCTACAACTCTAAAATGCCAGCTTAAAGGGTTTTTGCATGGCCACAATCTCAGCTCACAGCAGCAACTAAACGCAGTCTTTGCACAATTTCAGCTCAGAGAAGTTGAAGATGTCCCTACCAGGATGGTGACAGCCAGTGCAGCTGTCTCAATGACAAAAGGGCGGTTTCAGCAGAGCTGCCAGTGGCCAGGTGTTTGTAGCACAGCTTCAGTTTCTTGTTTCTTGTGGGCAGAGGAGCTCTGCTGACAGTCTGTGCCACAGGGGCAGCCAAGGACTGCGCTGTTTAGCACCGTCAAACTAGAAAACTACTGATGGAAAGAAACAGCCTTATTTTTTCACAAGGTCTGCTGGTATCTGAGGGAGTGAAAGTTGGAGGCCAGTTAAATGTTGCCCAATATTGATCAGGATTGTGAACAATAAAGAAGTCTGAGAAAATAGCAAAAAGGAAAACATGCACATAATCTTCCACTACAGAATCTCACAATCTTGTGAGAGCCAGTGGTAAATGCAACTTTTCATTCTCAGCTGAATAAACTGATGCATAGGAAGGCATTTCTTGGACTCAAAGTCAAGCATAAAAATCATTACAAAAATTGGATCAAAATCCAGCTTTCCCAATTTCCTGCAATGAAAAGCAGCTGCCACAGAAGGCCATTTTCTAAGCAAATATATGCATCAGGGGGTGCCAGTCAGGCAAGGATCCAAAAATTCAAGGGTCAGGTGCTATTCAATATTTGAATCAGTACAATAAAACACTGCATAAATATTTAAACTGGCACTCTTGCTCCAAAATACTCTTGGAATGTATTTCAGCCACTTGCTTTCAAAGTTTATAACTGACATTCTCTTCCTTCTTCTGTCCTGTGAAACCTCTGAAAAAAACCCATTCCCTGTTCATCCACAACACTTCTCACAGAGGTTTGCTGGTTTGATTTGAATGTACTGCTTTCAGTCAGCAAGTACAGATACATAAATCTCAAGTGCTGAAATCCTATATCATTGGCTCTTTATGAGCTTTTGTTCTAAATCCACCCTCAGTTTCCCTGCAAAATCTAAACAGAAAACCAAAACCTTAAACTCCAGAACACTCTCCATTTTTACATCTCATTTATAACCTCTGTCTTCAAAAGCTAATTGCTTGGGCTGCATTTCAATTGTTTCCACAAATTGTGCTATAAAACAATGTAAGATGCAATTTGTCATTAGACACAAACTATGGAGGACGTACATTTGCTTAGATCTCAATACAGATCAAGAAGTCAAAGGCCAAGGACAAAGGCATTTTGATATTCCATACGCAATTTAACCTCCCAGTTGTTTTAGCCAGTCATTAATAAAAGTTACGATCTTGTGGGGCAACATTTCCTTTCTGTCAGTCACTATCTGTGCTGCCCAACCCAACCCCTACTTTTAAACTGTGTGACATTCAAGGAGCTGAAGTTGCTGTAACTGGAGGTAGAAGCCCAGCACATGCCAATAACCCCGCTGGCTGCACCCTCTAACAATTCAACACACTGAACTGCAGCTCTGCTGGAGATTCCCATCCTGGCATCTCCACAGTTACGCTCAATATTGATTTGCATGAACCTGCTCCTATCTCAGCCTTCATTTCCCTGTGCCTCTATGTCCTAGGCCTGTCAATGTACCTCATTCCACCTCAGAGATCTGCATGAAATCAAATGATTTAGAAACTCCATCAAGATGGCAAGATGAACCTTCTCTGGATCCACAGGGGCACTTCCCACATGCAACATGTTCTGCTGAGCTGTCTCTGCAACACGAGTCTTTGAATTGCGCTTCCCACCTTCCTCTCTGAATATGTGACTGCAAGCAACATTTGTTGCCAGGATGCATTGCTAATACATAATATATTGGCTGGAAATTAGTATTTCATCTCAGAGAGAGAAAATGTTACAGCAGCTTCTTCAGAGGCAATGCATGCCGAAGAGTTGGAGGAAGAAATTTTCTGAGACAAACAGAGCAAACTTACAACCAAGAGAAGACAGATCTAGTGGAGACAGCTAAATTCTGCCCTTTAAGACAAACTGCAGATTCAACCCCCTGCAGGAAGGAGATCTGTTCTGCTATTCTGCTGCAGAAGAATGTTATTTGTCAAAGTTTAGCTTTGAATATCTATTATAGGAATAACTTCTGACTGATGAACAAGACTTGCTTCTCTATTCCTGATGATGCTTTGCAAAAGCCATCCCATTTCTGGCATTCCTGGGGATAGATGCATAAGGTTTCCTCCCCAAATCCAGCATTCCTAAATAGCAGCAAGAACTATCCAGCCTTCAAAAACAAGCCCCAGACTCTTTTCACACAGAGGACTGCCCTGCTGACTGGTGGACCCAGTGTACAACAGGAGGCAGGAGGGCCTGGAGATTCCCAGCTGCCTTCTGACAGCTTTCAAGAGACACAGTGTAACATCCCTTACATCCTGGAAAGATTTCTCTGAGAGAAAATGTCAAAGCAAGGCAAAAGCAAATAGACTAACTCAGAGGAAATAAGGAAAAAGGAAGAGAAAGCTAATAAATTCTGCTATAGTGACTAACAGGGATATAACATCAATTCTCAGCCAAAGATTTCACACTACTAATGGGAATCATTTCCAGCTCAGCTTCCCCCTGCTCCAGCAAGAAGGCAGAGGAGGTGTCCACCTTGAGTGCTTATTTCCATAATTCATTTAAAAAAACCAAAAAACGTATGCAAAAATTTTCCTCAGACAAGGAAAACAAAAAAAAAAAAAATCAAGAGGAAGTTAGAAAAGGTAAAGAATAAGGCATCTAAAAAAAAGCTGCAAAAAAATTTTCCCAAAAAAAGAAAAAAAAAAAAAAAAAAAAAAATCAAGAGGACGTTAGAAAAGGTAGAGAATAAGGCATCTAAGAGTATGATACACAGACAAACAATAAAACATTAGCATAACTTTAGCTAATTATGCACAGCAATGTCATATACTTTATCTTACCAGGAAATATGAAGCCAAAACATTAGCCTCAAGTAAAACAGCAAAACAAAAATAAGAGAAGTGATATTGATTCACTATATCTGTTGAGTAATCAACATTCTTACCATTAGCAATGAGCTGCAAATTTTTTGGATTAGCCATTTTTAACCATGGAAAAATTAAATCAAGATAGAGGGGGACTAAAAGAAATATAGCAGGGTTAGATCTATGAGAAACAAATGAAAACAAACCAGAGTACAGAGTTCAAATGTGTAATTCCACAGTGAGATAGATCTCTGCATTCAGCTTCCAGCATTCAGCTTTCACTACAGCCTAAAGATGGTCACAGCCTCATTTAGTCAAAACAATGGCAAGTCTTTTGACTACTGTATTAGCACTTATTTCACATTCATTAAAACCTTCAGGATTTTGTATCTACTTAACAGACAGAGTAAAAGGATTTAAATATGCCATTTTCTGCTACAAGCCTTTGGGCAGGAAAAAAATAATGTTTCAGAGTTACTGTATGGTAACCATAGCAGGCAAAATCAATTACTGCTCAGAGGATCTGGAGATAACACACAGGTTTTATCATCTATTTGAAATGTGATTTGTTTTCTTTCCTTCTGCATTTCCTCCCCCATTCTCTTCAGAAATTTCTTTTCTCATACATTAGAATCTGGCCCAAAGAATCCTACTGACTTGTGTTTAGAGATAAGGATTTGTCATGATGCTGTACAATATTCCCACCTATGCACTCCCATTTATCTGAGATTAAAAGCAAATCCCTCACAGGTTACTACTTCTGCCCTTCACACCGAGTTTGGCTACACCAAACATCATTATCAGAAAAACCAAACAAACTGGTGTTATCAACAACACTGCGTAAGCTGGACAGACACCCTCAAAAGAGAAACTGCAGGACATACTCAGGGAATTGTCAGATGCATGTGACATGGTCTGGGAACACTTTTGGGATGAGTAACATTAAAAAAAGGAACCAAGTAAGAGCTGGTACTTTAAGTGAAATAAGTGTTCTAGAAAGGGCAGATCTTGAAATCCAGTTGGTACAGGTCTGAACAAAAGAAAACAATGTCTGTGTAAATGATGCCAAGCTGAAAACCAATAATAGGAAATAAATTTTAACATAATCTGTAATTGGATTGTGGAGTTTACTGCCACAGGAAGATGGCAAGGCCAAAGCCATAATGGGATTAAGAACTGACTCAGTACGTGTATCAATATTGACAGTACCTAGAGCTGAGTTTAACACTGAAATTGTGGAAAGAAATATTATTCCTCGTGCTTCAGGATAACCAGACTCTAATACTAAGGAACATGGTGAAGCCTAAAAAAGCAAGTTGATATCCCCATGAACATCTCTGTCAGTGTTTCTCATCTCAGTAATCTGGTGCTGAACATAAGCATGTAAAGGCAAGCAAACAGATCTGTCCCAAATGTAATCTAAGAAATCAACCATGACAACTTTACTATCAGTTAATCCCATATCCCTGAATCAAGCCTAGGATAGCCAACTGAAAGATTCAAAAAGGTTTAATAAAGCTGCTGAAACTGAAACAAAGCACTGAGGTGTTTACCACTGTCTTTGAGCAGCACTCGTGTGACACTGGCAAACCCCCCATTTGGTCCCTCAAAAACACCACACATGACAAAACCTCTCTCCCTCTCCATCCCACAGTAGGCACTGAAGATAACACATAATCCAGAAATTGATGCTTGAAAAGTATAGTCCACAGAGACTTCCTCTGCAGTCACACCACCTAGCAACATGATATTTCATCCCTCTATTAAGTTATTTTAAAACTAAATCTCTCCAACCTTCTCAAGCCATTTTTACCAAGCAACAATCAAGCATGCTGTTCCAATTAATTTAAAAGATCCTCTGTTAGCTGTGGCTCATAATGCTGCACAAGCATTTTGGTACTTCTGTGGAGTACCATGCATCTTGCATGCTTACTGAGATACAAATAATGAAACGGTATAGAAAATTTCCAACTCATCTCCCTAAGCTTCCTTCAGTCATTTCCACATGCATGGAAAACCAATGAGACATCTCACAGTAATTGCCTTTTGTTTGAGCAGTTTAATATTTTAGCTCAAAGTAAACAAATAACTCTTTTGCACCCAAAATAGTGTCAAAGCAGAGACTTGAGTAAAAGTCCTGGGAGGAGGTAATACATGAATTCAAAGTAGAAAAGCAAAGAGAATGAACACAAGCAGAGTAAGAAAGGAAAAAAAGAGAGTGGAAGAAAGATGAGAAATAAAGGATAGGAAAGAAAACAGGGGACAGTGAGAACAGAAGTTTTGCCAAAAATCTAAATAAGCTAAACAAATGCATGTATCCTTAGTTCTACTTCAAAAGGCTTCAACTTTCTTTCAGGAACATATCTTGGCAGGAATAAGAATTTCATTTTGACCTCAAAAAGAAAAGTTAAAAACCATCCCTGCACACAACCCAAACATTTCTTCTGCGAACTGCCAAATTTTCAGGCTGCTGTTCTGTATGGGGAAGCTTAAGCACACCCAGAGTTTGATGCCCAGTCACTGATAAACAGTTGTCACACTTCTTAGTGACTGTGTTAAACCAAAGCTTGATAATGCCTAGGATTAAGATTTTGGATGTGGAGTCAAACTGACTAATTATGACAGGGGAGAGGAGGGCATGCACAACAATATACCTGTTAGCCTTTCCCAGATTGCCAAATTACACAAATGGTTCAGTAATAAACCCCAGTGGAATTCATCAGTCCAGTAACACTTTCAAGAGGCTTTGAGTAAATGAGGGGAGCTTGAGAGGAGGGGAGGGAGTTTAGAGCTGCAGCAGCTGCTGCTTTTCCTAATAAATTTGATGAACTGCCTCACTGGAAACAGAGTGTCCAGGGTTTTATGCTGTTTGTGACCACAGGAGTTCAGCAATAGAGTTTGGCCTACTCACAATACAGATTTCCCCTGTGGAAGAGCGATTTGCTCACAGCACCATGAGGGATTAGTTGAGAAAAATGGCCAAGACAATGCTCATGTAATAAAGACTAGCAAAAAAACCCCACAGAAACAATAGCTCAGGAGAAAGTTAACTTCATCTCTCTTACAGGTCAGCTCCAAGCCCCTCTTGTCTCATTTCAGACAAGTTTGCTGAAGATCAAAATTCTTTTTTACCTACTGCGCTTGGGAAACTTCAGTCTCTTTCTCCTCTTTTTCAGAAGAGTTAAAAAGCCATATTGATTTAAATAGGTAGATGTTAATTTTGCAATCCCACACTTTTGGCTTAACTCTACTCCATTAACCCACTGCAACACTGGGACTGAAAGCTTCTGCCATCAGTGAGAAGTCCCCTCAACATCTCTGTATGGCTGTGAGCAGAGCTTCCCAAAGCCAGAAGTTTCCATTTCCAATTTCCACAGAGGCACTAGAAGGTCATACCAAGGTCCAGTGAGAAAACTGGACTCCTTTAAAAATAAATATGTAAAAAAAAATTACCCCTTCCTCCAAATTATGGTCTTATACTCCTACTATACAAAATGTTGTTCATATATGAGAAATCTCATTTATCTTCTTGTTAACTTTTGACAACTTTTTTTTTTCCCTTAAAATGGCAACATAGATGAACCAGGTTCACTTCTGTGTATAATCAGTTCCACTTTGAAATTCCAGCACAGTCCTGCAAATCTTTCATTTCAGAGCTATAATAAAGGTACTGGAAAACTCCAAATCCTCTCCTGTAAGGTCTATGCATTATTTGTAATGGTTTAAAAAATATTACAAAACAAAACGGGAACAAAACAAAACGGGAGTTATGCTTTGCAAAAGGTACATTTGAGCCTCTAATAAATAATAAAACCATTTCTTTAATCCAAGTAAGTGCTCTATCACATGATATGAGGAGGGGGCAAATTGCCAGGTTGCATCTCAGCCTTGTTTCTTCTCACCAATCTGTATAAATGCAGAGAAAAAACCATTCTACTAAATTTTTCCTGCACCATGAAAACACCAATTCCAACAGTTCATTTGCACATGCTGAGCACTCACAGCCTAGGTCAGTAGCCAACACAAGCCCACAGCAAGCACTAAATTAATGGGACAGCATGACACTAAGAGGTACCACACTGCCAGAAATGACACTCTCCTGGTCAGATGCAACACAGATCCTGGAGTCATTAATGATCCCACAGTACTTCTTGCAGTAGTAACATTGCTACAAGCAGGGTGTTGGGGAACTTCTGGCTCAGATCCTCACACCCAGGTTTGCTCCTGAGTTCCAGCTATGAAAAGATCCAGCACTGCTACCAAGAGAAGTGAAGATGCCTACACCTCAGCACAGGAGAGGTTGCATTTTGGATATGTGATGTCCAAACTGTCTTTACATACTGTATCTGCTCCTTCACAGGAATACAAGTTAACATTTAATTAGAAATTGGAACCATTTTCAAACAAGGACAGAGCTACATGGCAAAAGAAGAAAAACAGGGGAGGAGGAATGAAGTCAAGTGTTAAGACTCAAAATCTGGTATGTTTAATGTCTGAAGTATCTGTTACAAAAACATTTATTAAGAGTTTGCAGTTGTCCCGATTTGAGATGCAAAGAACATATTTGGATTAAACAGACAGGAAATGTGAAATGTGCCAGGACACAGCAGAATTTAAATAGATCAATAAATACAGCTACTAGAAGCAGCTCCAAATTTTTCCATCTCATGACCTTGCATTAGCATAAAGTTCTGAAATATCTTTCCTACCCTCTTATTTACCCACGAAGAAAGAGAAAAGCAGATCATATATCTTCTCTCCCTGTTCCCAACCCCTTAAGGTTAGGAATCCATGATCAGAACCACAACGAACTGGAAGATCACCACATAACTACTCCAATTAGCAAGCAACCAAGCAAATAAACAAAATTTAAAATAATTCACTATCAGAATATTTACTGAATTACTGTAATTTGGCCAACTAATGAAACACCTGAGTATTCTACTATTCTATTAAAGGCACCATGGTTTGGGTTTTTTGGGGATGTGCATATTTGTTTTCAAGGTTAATAAGGCCAGTGTCATATAAAACTGCACTAAACCATGCCACTAAAGCAGTAATGAAAACTAGAGAGAATTGCTGCTTAGATGTAAATTACAAACATGAGGGAGAAAGTGACAAGCAAAAAAAAATCCCAATGTTTTGGGCTTTTTTTTTTTTCTCCTTTCCTCCTTTTTTTTCCCTACAGTATTATTCACTCACCTACCTAATGCCAAAAGAAGGGGGTGTTTTGGTTTTGTTGGGTTTTATTCCTTTTAACTTAAAACCAAAACAGACCCCAAAACCCCAAGCTGGCTGTAAAATAGAGAAGCCTGCACTAGAAATCCTAGTCACATCCCAACCTACACACAGCTTGGTACTTGCCAGGGCATCCTTTAATCAGCACAGGCCTTGGGAGGCTCTGGGCCAGTCTGCTCATTCAGAGGGGCCCGGGGAGGCTGGCAGTGTCAGGGAGGTGGCAGACAGGACACTGAGCCCCTGGCTGCTTTGCCAGGCCTGGGAGCCCAAGCCATGTCACCCAGCAGAGAGCACAGGCAGGCTGCAGTCCATGTAGAATTGTTACACATTACTTAGAAGGAGACATCAAACACAGCAGAGATGAGCTGAGGAAGTTTCTGTAATTTGTATTTCCTAGGCCCACATCCCTTGGCTCCATTTGCTGTGAGTCAAAATACTCATTCATTCCCCACCACCGCTTTCTTCAATTGTGTGCAAACGGCCTCTGGCCACATTTAATTACCAGGACATTTATATTCCTGATTTACACACCTAAATGTATACATTAAGGCTAAAATCCTGAATGCAATCAGTGAGACAACCTAGGCAAAGAAGACAGCAGGGCTTGATAGTAGCATGCACTAGTGAAGGGAGGACTAAAAAATGACTTCTAAGAACCTTTGAAGAGAGGTATTTTTGGAGCCAAACATTTCTACAGTTTTTGAAGAATTCCGAATACTATTGCACAAAATAGTATTTTTCATTTGGACTGCAGCAATGCAAAGAAACCACCAGCTAATGACCAACCCGAAAAAAACCAAGGTCAAAGGTTGTCCTCTTGCATTCACCATCATGGCTCTGCAATGGTTAAAAGGCCCACACAGCTGTGCTGGCATCATTGATTAGGGTGAACAAGGAAGCGACAGAAAAATAAAGCCACCTTAATTTCAAGCTCCATTAGAACTGAAGGACTTGGGGGCGGGGGGAGAAATCAATGTCTGGCAAATGAGAAAGGACAAAATCTGCAAAAGGAAAAATGCATTTTCAAGCTAAGCTAATGCAAACAATGGATGGTGAACAGCACTTGAGGTTGGCCCTTTAAGGTTGTGTCAGCATTTCCATTTATAAACTCTGATTTTAGTTACACTCTAGTAGATTACCACAGGCTTTGGTATTATTCTAGCAGATACCACAAAGTATATCACAAATGGCAACATAAAATAGCAGTAAGAGCTCAATTGTTGAACAATGCACCCTTGCAGCACCTGATGTCAGGGTAAGAATTTTTAAATTACGAGTCATACACATATATACACACAAACAGAACATACAGGGCTGGGGAGAGCATCCTGGGACCCAGATTCTATCAACACTAAAGTGGAAGTTAAACCTACCTTTGATACAAAACCTATTTAAAGTACTTTGAAAAGCTTCAAAATACCCCAGATACTTAATTTCAGTCTGTCTCTCATGCCACTCAGAGAGATTTCAATCTAACCCTCTGCCCTCATTTAGATAAAAGCTCTTATTTCTGTATCTGGGCCTCCAGAGAGCTACTCAGTCAATACTCTGAATATCCACACCCAGAAATCAAGACCAAACCCTAGTATGCAACCTTTCATTTCAGTTGTGCCTAGGTCAGAAGGCCAAGGTGAAACTTGTACAAATGAGATAATTCAACGAAATTTTCCTTCACTGTAATGGAGCTGGCCCTTCACCTCAAACTTTCTAAGCAGATAAGCAATGCATGCAAGGAGAGCTTGTGTCTCCTCCTAGTATTCATCTCACAAATCTGCACAGACCTGGACTGAGCCAGAAAAATGAGAGCAAAACCATTTTTTAAAATTACCACCATGACTCTGGGCTTTTATTTTTCCAAACAAACATAGAGGGCACCAAATCTAGTATCAAGCCCAGTGACATGTTCAAAATACAAAGCCCACAGTAAAGCATAACATACATTGTAACAGTCAAATGATCTTAGCAGGAAGAAATCAGGCCTTGATCCAGCAACTAATTCCTTCTGGTACCCCAACAATCAGTTTGAAAGAGCAGCACTGAATCTCTCTCTGACCTCCACACATAAAACAAACAGGACAAGTGCAGGGGCCAGGTCCCACCTCACATATTACAAGAGCACAGCCCACCCACAGTTTTGGAATAATTCCTCTGGCTGCCATTACTGCAACCTGAGAGAGGATCTGCTATGACAGTGCTCATTAGAAGAGGACATCATAGTTTGCATCTGTGGAAGAGTGAAGAAATACCTTTTCTGAACAGAATGGCAATGTTATCTTTATATTCCCATAACCCAGCTTTGCGATACAGATTTGCATGATCAAGACTTACCTTGGATTTTTAAAAGCCAAAAAGAAACAAACAAAAAGACCCAAGCACATAAATACATGTTAAATATGAGATCAAGAAGCACTTGACTAATACATTCAGTTTTGGAAAGATTTTGCCAAAATAGGGCATTTTGACAATTTAGAAAAATCTTGATCTTTATAAACTCCTGACATAAGAATTATTGTAAAATGGATTTACTGCAAGAAGTGCTTGATGTTCTGCGTGCAATTTAATAACATAAACTTTGAAATGAGAGAGGAAAAATACAAATTCTTATAATTTAATGGCAAGCCTAGAATCTTTTACATAATCTTCCCGGCCTACTGCTCTAGTGGGAGACATTTCCTGGACTCACAACCCTTTTATGTGCAAGCAATCTACATTTTACAACTGATAAATAATTCAGATAATTAATTGAGCTGCAATTTGGTGCACTTTTTAGTCAGCACTATAGAGCACCATTTAAAGAGGTTCTGTACAGAAAGTCCCTCCTGCTTGTTAACCCAAGCTGAGACTTCTATTAAGGTGAATTCCTAGATTCTCTTAACACTTCCTGAATGTCTTGCACCAGCATCCTGGGACTTCATGCCCTAGGATGCTCCCCTCTGATTTTTCTTGCTGTTTTACTCTCCACATAAGAAATAGGGTATTTCCTGGCATTCTCCTTCTGCAGTGCTGATTGCCATCATTTGAGAGATTAGATTCTAGCATATCTCTCTGTGCTGGCCTCCCAAGGCTGCTAGAACAGACTGCAGTGGAAGAAGGAACAGAGACAATAAATGAATGCTTTAGGTAAGAATGCAGGGAAAGCTCAAGCAAACTGCCAGAGAGATCTCTAGATGCAAAGGAGTGACGTGGGAACACATGGCAGAAAGTCTAAAGAGTACTTTCATGCTGTAAGAGCTTTGCTAGAACTTAAAAGTCAGCAGAACCCTAAAATTTATACAATAAAAATTTAATTATATTTGTAGCCTCCACACAAAAGTAAGCAATAGGTCTGTGCCTCTGGCACAAGTGCCCATACCCACCACCTTCTGCTGTGCAGTGGTGCACAGAGGCTGCGCCAATGCAGCCCCACCAGCTCTTCAGTGGGAAGAGGGCACACACCTCCAGTCTCAGGCACTTACCCCCAAAAAATCTCTTTGGCAAATGATGCTGTAAAGTGTTTATGAATTGATACGTGCTCAAACTGAAGATTAAGGGACAGATATGAGGAACTACACAGACAAGACTAATTGAAGTGTTAAAGAATCTACAAATGACAAGTTTCAGATGGGATTTCAGGCCAAATAAACTTGCTGCAAACTACACAGGGCTGTGAGTCTGTGTTGAGCATCAGGAAAAGACAGGTCTGAGGAAGGACAGTTGAGCCTACAACACTGATAATAAAGTGTGGACCAAGTTCATTATGAATATGTGGAGAAGTTTTTGCTGGTTAAAAAGAGTAATGATAATGCCAGAGGCACAGGCTGAGGGCTTGATGCAGAAGAGAACAGGCCTTCTCAATCCACAGAATTAAAGTTTACCAGTATACCTGTGTAAACACTGAGTAACAGCAGAGGAACAGTGAAGTCCTGTAAAGAAATAAAGCAGACCCCTCCCTTATATCCCTCTGCACACTGCCTACCAGATAAAATGGGAACAGACTATGGAGGAAGGATTCTACACAGTGCACAGGGATGGCTTCATCTGACCCAAAACAAACACAACACATCTGAAGAAGACTTAACAAACTATCTAGGAAAAAGGAAAAGAAATCCCAACAATCATCAGGAGGTGTAAGAAAAAGTAACATAGAAAAAGAAACTTTTGTAGCACATCTTTATCTAAAGCATCAAATAATTTTAAGACTTTCTTGATTAACAGCGATAATTAGAGGACTATCAGCAATGTCTAACACAAAGATCCTCTTACATAACTAGCAAAACTTAATAAAAACTATTCTAAAAGAGTTGATGACTGCATACCAGAACCTACAGATAGGTACAGAGACTTGTCCATATTCCAAGCAAGTAACTTTCAGGTACAGACCACAGCTGACACCAGCCAGAAATGTGACTGCAAACATCCTCAGAGCAGAGGATGACGTTCTGCAAGACATAAATCCTTGCACCCACTAACTGCAAAAACAAGCAGGGACAAAACATTTAAAACTGACACTTGGCTCATGTGCCTCCAAGATCATCTGAAGTGGAGCCCCTTGCCACCCTTCCCCTTGAAAATCACTTTTAGCTAATGGACTATGATTGTTTTCTGCACGTGGCCTGCAAAAAAAAATGTAAGATTCAAAGCACACAATTTATTAGGCCTCAGAGATGAGTAGCTGAAATGATCAGTGATTAAATCACTAGTGTTAATCATGATTCAACAGAGCAAACATGGAACTTCGATTTAAATGATTGATTTTAATCCTGTTTCTCATTTGTACTTTTTAGCTGCTTTCCTGAAGAAAGCACTGAATTGCATTGGCTGATTTGGCCATCTACACACAGTGATTTGCAATTAATCACTGGTTTTATGTTAAATTTGGACCTTTTCCTGAACAGGAGGATACATTCAAATATTGACAAGAGCAACTAAAAAAAGGTACTAGAGATAAGAAAACATACCAAGATCACTATCAGAACATACCAGAATCATCATTTCAAATAAGGCCTTGAGATCTGGTATAATTAAGAAAGAAGAAAAACTTTGTATTTTAGTTAGGTAATCAGCAATAATAAAAAATATTATTATTATGCAATCATATCCATTTTCTCATGTGCCACAAATCTCAGCTCCAAAGGGTCAAGCGCTCTACTGCTTCTGGGATTGAGAATCTACAATAAAATTCTTCTTACAACAGAAAAGAAAAACTGTAGAAATCAAAAAAAAAACAAATGAAAAAGGAAAAACGAAAAAGAGGCAAGAGTTGTTGAAAAAAATCTAGACAGAATGAGGTCAAGAAAGACATGTACCAAGTTTAAGTTCACCAGTTAGAAAGACAATAACATCAGAAATTGGGGCAAAGGGATAAAATGAGAAAAGACACAAAGTGAACAATGCCAGCGGTTTAGAGCTCTCACTCGATGATCAGGCAACATATAAAGTCTCCAGAGAGTACTAGTCTTGAGTGAAAGAGAGGCCTTAGAAAACTGGGGTTAAGTAAGTCTGCCTGAAGACAGGAGACCACAGGGCTCCTAACACTAGCATGAGATTCAACTAAGGGCCCTGCACCCAAAATGGGTGGCACCAAATGCGAAACTAAAGCATACATAAAATGGGGTAATTTCACATGCCTCACTTCCCCTCCTGAAGTTAAGTAGTTTAGCATACTACTTCTGCAAAAAAAGAAAGAAGAGATTACAACTCTTCTGACCCTTATGAGTGAGCCATCTGCCAGAAAGGAGAGAAAAGATGAGCTTCAAAATGATTAACCAGTAATTCAGACTGTTACCTTCAATGCAACCCACAACATCATTCTACTATAGCTCTTAACTGAGTAATGAATGTTGCAGGTTTCATCATGAAGATATTCTACAAGGGCAAGCAATGATCAGAAAGCAAAACTAGATGGGTCATGATAATTTCTAAGACACTCAGAGAAAATTTACAGGAAACTTTACAAGATAAAATCATCTGGTAAAGCACTTGAACCACAGCAAATTCAGTCTATCACCAAGACAAGGGTATGACATCTGTGATACAGTGAAAGAAAAAAAGCTATACTCACCTCTTTTGATTGTTGACTTAAATGCCCCCTATTCCAATCTCAAAACTGCCTCAAAAGTGGTTCCAAGTGTTTTTCCAATCAGACATAAAAAAGGTTTCAAAACTATGAGAGAGGTATCCCTGTGCAATTTAGGCTTGCAAGGCCAACAGAGACAGGTCCACAAAGGGAGTAGGTATGTACCTAGTTCCTCTTGACTTCAGTAAGAATTTGGAACTTAAAATACTTCTGTTATCTTGGTACTTAATGCTGCTTCTCATGGCTAACTCAAACCTCCTTCAGCATTGAAAGCAGCATCTCCTCTCTACATTTCCTCTAGCCAGTGAATTAAACAGAGAGCAAGACGATCTCCACAGAAGCCTTAAAACAGCTCTGCACCACAACACAGGAATGGCAGTGGCAAGGGCAGTGTAATTCACATGTCAGAAGTTTCCCTACCTGGATGTCAGTGTCCTTCACAGGTTCAAGAGGCTCAAATGTAGTGGCTGCACTTAGACTCTCAAGTCTCTGAGAAATGTGGGATATATCAAGCCCTCTAGACCCAAGAAGAACCGATCTATAAGGAAGAAATTGTACAGATATGAAATTAGTATTGAACAGACAGAACTCTAAACCCAGACTCACTGCCAATATTTAGGTCAGCTTGCCATGTACAGACAGTGCTCCCAGATGTGTTACAAAAACTGCACAGAACCAAACTTTGAACAGCCCTACGTGTCTATGTAAACACCCCAGCCCTGCTGAAGTCTTTCTGCTGCTCCACTGCAGTGCTGCACAGATGCCAAGTCCTCCCAAACACAAAAAAATGTACACCGTGTTGGTAAACATCTTCAGCAGCAGCCAGAAGAAGGTACCGCACTTCTTGGCTTTAATGTCAAAAATCAAGAACAGCAGCTCCTCAGATAAATCCTTCAACTATCCTGTTGTTTTTTAGAAGCAGGAGAAAGGTCGGAAGAAAAAAAACAAAGCACGAGCTTTGCAGCTGTGCTGTTTGTCCCAGCAGGACTCCCCACGCTGGACACCAAAGGCACACACAGCTCCCAGCCCGCGTGCGGGGTCCCGGCGCAGCCCCGTACTCACGCCTTCACATCGGCGGTCTCCTGCGAGGTGCGGGTCAGGGTGCGGGAGCGCAGGCGCTCCCCGGCCTGCTGGATCTCCTGCAGGTTGCGTTCCACGTGCGGGAGCTCCGAGATCCCCTCGGTCTCGGCTGCCAGCTGCTCCGCCTGCTGCAGCAGCTCTCCAAAGCCGTCCGTGTCCATCTCGGCCGCAGGTTTCGCTCGAGACACACAGAAACCTTCAGGGGAAAAGGGAAAATTCTTGCTCAGCTATAAAGTTTCTACACCTGTGGGGTCACAGACCAGCAAGAGCAGATCTTCTCAAACAGGATATACTGTCTATCCTCCCCAGGCATTAAACATCAAGGAAATCTTTTCAAGTGGTCTCAGAGAGCTTTCCCTTGCAAGACTACAGTCTATGGACCTGTCAGAAGTGGGATGTAGATGTCATATCACAGTTCATATTTTGCCTTAAAACAAAGGAGGGTGAAAGCAGAGAAGTTCCTGTGAAGAATTTGGTGTTTATTTAGCTATAAACTACTTGCATACACATATAAGCAGATTGCTTGGAGCGCTGGACCCAGTGATCCTTATGGGTTCCTTCCCATTCTATGATTCTATATTCTTATATATTATGAAGAAAGATGCACACATGTGCAAGCATAGGAATATATGTGGGCTGAAAACATATATAAACATGAAGTTAAATTAGTAGCAAAATAGTTGAGCTATAGATGCACACAGACAGCCATAATTAGCTGGCTGTTAAAATGTGTTGCTCCATATGTCAGTAACCCCCAACCAAAAGAAATAAGTTCATGTTCTTCCAGTTTAGAAGACCTGTGTCTAAATTCAAGGCCTGCAGGAAGTTTTACCAGTGTGAGAATTCCTTGCATTGACTCAGTGACAGAATAATTAAAGAAGTTAAAGCACAAGGCAATGTAACAGAAGATGCATTAAATGCATCATGCCATTCCAAATTCAGAATGGAGCCTGTTATTTTTACAGAAAGGATGAAAGCACACGTGCTTGGGATCACTATGGAAAAAGACATGTAGCTACAATGGTGTCCACATTAACAAAATACAAAACCCAAACCTCAATTTCACACACCAAATCATGGTTTGCAGCTAAACCAGCTACAATAAGCATCAGGCATCTCTGTAAAGCCACAGAATATCACAGAAATCTGTGGTGCTGAATGGTGCTACAGAGATGGAAATCTTCAGTACAGTCCCTCTCCCACAGCTTTTGCACCCAAAACCAGAGGGCCTGGGATGAAATAAGAGAAACCAGATGTCAAGCATTAACTCCAACTGTTTATCATTTACTCAAAAGTAAAATCAGTGAGGAGTATCTAGTTCAAGGAAGCCCCCTAAAAAAGAAAAGAGGGTTTTTTACAAATCAACAATAGCCTGCAATTAAAGTATTTCTTTGTACTCTTCAACCATACCAAAGAAATTTTACAACAGAATTTGAACATTCCTCACATTCTCAGTCTCACCACCATTCCCAAGTACTATTACCAGCAGCAGCTCTTTCCTCTGTCTGGACAAATGATTTAAAAGCACTGCATGATGATTCATTCAGACATACGCAGTTTGAGAGAGAAATCCTCCTGCCTGGGTGCCAGGACAAACCCTAACAGCAGCATCCAGGAATGGAGAATTTCACAAGCACTCCCCACACACTTCAAGAAAGCTGGGGGAGAGAATGATTGTATTTACAATGACTTGTTAATCAGGTGAGATAGCAGAGACCGGATCTGTTTGAACAGAGCAGTGTGCCACCCAGATGGAGTGGAACAGGGAGGAGGAGGGTGGAAATAAGCAGTTTCATGCCCTGCAATGCAGTACGGAACATCTTCCCTGTGTTTACTTGCAGTAACTCAGATGCACCCCTGCCAGGAACAGCCTCTGTTGGCAGACACTGACCAGAACAGCCACACTCCTGCACATTCAAAGACTGATGAGATCCTCCAGGAGCAGTGACTGTGAGAACAACACAGACATCAGCTTGATTTGATGTGATCTGGTCCACTTCCTCTTTTCATTACCAAGATAAAAAGCTGGGAGTGTAAGAAGCACCAACTTCTCAGACTGCTGAAACCAAAAGCACGAAAAATCAGTGCTACAGACCTGCACCCAAACCTGCACTTTTTACCTGCACACACCCTGTTAATACCATGTAAGGTCTGTCACATAAGTTTGCCTGTGTAGGACAATTGCAGCAACTCTGTGAGACTGAATCCAATTCAGCAAATATGGAATAAACTGGTTATTCTGGAGCAAGTTAAAGTACCTGTGATTATAACCAAGCACTGGAAGCAACATCTCAAAACTCAGAGAGTGAAGACTAAACAGCTTTTACTAAGTGACAGAATTCAGACATTTAGACTGAATATTCATATATTCATAACAGCACAAACAACTTTGTCTCCACCCTGACAGAATTTACTGCATTCAAGAATCTGCAGTCTGACTCTTCATGCTGCTGTGCAAGATGGAAACTGCTTCCACAGCAACGAGCACAGTGATGGCAGATTTTCATGTCTGGCTGGGGAAGGAGCAACAACCAACAACTAAGAGAAGGAAAATATTTCAGAAATTGTATTAACTTCAGTGAAACCAGACTGACCTTGGGCTAAAAGCCAGGACTGAAAAAGCTCTTCTGTAAAACAACTTTGATGACTTATCAATAGAAGTTGCTGCATTAGACCAGGATTCCATTAAACCCCAGTTTAATTTCCCCAAAATTTAAACCCCCACATAAGCACTACATATTGTACAAACTGACTAAGTTTAAGTGACAAAAAAAACAGAAAAGAAGACAGGTTTCTTAAAGCTATTCAGACTGATTTTAGTTGATT
Source organism: Pyrgilauda ruficollis (assembly GCF_017590135.1). Classification (NCBI taxonomy): domain Eukaryota; kingdom Metazoa; phylum Chordata; class Aves; order Passeriformes; family Passeridae; genus Pyrgilauda; species Pyrgilauda ruficollis. The sequence continues at coordinate 6,598,930 of NW_024511432.1, forward strand.
ATTTCTTACCTAAAAACCACTAAAAACTCCTCAAGAGCACTACAGTGCTATCTTAGGAAGAAAACTGTAGCTATTCTACTTCAAATATGGCCACGATGAACATTTTACTGTACTTGATTCAGAAATACACAAAGCTGAAATACTCCAATGCATATGCAAGTATCTGCTGTACTTCACACATTGACAGGCTTTGTGTCAACTAAACAATTAACTTTGAGAAACAGTAAAAAAATTATGTTTTTCCAGTGCTCTGGGAAAAAGAAAGGAAAATGTCACAGGAGAAGGAAAGCTTCACCCACTACATTCAGAGTAGCTGATGAAGCAAGAATTCCATAAAAGAAAGATTCTTCAAAACAGGAAAGAAAAAGGAAGAAATCAAGTGTTGGCTTCTCAAAGAGACTCCCACCTCAAAGTGCTCAAGAGACCCAGTCTGATGAGTCAGGATCAGCTTCTTGTGGAAACAAAACACAAGAGCACAAGTGGTGAGAGCAAGCCAGCAATGCTCTACTTCCTACAGCCAAGATCTGAGGTAAAGAGTGCTTTTTTTGACAGGCTCCAAGCCTGGGCTGCTACAGAGAGTGGAGCAGCTTCTGTCTACTAAGCTAAACATGAATAAGTAAAAGGTGCATTTTGCAGGCCTGGGGAATTCTGTCTGAGCAGCAGCAATAATACCCAGCTCTCACATGGCATAGGCAGACATCCAGACATTTCAGAGAACAAGTCAGCAACGTAATCTCCATGCTAGAGACAGGGGAACTGATTAAGAAACACAGAGATGATAATGAAAGAGCAGGTGGACAATTGTACAACCCAAATATCTGCTGCACATTTTCAGCACACCATCCCCTTGTCCGTAAAACACAATAATGTTTATCAAACCTAAAGGGAAAGCTGCCACACCCTAACTACACTAAACCCAGATAAAATCACAACAGGCCACCTTCAAAATACCTAAAAGCTTCAAGCTATATTTGGTACCCCATCCGGTACAACAGCCTGCTCCCCCTGCAACAAAAGGCAGGTGCAGGAAAATCCTGAATAGATCACACAACAACCTTTGAAACAATACTATTGTTTCTTCTACCACTGATCCATTAATGTTCCTCTGCCTCCTACAGAAAGGCTTTCAGTCCTGCAAATTTTCTTCTTCATCTGATTTGTAGGTAGATATGCAAAAGTCCAAATCTTCTTCTGATCCCAGAGAGCCCTTACAGTAGGTATGTTGAACAAAAATGTTTTTTTACAAAGTTTTAAAGGCAATAACATTGGGTTACTTGCACCTACTCTGTAAGAAAGGGCACACAACATTTCTCTACCCTGTTCATTATTTAAAGTGGACCTGAAGAATAGGCATTTGAAGTGATTTCTACTAAAACACACTACCACACATTTGTCAACACTTCCTTTTATCTGCCATAAATGCCTCATAATGGTCTCAAGTCTCCACTGCTCTGACTTAACTGACAGCTGGCAGTTTTGCCATATTACCACATTCCCTCTTTTCCAAACACTTAACCTTTATTTTAAGCGTCTAACTCTGCAGGCAAATAACTTGCACAGGGTGGCAAACTGACCTTCATTAGACAGAGCATTTGGTTCAGTATTTTGAGTTCCTTACATGAAAACCCATATCCTCCCCCCTCATTGAATTTCCTGTCATAGCTGCACCACAGAAACTTCATGCATTTAGATGACAGAATCCCATACATTCTTCCAAGCAATTTTAAGCTTTTTCTATCTGTAAGTTTTCCCAAAGAGTAAGAAAACTTTTTATGACACAACATAAGTGAAATGGCACTAAAGCACGCAGGAACTGGTGTTCCTTTCTCATCATCTTAGCTCTCCATGCCATAACTACTGTCCCCAGAACAACATGACCAAATTGCAGAAGAGAAGCAGCCCTTCTTTGCACCCAGCACTTTAATTCCAACCCTTCCACTCACTGTTCCTAAAGTCTTCCAGTATCTGAAGAGGTCCTACAGCAAAACCAGAGTGGGACTCTGTCAGCACTGTAGTGACAAGGAATAATAGATAAACATTGAAAGAAGGGGAATTTAGGAAGGAATTCTTTACTGTGAGGGTGGTGAGGCTCTGGCACACGTTGCCCTGGGAGGCTGTGACTGTCCCATCCCTGGCAGTGTTCATCACGTCAGGCTGGATAATGCCTTGAGCAACCTGGTCTAGCAGAAGTTATCCCTGCCCACGGTAGCAGTGGGGGAACTAGATAAGCTTTGAAGTCCTTTCCAACCCCTTAACATTCCATGAATTCCTAGGAACCCTCCAACAAACCCACGGTGGGGAGGAACAACCCCCACGCACAGAACTCGAAACAGAGCCACACACAAACCCGTTCTCCGGAAACCCTCCCCGACAACCAGCTTCTGCTTCCTGAAGCACCAACACCGCACTTCGCTTAAGCACTGAACGCCCCTCCTACAGCCGGGCTTGGCGCTGCCGACCGGCACAAAATCCCGCTGGGAAGAACAGACCGCTCCCGCGCACCCACAGCCGGCGCCGCCGCCTCAGCGCGGGTTATTGACAGCAGCAGCTTCCGGGCAGCCCACGAGGAGGCCCGCAGCGCTCCCAGCCAGCCGCCCGCCGCAGCGGCCTGCACGGGCCAGAGAGGAAGCCATGGGCGGGGGACAGCTGGCGGGAGCTCCGGATGCGGGGGGAAGCAGGCAGCGAGCACCGGAGGCGGGGAAGAAGCGGAGGAAAGAGGCGGAGGGACGCCGAACCCCGGCCCGCCCGCACGGCGCCCTCACCTCACCTGCGCTCCGCGCCGCCCGCCGCGCCCGCCGTGCCCGCGCCGCGCACCCCCATTGGCTGCCCGCTCGCGCTTTCCCGCGCCCCCATTGGCCGAGCTGCAGCGCGTCCCGGCTTCCCGTGCTTCTATTGGCCCAGCCTCCGCGCTCCGCAGCGTGCCGGTTCCCGCCCCCTCGCGAGAACAACTTTATTGAGGCGCTCGGAGGGGGGCGCGGAGCGAATGGGGGGCGGCTGCCTCCGGAGACCGCGGGTTCGAGGCTGCCTCCTTCCTCCTTCTCGCGCTGCGAGCGCCGCGCCAAAATCAGCGAAATAAGAGATATATAGACAGAAATAACGTGGATGGGGTTGTTCCCCTATTGCCCCTCTCCTTTCTTAGTAAGCACTGACTCTTACTGGCAAACCCCGTCTGTGAGCCGATTCCGTGGGAGCTAAAACGAGGATAACGAATTCATGCCCATTTTGCCTCCTATGGCCAAATACACAACAAACAAACTCACAGCCAGCAGGTACTCACACCATCACCTGCACAATGGTGCCCTGAGGGTGTATAGGGGTTCGCTGTGTTGGTCCCGTTTGGGCACACACACGATGGCCCTAAAACAGATATTGCCAATGATTCGGGATTTGTTGGACAAAATCTGGGAACTGGGAATTTCATGGACCCACGAGGCCACAGCCTGTTTGTGTAAGAGACAGCCTGGACCTTGCTACTGTTCTGAAACATCACCCATCAAACCTTCAAAGCTGAACAGATTTTCCCATCAATACAGTCTCTATTTCCAAATTTTCCCACGCAAAAAAGCAGTTCCAAGGCCAGAGGCAGCGCTGGCACTGGCTGTAGCCTCTCCTAATTGCCAAGAGCGTGCAGGGGGTCAGGGTACATTCCTGCCAGTCGTTTCAGTTTGAGGGGAGCACTTGTCCCCGGCAGGATGCCCCCGTGGAATGGATGCCCCGGTAGGAAAGATGCCTTGGTGGGACGTTCGTCCTGGTGTGATGGGCGTCCTGATGGCATGGGTGCCCTGGTAGGGTGGCCGTGCCACCCCAGCCCTCCCTGAGCCCTTCCAGGCTCCCGGGGCATCTTCCCAGAGAGGGGAGAGTGCAGGTCCGCCCGGAGAGCGGCGCCGGTGCCCTCCGGGGCGGCATGGGGTACCAGGGGTCCCGAGGGGCCGGGACCGGGCAAGGGCAGAGCCCGGCAGGGCCCGAGGGAGGCGGGGACAGCGGGAGCCGGGGCCGGGCGGGCGGCGGAGCTGCGGGCAGGCAGGTGGCAGCAGATCCCTGTGGAAGGGCTCGGCGGCACCGGGAGCGGAGAGCCCGGGAGAGCCGCTCCTGGGACGGGACCCGGGTCCTCTGCAGAGGGGACAAGGTGTGCTGTCCCCTCTGTGGCTGCCCGTCCCTCTCCACTGGGCGCACAGAGCCCCTGTTCCTTGCCCAGGATGCGCAGGGTGCTGTCCCCTCTACATCAGACGCCTGTACCCTCCACACTGGGTGCCCATCCCACGAGCACAGCATCTCGTCTCTGTGCCAGGGGTTTTAGACAGGATATTAGTCAAAATGCATCGCTGAAAGTTGTCAAGCACTGGAACAGGCTGCCCAGGAAAGTAGGGGAGTCACCACCCCTGGAGCGATTTAAAAACCTGTACACGTTTGGTTTAGGGGTGGGCTTGGCAGTGCTGGGGCAGCAGCTGAACTCGATGACCTTAGAGGGGTTTTCCAACCTTTCTAACAATTCTATGACTGTATTTTCCCCCTCGCACTGGGAACATTTTCCCTCTGCCCCGGCGCACCTCCCCTAAGGGCAGGGTGTTATCTCCCCTGTGCACACGCGCCTGTCACCTCTGCACCAGGTGTGTTTGCTCTCTGCGCTGTCCCCTCTGCACACAGCGCCTGTCCCCTCGGCGCAGGACGATGTCCCCTCTGCACACAGCGCCTGTCCCCTCGGCGCAGGACGATGTCCCCTCTGCACAGCGGCTCCTGTCACGCGTGCCAGGGTGCTGGTCTCCTCTGCACTCAGTGCATGGCTGCTCTGCACAGAGCCACATCCTTCCTGCACGTGTCCCTCCTGCACATGGTGTATGTCAGCCACGCGGGGTCACGGGCATCCATCATCCCCCCGGGATTCACACACAGCCAGGAAAAGCGGAACTGAATGCAGTCCCATGGGCAGCTGCTCGTCCCGGAGTGCACCCAGGACCCCCCTGCCCAGGCTTCCCTGGGTGCCATGGGGGGATCATGGTCACCTCAAACCACCTCGGCAAACTGAGTTGGACTTTCCTTGGCGAGGCTGGATAAAGCACATCAGTGTCTTCTTGGATAAAGCAAAGGCTCCCCTCACCCTCCCACTATACAGAGCTGTCCACAGGCTGAGAGCACTTCCTGCTTCATCAAATAAGTACTTTTTTTTTTTTTTTTAATAGAAAATACTCTTGAGGAGACCAGAAAACCCCCACCCACTTCACTGAGACCAGCTACAGGCAAGGACAGGCACTGGACAATCCCTGACCAGCTCATTCCGCTGGTCCTGTGGCTTTCCTTGCCCCAAATCCCCCCCGGGAGGCTGGAAAGGGCACCGAGGCTGAGGGTCTCTGCCAGACGGGTGTGCAGGCAGAACCAGGAGCAGGCAGGGCAGGCTGGCAGCGGCAGGATGCAGAAGTGTGTGCCCAGTCCCACCCTGGCAGGCTGCTGGGAACGGGGAGCGGTTGATGCCCGGGGCGCTTCCTGCGAGGGGAAGCCCCATCCGCGCCCGGCTTTGTTTTGGTGCAGGATGCGGGCCCTGGCCCCGGGGGCTGTCTGCAGCCCCTCCGCTGCAGTGGCCGGGGTCGCAGCCCTGTTTCATATGGCTCCAGCAGCAGAGCCATGCCAGTCTTCTTTTCCAGCAAAGCCTCTTCTCATGGGATTGTTTTTAAAATGTATTTAGGGCAGGGCAGACCCTTAAAACCCGTTTCCAGCACTACACCTCTGTTGCAACAAGCAGTGCTGGGAGGCTGCTTAGGCAAAGACACACTGATGCAATAAGGCAGCACATTTAAAAGGCAAATGTGTGCTGAGCTAGGTGTTGCTTTTCTCACTGGCAAAGTTGGGTGCTGAGCAGTCTGGGCTCTCCCTGCAGAGTCATGTGCTGAAGCTGGGCAGACTTTAGAAAAAGCCTGGATCATCCTGGATGTCTGAAACATCCCTGGGAACAAGTATTGCCATGCTCCCACTGTGCAGATACCCCACCTTGTGCCACCCAGCCTAGCAGAAAGGACTACACTGGTACATGGGTACCCAAGAGACCAATTTTGCTGGTTTTTATGTATCTTGTCTCTGGTGCCTTGCAACCAAGGGCTGCAGATTTTCCTGCCAGGCGCAGCTGTCCCATTGCCCAAAAAGGCACAAAGCAGGTGAGGGCAGCATGGCTGGGAACTTACATCTGTGGTGGGGCACACCCAGGAGACATGTATGGGCAGGCAGGTGCCTAAAAAGTGACTCTTCCATTTGGCAGAGACTTTCGGAAGCAAAACACATCCCATGCACCTTCCCCCTGCCCCCCCTCCCCCATCCCAGCAGCCACCCCAAATCCAGGCAGCCAAGCACTGCATTCATGGTCATTGCAGCTTCAAGCAAGATGCTTCCCAAAAATGAGCTGGAAAAAAGTGCTTGGAGGTTTTGCCCACAGCAGGAGCCAGGCACTGCAGCTGCAGGTATTTGGCATGGGGAGGCTGAAGGGAAAGTGTCCCTTTGGGGATGGATCTGCTCTGCAATGGATTGGGGTTTGCAAAGCATGAGCTCTTGAAGAAGGGAGGTTTGTCCTCACTAGAATGTGTCCAAGTGCTCTCCAGCAGCAGCTCAGGCCAGGCATCTTGCCAGCACACATCACCCTCCCACCCACCACACTTGCTCCCACAAGATCTTTCACCCCAAGGAAGCCCCTAACGTGGTGCAGGGGCACCTGCCATGAAGCAAAGAAAGGCTGGAGGGGACTAGAGCCCCTCCTTCCATTGTTTGCCCACACCTCTGGGTGTGTGACCTGTCCTCCCTGGGAGACCAGCACCTTAAAGATGCCCACACCAACCCCACATGTAGGATGAGGTCCATCCAGTGCCCTGTGAAGCTCCTTCTCTCCCTCAAGGAAGGTGCAGAGCCATCTTAGGGGAGGACATGGGGATGTTTCTGAGCAGCCCTCTCCCATCCCGCAGCACCAATTTGACAATTCCCATACAAGTGTCCCAAGTGGTGAAAATGCTCTGCCTTCAACCCATCCCCACAGCAGCACTCGTACCTCCAGATAAACTCCTTTATTTCCATCCAGTTTCACCACTGGTACAGAAAATACAAAACAAGAAAAACAAAAACAAAAAAATAGGCTTTTCTGTGCCCCCCACCCCCCATCCCCGAAGCGTGCCGACTATTTACAGGCAGAGGCAGAGGCTCAGTGGCAGCAGCTGCACTTGCTGCTGGTCGGCTCCTTGCACACGCAGCCCTTGGCGCAGTTGCTGCAGCTCGCAGGACAGCAGGAGCAGCAACCTGGGAGGGACACAAGAGTTAGGAGGTAGGTGGAAGGGACTGGGGTTCTGTGAGGCAGGGGGACCCGATGGGAGAGTGGGAAACACCACTTCTGCAGGAGCAGGGCTGATGATCACAATGGGTTGGAGTTCTCCATGAGAGTCCTACAGGGCGGGGGCAGCCCCCCCAGAGGGGAGGGTGTGTGTACTTTGCAATGGGCCAGGGGAAGAGGGAAGGATCCCATGAGGGTCCTACAGGGCAAGAGAGGGAGTGATGGGGTCTCCATACGGGGTCTGACATGGCAAGAAGGGTCGTCTACAGCGTAAGAGTTGGGAGGCGCCCATTGGGTCCGACAGAGCAAGAAAGAGCTTCCTTGTGGAACAGGAAGGTGTCCGTGGAGTCCCACAGGGCAAGGAGGGTTCCCCTATGGAGCAGCAGGTGCCCAGGGAGTCCCACAGTACAAGAAGTTTCCCAGTGGAGCAGAGAGGTGCCCATGGATGTCCCACAGGGCAGTGGCAGCTCCCTCCAAAAACAAGGCCGGGTCCCCCCTCCCTGAGCCCCCCACTCACTCTTGCGGCAGCTCCGGCAGCGGCAGTTCTTGCACTTGCAGGACCCGGCGCAGGAGCAGGAGTCACCTGGAGAGCGAGGCAAGGAGAGCGGGATCAGCCGGGAGTCGGGCAGCCGGGAGTCCGGCGGGAGGCAGCCGGGACAGCATGGGGCACTTACCGGCGGCACACGTGCAGTCCTGGGGGTCCATGGCTCGGCTCGGCTCGGTTTAGCTCAGTCAAGCTCGGCTTCGTCCGGCTCGGTCCGGCGGGGCTGGCAGCGGTGCAGAGCAGCGCCGGCCGCCCGCTATTTATGGGGCAGGACGCGGGGCGGTGCTGGCGCTGCGCACGGTGCAGGGGGCCGCCGGCACCGGGGCCGTGCTCACCGGGGGCGGTGCCGAGCCGTGCCGTGCTCACCCCGGGGCAGTGCTCACCGGGGGCGGGGCCGAGCCGTGCCGTGCCGTGCTCACCCCGGGGCCGTGCTCACCCCGGGGCTATGCTCGCCCTCGGGCCGTGCTCACCGGGGGCGGTGCCGTGCCGTGCCGTGCCGTGTTCACTCTCGGGCAGTGCGCACCCCGGGGCCGTGCTGTGCTCACCGGGGGCCGTGCCCTACCCCGGGGCCGTGCCATACCCCGGGGCCGTGCTCACGGGGGGCGGTGCTCACCGCGGAGCCGTGCCCACCCCGGGCCCGTGCCGTGCCGTGCCGTGCTTACCCGGGTCACAGAGCTGCCCCCCACGCCCGCTCCCAGCCGGGGTGTCCCACCTGCACGCCCGTCCCCGGCAGGGTGCCGCGCTCCGGGGCACCGAGACGCTGAATGCGCGGGGTGCGGGGGTAAAGCCCTGGCACGGCGCTGCCAGCGCGTCCTGCGCACTTGGGACAGCACCGTGGCGCTGCCCCCCGGGTCCAGAGCTTTGGTGCAGCGGTGCCCCCACCTCAGGGCTGGCTGTGGGGTGCACGGGGCTGTCCCTGAGGATGAGACTGTTTCAGCACCCCACCGCAGAGTGGGATGGCCCTGGGCTGCCCCCATGGGGCTGGGGTTCCCCTCCCAGCAGGGGTGAATCATAGAACACCCTGAGTTGGAAGAAACCCGCCGGGATCATCACATGCAGCTCCTGATCCTGAACAGGACAACTCCAAAAAGTGTGCCATGTCGCTGAGTGTGCTGTCCAAAAACTTCCTAAGCCTGGTTTGGTGCAGTGACCGCTTCCTTGGGGACTCTGTTCTAGGGCCCGACTATCTTCTGGGTAAAGAATATTTTCGTAATACCCAATCTAAACCTCCCCTGACAGAGTTTCATGCGCTTCCCTCGAGTGAGCATGGGGATGCAGTGTGGTAGCTTGGCATTGCCAGCTGGCAGCTGCTGGAAATCACTTTCTCATCCCTCTGAGTTTTCCACCTTGTCACAGGGTTTATGTGCCAGCAGGCTTTCACCATCTCGACGTGCCCGTGGCCAGTTCAATATCCAGCGTGGCAAGCAGTGGCTGGGCCGGGGCCAGGCTGTCCCCATGCCTGCACCCCTGCTCTTGGTGGCGTCGCAGATGGGGCAAGCCTGGGTTCAGAGCTGGTGCTGTAGATGGCTCCATCCCCGTGGAGCCTGGGCCAGCGGGCTCTAGGACCAGGAGAGGTTCAGTGACCCGGGTGGTTGTGCCAGGGAACGGCTCGTGCTTGTTTGCAAAAGCACGGAGCTGTTTTTTTCCTGGCAGTGTTTGCCAGCAGCAGTGAGGCGAAGCCAGCAGGCATTGCACACGCCACTGGCCGAGCGGGAAGGAGGAGAGGAGAAATAACCGAGCACGTGTGGTGTCACTGCACATAAACACGGGTTGAGAATTAACTTCCCTCCCTCCCGGACAGCCCCGGCGCTGTGCTTCGGGAATGTGCTGCCCCGCGGGCCCCCCCTCCAGCAGGGCGGGTTCTGCTGCGCCCGTGGTTGAGGAAAAGAGAGCCCTGACCTGCCAAAATGGGATCGTGCGCCCCTGCACGGGGCCATTCCAAAGGTGAGGGATGACTGTGCAGGGCCAAAGCTGCGGGGAAAGCAGGGGAATTCCCAGATTGCTAGGAATCCTGCATATCACACATGGAGGGGCTGTACTGAATCCCGGGACACGTTGTCCTGGGCCGACGTCACTGTGAGCGGGAAAAGGCAGCACAGCATCCCCACAGAACTGTATGTGAAGCTGTGATGGGAAAAGAGCCTGGAAAATGCCTGATTTCCCAATGTGAGCATTTCCACTACATAGTGAGGTCATCCTGCAAGCAGAACAGGGATGAATGAATGAGTATCCTCCAAGCCACGGGCTTGCTGAAAGGCCATGTCAGACAGACATCAGCGGCGATAGGAGAGCTCAAAGGGGTCTCCTGTATTATGGCTGGTATTCCTACTTCCCAGGGCATGGAGCAGTTAAACCCAAGTCTGTTCCCAGGTAAGAGGAGTGCCATGTCCAACTCTGATTTTATAACAGTCATAAAGTGAGCAGCAGAGCTGCAGCTGCCCAGCAGCCCAGGGTCTCAGGGCTCAGAGGTGGGATGCTGGAACCTCTGTCTGCCCAGCCCTGCCTCTCCGCCCAGCACTTCCCCTGAAGGCAGGGGACAGCATCTGACAGCTGCTCTCCATCATGCTGCCATGGGGCACAGGGGTGGGCACAGCACAGAGCCATGGGGCAGGACCACTGCAAACCCACAGGGGCCAGAAAGCCAGACTGATTCTGTGAGCTTTACTGGTTAAACCAGATGTTTGGTGAAAAATCCCATTAGCAGCCTCTCATCCACTCTTGTTGTGAGCTCACCAGTGATGTTTTTGTATGGTTGGCACTTACATCTCTCTGGGTTGGAAGGAATAAAGATAACCCTGCTCTTTGCAGTGTGGAGTTTAGTGTGATTGCTCCACGCCTGCCACATCCTGCCCTGCCTAAATTCAGGTGACATAGGGGTGGCCTTTGCACCTGCCAGAAGTGTGGGGTGATGGTGACATCTCAGGGAATACCCTGAGGGAGGAGCCCTCCTGGAGCAAAGGGGTATCCCCTAGGGATTGGCACCCTGAGCAGCCCGTGGGCAGGGGTGCAGTGCTGTAGGCTGTGCCAAATCCCTGGCTGAGTCCTGGCAGTGGTGACTGGGTCAGGAAAGCTTTTTAACCTAGAAAATGACCATGAATGGCTGCATTCGAGGAATGTGGGGACAGGCAGAGCCTGTCATGTTCCTGGGAAGCAGCAGGGTGGCATGGGGCACTTGGGGTGCAGCATTCTGGCAGCAGCATGGCTGTGCTTGGGCAGAGTGAGCATCACACCCTGACATGGGCATCGTGGGCATCACATCCCATTGTTGGCTTTGCACCCTGGCATAGGCATCCCATCCCATTGTGGGCATTCCACCTCATCACAGGCATTGCACCCCATCACATCCTCTCACTGGAATCCTGGTATGGGCATTGCAAACCACAGTGGGCATCACACTCTGGTTTGGGCATCACGTCCCATCACAGGCACTGAACCCTGTTGCAGGCAGTGCACCCTATTGTGGGGATCACACCCCATTGTGTGCACTGCACCCCACGGTGGAGAACCAGGTCACCTGAGGCTCCCCAGGGGCACCCAGCCAGACTGGCACAGTGGCGGGGGGATAAGCAATGTGGTTCTACCAGCCAGTTCAACTAAACTGCCAGGAGGAAAACTAAACCTGTTTCTCTGCCACCCCACCTGCCATGGAAACATTCCCCCTGGAAATGGGCAGGGCTGGGGTGTTATTAGAGTGAAACCTTGTAATAACGAGCTGCTCATTAGCCGCGAGGATCTCTGGTTGGAGGAGACAGCATGGGATTTGCCCCTGGGTAACAAGAGGGTGGTGGGGGGTGGGAAAATTCCCTTATTGTGTAGGGAAAGTGTTAAAACAAGAATCAGAACTACTGGTAGGGAGAGCAGAGCCAAGACTAGAAGACAGGAGCAGAAATAAGACACAGGCTCTTTGCCATGACCTCCCACACGCACTGTCCTCCCGCTCCCCAGGGAAACTGCCGCACCCAACAGAAGTGCCAAGTTCTTCATGGACCTTTATATACATATCCCTTTATTTAGGTAGCTTAATACATGTCAAAGTGACAAACACTAAAGAAATCTGAACACACATATAAAAAAAAGACAACCAACATACACAATAAGGTTATTCTTCTTTGGCCCCCCCCGATGTGCATCACCCCCAGATGTGCAGCCAGGGGTCCCCTATTTGCAGCAGCTGCACTTGGCGGAGGGGGGCCCCTTGCAGACGCAGCCCTGCGCACACTTGGCACATCCAGCTGGGCAGCAGGAGCAGCAGCCTGTGGGAGAGACAAAATAAAAAAATCAAGGACATTCTCAGGAAGTCAGGCTGGGGCTCGTGGGAGTCTCACTGTTTTGGAGACCTCCCATGTATTCATGTTGTTCTCTTTTAGCAGCATCCCCGTTCTTGGCGGTGTCTTCCAGGGTGTTTGTGCAGCCAGGGCTGCCACTGGAGAGGCAGGGGGAGAGTGTGGTACTCCCAGGGGTTCACAGGATTCCCTCAGTCCCTGTCTTTGAAACCCTCATGGCACACGGCTCTGCTGTGGGTGGCAGCATCAGGAGCACCCAGAAGAAATCCCAGTGCCGGTTTCCTCCCCAGCATCCCCTTGTGCTGAGCCTGAGGTGCTATCGAGGGGAATGCTCAGGCTTAGGTGGTACTGAGTGACTGGTATTTCCTGGAGAGGGGGTGGGATTCACACTGTACTCCTCTGGGGGGCAAAAAACCTTATGTGAGGAATAAACTCGCCACTGGCAATGCTAAGACTGATTTGATTCAGTGCATACACAGATGTGTACTGAAAACACCCCGAGTTTTTCTGCTCCCCCCGCCCCGGGGGCTCAGGGATCCCTCTTACCTTTTTTGCACGATGTGCATTTGCAGTTTTTGCATTTACAGTTGTCCCCGCAGGTGCAGGTGCCACCTAAAACATGGAGAAAAGGAGAAAAAGAGGTTGAGAAGAGGTGGTGGGAGGGGATGCCAACAACCCAGAGATCCGCGGGAAACAGCACTGCCTGCCCTCCGAGCATCCACTGATGCTTCATCCTCGCTCAGAGGAGAGGTCACGGCATTCCCAGCCGCTTTCCAGTGAGATGCTCCCAGTGTGACACAGCAGTGCTGGGAGAGGACTTCAGCTGCTGGCTCAGCCCGTAAGAGAGAGACTATCGGGAATGGCGGAGGAGACCGGCTGGCGGGAGTGTCGGGGATCCCGCTGGGATGCTGGGGCTGCCCCCCGGCGTGGAAGGAAACGCTGCCTTACCTGTGGCACAAGGGCAATCCTGAGAGTCCATGTCTGGCTGGGCTGGGTGCCTGCTGTCGGACGCGTTGGGAAGAAGCTTTGGCAGCGCTCGCAGCCGCCTCCTATTTATCCTTGGCCAGCCGAGAGCGAGTGCAAAACCTCCGCCCCTGCAGCCTGCGCACGGCTCGGCCCGGCCGCTGCCCCGGGGCTGCTGATTCACTGCCGGGCGGCGCAGCCCGACCCGCGGCTCCCGGGCAGCAGGGAGGGCTGTCGGGGGGACCACCCCTCTCTGCTGAGATGTTGAAGGGGTGCAGAGAACGGCCAGATCTCATCACACAGATGACACCTGTCTCAGGGGTGTTGCTGCACTCGACACTGCTGGGGGCTGAGGGGGTGCGCCCAGGGAGCCCCCACAGTCCAGCCCTTGATTGATTGATTGATTGATTGATTGATGCCAAAATCAATCTGCCAATCTGACTTGGGGGATACATTATTCCAGGAAGTGCCATTACTGCTAGGAAATCTCAGTCCCCTCCTCTCAGAGCTGGCACAGTGGGGTGATGGGGAGCTGGCGTCATGAGGTGGCAGGGATTCAGTCCCTGTTTGAGACCCTGTCCTCTGGTTCCTACACCCTCCCTGCAAGCAGGAGCAGCAACAAGCTGGACTGGCCTGGCCAGAGCCTGCCATGCCCTCCCAGTGCCCCAGGACAGTGGCACCCACGTTCCCTTGGCGCCGTGCATGGCACCTCGGGCTCTGTCTCCTTCCCAGCTGGGGTGCTCCATCCCACTGTTCTGAATTAATTTCCGTGTGTCATTAACTGGGTGTGCAGGGGAGGAGGGTGGCAGGCGAGCTGCCATCACCCTGGTCAACTCCTCCAGCGGGTTTTACCCACCCACTCGAAAGCGCAGTGAGGGTTTGGGGTGGAAGGCAAAAAAAAAAAAATGATGCTTGCTGAGATTTTTGCTGTCTGCTTCATGTGCAGGAGGCATTGTCAGCTGTGGAGCATCCTTCCTCATCATTCTGTGTGCTCCTTTGTCTCAGCAATACCCCATCCCATCTGCCCCTTGCTCTGTGACTCCTTTGCCTTGGGGTTTTATCCCAGCTGGGCTTTTGCCTGAGGTACCTGGCTGAGGCAGTTTGTCGATGCTAATCCAGCTGAAACAGCGGCCTGGGGAGTATTTTTACCACTCAGCTGTCTGGGCTTGTTGGGAGCTTGTTGGGTGACCTGATGGGGAGCATTGCCAGCACCCCAACTCAGCATCTCCTCCAGCCTCTCCAGGCCAGTGTGAGAAATCAGTATGGAAAAACCTAAGAAAGGCAGAGCCAATGGGCCCCTGCCTCAACTCCTCTACTCTGGAGCAACTTGTCAGTGCCCTGACATGCCAGCCCTGAGGTCGTGTGAATGTCACACTGCTGCTGATGCACTGGGGCGTGATGGCAGGGGACGGTGCCAGGGAGCAGGCGTGTGCCAAGAGTGTTATTGCTCCTGTGGGGGCAGGGAAACACAAACATGGGAAGCACACATGCAAATGGTCACCTGCCACCCTGGCTACAGCCCCCTGTACTGTGTTGGTGTCATGACAGAGGGGCAACATCTCCTTGGGATCTTGCATTTGCGCTGCTCCTTGACTGAAATAATCAGCCAAGCACTCCTGTGGTGCAGTAATATGCTGAAGGAAATGCTTCCTGTGGTGTCATGATGGATTAATGGTGAACAGCAATATCACTGTTGCATCTGTTGTGTCTTCCCCCACTGCCTGGCACCCTTGGCCACCCAGGAAAAATTGGCTGTATCCCCAGCTGATGGTGGCCCAGGGATACAGGGACATGTGGCTGCTCCAAAATGGTCCCTCTCCTCTAGCCTAGGGGGAGGAAGATGGAGCCCACACAAAGGGAAGAGAACAATCTCTGCCATGAAAGGACAGGGTGCAGGAAAAGCTCTCCAGCATCTGTTCTCAGTCAGACCCCAGCCCTTTTTCGTTTCTTTCCTCTCTTTCTGCACAAAGGAAAAAAATCATCTTCCAGGTGATGTAGGACTGAGAGTCAGGACTCTGGTAGATCTTACATTGCTCCTGGTCTATTCTGTAATTGATTTGGGACACATTCTATAATTAATTTGGGATTGGACTGGAATAGTGGGTTTTCAGGCAGACACATACCAATCAGACCACCTCCAGAAGCATCCTGTGATTGGGGTGACAATGATGAGCTGGGGACACCTTCCTGCTGTTTAAATGCCCCCCATGACAAGGTCTTGCCAGCCTCAGTTTGCTTTCTGGACCATGCCCTCCGTTTGCCTGGGGGTTCTCCATCATTTAAATGGGCCTGGTGCTGCTCCCAGAGCCAAGCAAAACAGGCAGGATCCCTGCAGAGAATTTATTCACCAGCCCTTGCTGTCCCAGAGCTGTACCCCTTGGCTCTCATGTCCCCTGCGTGGGATTCCTGGCTCTGTCCCCAGGCAATTACTCCGAGATTGCCAGGTGGATTAACACGGGTGAGTCAGAGTGATGTTCCAGTGCTCCAGGCAGAGATGATGTTCACTGGGAGGGTGGTGATGGCTGAGCATCACCATTGGCATGCCAGGGACAGGGATCCCTAGAAAGGAGAGAAGGAAGCTGACAGCTTTCAGGACAGTGTGGCAGAGGCACCTGTTCCTGTGACACCTCAGGTGTCTCCAGCTGATTGCTGAAAGCCACGGGACGGTGTCAGGGCTGGTGCCAGTGACTGGCAGTGACTCAAGGCTGGTGCCAGGCAGGCGAGGAGTGAGGCACAGCAGCCAGCTCCCATGGAGGTGAGCTGGCACGGGTCTGCCCTGGCTCTCTGCTGCAGGACACGTGGCTCCAGTCACCTGTGGGCACACCGAGGTGCATAATGGACCAGCATCATCCCCCAGCTGCCCATGGTGCAGCCACCCAGCACATCGCCTTCTGGGGACCCTGCAGACTACTACAAGTCCCCCCTCATGGCACGTGTATCCCTGGGCTCATCAACCCCTCTGGAGCAGTGATGGGTTCAGTGACCCTTCCTTCACCCAGACACAAGATCCCAGGCAGCCGGGGGGCTCTGCTGGCAAAGCACCATGGCTCGGTGGGTACAGACCCTGGGCAGGGATGCAGGGAGCTATGAACCCCGTGTGGGCACAGCACTGAGACCCTGGGGGACAGTCTCTGGGGGTGCCCTGTCCCTCACCATTGCCTTCTCCTTGCCAGGCAGGATGCTGATGCAGGGTACCCAGCAGCAGCAAGGGCAGCTCAGCTCTGCCTGCTCCAGATGCCTCTTTGTGTTGGTCTCTGGGCGGGAGAGCCATGGATGGCCAGGGCTCAGCTGCCAGAGGTACAGGGAACCACAGCCCACCTGGGACCAGTCTTTTAAACCCAAATGGAGAAAATAAAAAAATATTTTAGCACTCAGCAAATGTCCAGCACATGCAAGTGCTGAAAGCCAGCAGGAAGCCCTAGGAGTGATTGCTGCTTAGAAAGCAGGCTCAGCTTTGATCAGAATCTCAGGTTATTGTTTGCTGATGATAAACAAGTGTTTGAAACACGGGAAATAGGTGCTGACGTAGTTTTATTTTGCTGGTGCTTGCCAGGCCTTTGGCAGAGGAGGAAGAAGGTGAATCACCCCTTGTCTGCTCTGGGAAGCCATTCTCAACCACTCCCCATGTGCATAGGCAAAGCCTTGGAAACATTTGGGAGTGAAACCGGATCAGTGGGGTGACCTCAGGCTGTGGAGACTTCTTTCTTTTTCCCAGAAAATTGGGAGCAAAGGCTTGTTCTGCTCTCAGTGGCAGACATTAGCTAAGCTCGTTGTCTGTTCTCCCTCCTTGCATCTTCCTGGGAAGATACCTCCTTCCCTGCCTGCACCTAGATTGCATCTTTAAGAAAACACATCCCAGCGAGTGCTTCTCCAATATCAGCCATCAACAAAGACATGGCATGTCCCATTTTCCTGGGGAAATGCCCTTCTTGGGGACTTGCTGGCCCACATCATGTCTGTAACCATAGGAAGGCACCTTCAGCGAGGGCCCGCTGGCAGTGGGAAGGGGACGGGCAGATTCCCATTAAGCAGGAATTGCACGGCGTGCAATCCTGGGACGCTTTCACAAGCCGGCAGCACTCTTTGATGTGGGCTCTTTGGGAGCCGCCTTGTGACCCAGCCGGCTGCGCTAGGGCTGGGACTCCCAAGGCCGGGATTATGAGTCGGGCTCAGCTGCCGGCTCATCCTATGGCTCCAGGCAAGGGCTTGGCCCTTACTCCTTATTTCTTATCTGCAATGGAGCTATCAGTATTACCTTCTCCTTGAAAAAGCGGTGTGGAGAGAGTGTGGATTTGCTAATTACTGATTTTTAGGGAGAAGGAAAGGAAGAAATGCTGAATTGGTGCCATGAACTGCGTCCAGGAGGGTGAACTGACCTTCCAAAGTTCCCGCCAGTTTTGGGGTGTGCATACTGAGAGACCCCAGCACAAGGTGGGAGCTCCTGCCTGGCAGGACAGGCTTTTGGGACCAGGTGATGTGTGTTGGGGCATGTCTGGAAGATGAAAGGGCTGCTTCTTCTTTTGATCATGAAATTCTCATAAATGTTAATGGGAATTACTTCGAGGTCTAACGAGGGTTGAATTGCAGCCCCCAAGGGAAGGAAGGGGATGAGGACCAACCAAGCCTTGGCTGGGAAATATAAATGCTTGAATTTACCTTGTCCCCCACCTGTGAGAGCAGAAAACCAGTGGGTCAGGGGCTGCCCAGCATCCCTGCATGCTCTTCTGGGAAAGGGGTTTGACAGGTGTCCCTCACTTTGCCCAACACTGTTGGCAACTGCATGACAGGCTTTAAGCATCACCTTAACTCTAGGCATCATTTTAGCTCACCAATCTAATGCTTTCCCAGTGTACAGTTTGGATTTTCTTTTTTTTCTTTGGTTTTGTTTTTCTTTTCCTTACATCTTTCCTTCCCTTTTGTGTCTTTCAGGTTCCCACAGACTTCAAACTCACCTGCTCCAACTACTCGCCGCCTCCCCTGGCTGAAACGTGACCCAAAGCTTCCAAGTATCGTTACCTTGGGCATATTTAATTACTATATTCCCCTTTAGTTGCTAATTAGAAGCCAAGAGTAGAGGGGATGAGTAATTCCCTGCAATGTCAAGTACACACTTGCCTGAGCTTGCAAAGAAAACATCGGCCCCCTCAGTATAAATGTGTGAAATAAAAGGATGTGATATTTTCCTTGATGTCTTTAAACCCTGCTCCTGAGATCCAGAGATCCTTGTTGTCTATCTTGGGAATGATTCATGCAGCTGCTGTGCAGGATCCTGCCTCCCCTGAGAGCAGCGTAGCTGTAGAGGCAGGATCTGGCACAACAGCTCTTCACATCCCCATCCAGAAGTGTCTCCCATCCCAGGAATGGGCATGGGATGGGGAGGAAAAATGCTGCTCCAGCTGGGGCAGCAAACCTGGCACGGCAAAAGAGAAAAGCCACTGCAGACAGGCTCATTCTTCATTTTAAGAAGTACTTAAGCGTGCAGATGCAATTGCTCATCCCTCCCCACTCTCTCCAGCCTTATTATCCCCCTCCTCGAAGGATGGGGATGGTTATTTTTGCCAACATTTTCCCAAACTCAATATCTGAGTGCTCCTCAGCGTTCTTCTGCCAGGCAGATAAAGGCATAGTGAATTTTGGTTACATTTGAAGTCTTTTCAAAGAAATGACTTCTGGGTGTGACAATCCTCATATCTGTTGTGCTGTCAGGTCCAGCTTCTCCATGCAACCTGTCTAGAAAGACAGCAACCCATGCCAAGCATGTTTGATTATATAATCTGTGTCTATAGCTATACCTATATCTGTCTATCTATCTCTAACTATATCTATATCACACCTATATCTATCTATCTACATATATCTATATCTATATCTATATCTATCTCTAATTTATTTTATGATATTTTATTATAGAATATGTATTATATTGGATCATAGTGGCTTGAAAAATGTTATGTTAAATGATTATAATGTATAAATTATAGTTAGTAGGAGCTAGAAAAGAGCAAACACTGGTCACAGAGCATTGCCTTGCCAAGCCTGTGCAGAGTAGTCAGGAAGGAGGATGGTGATGATTTCTTGCTGGATTTTAAGACCTGTGTTCTAGTGAAGAAGCTGAATAATCCCTCAACTACAGTTACACTAATCCTGGCCGCAAAGCATGCCCTGTCTCTGCAGTAGTGAAACCCAGGGGCTTCGTGAGGATTTTATGGGATTTCCCCCCTTGCAAAAGGAAAGGATCCCTGTCCTGAGCACTGCTAGGACTCAGGACTGGATGCTATACCTTTGGATGTAAATAAATTTTATTATATTTGATTATTTTATTTATAAAATAAATACATTTAATTTAATTTTATAGATGATGGGCTTTCAAATGAAGGGAAATGAGTGTTAAAAGCCATGAATTCAATATTAAGAGTTTCAGAGCCAGCTGATTCAAAGTGGCAGCTGTAATTTAATTGTGTTGCAGACGTGCCAAACCCAATACCATAATTAGTGATTCAAAATAATATTTACAGCTCAAATCATACATATTTAGCAAGAAGTTGAAATTTCCATCTATTTACAATTTTACCAGCTTAAAAAGATCTCTAAGCTCAGTTTTCCCCCCATTTTGCTTGGCTGGGTTTGAAGAGCCTGGCAGAGCAATGCTCAGCACTTCTGGGAGAGGAGCTGGGGATTTTGTCCCCGCCCATGGCATGGGGGCTGGAACTGGATGATCTTTAATGTCCTTTCCAAGTCAAACTATTCCAGAATTCTGCGATTTTCCCTGCGAGGACAGCAGTGTTTGCTGGCCTAGAGCAACGCCCCATTGCGTGCCTGAGTTCACGCCAGTGCATTGCCTTTGTGCTCTGGTACCCAAACCAGCATGAGGGAGGGGGGACCCACTGCACGGCTGGCACTGACACCCACGCTCACCCCAAACACAGCCACCGAGGGGAAAAAACACCCTCCTTAAAATGCTGCATGTGATTGCTGCCTCCTTATCCACAAGTACAAGGGCACATTGATAGAGGTGCCAGAGAACCTTGGTGTAAACAATTTAAAGAAGAGAAAAAGGAGGTCGTCACATTCAGAATTGCATGATCCCTGCTTGAGTGCTGCTTTTTAGAGCCCTCCTTTGCATGCGGGGCAGGGATGCTGCTGCCGGCCAGGGCTTGGCCAACGCACAAGGAAATGCCAGCTGGGATGTGCCTGCCAGCTCTCCTAGAAATAAATGGATCTGTGCCTCAAACCAGTGGCCTTTGCAAGGAAGGAAGAGCTGTTTTTCCAGTGCATCCTCTTCCAAACCTGCTTCTTGCTGGGATGGAGGTGATAATGTCCCAGTGCAGGTGATGGATTCAGGCACTGTCAGAGAGCACCCATGAGGGTTATCATGTAAAAATATTAAACCTAAAATAATTTAAGAATTTCTAAAGTCATGACCTTGAGCCAGGGTTTCCCTATCCAGCCTGTGTCCGGGCAGGGAGTGGGAACTGCAGGGAGATCCATGAGGGTCTGTATACCAAAATCCACTTCAGGATGGGGACCAGCGTCAGTGTTTACACTGTGGCTCTGTGAGGGTTTGCCCTCTGTTTCCCTCATCTCCAACCTCCGCCCAGTGCCCCAGTGGCTGGATTCTGTAGGATCCAGTGCACAATCGCACAAAGCAGCAGGAATGATGTTTTGAGGCTGTGCTTTTGGCTTCATGGGACATTGTAACTCTGGGTTGGCTTTTACTGGCTTGGAGATCTCTCAGCTGGAGATGCTCCTGGCAAGGTGTGAGTAAGGGTGTGTGTGGCAGCCGGCAGGCAGCAAAGGGTGAGATGAGGGTACTGGGGACAGAGAGGGGACAGCCCTTGGCCACAGCTGGGTGCTGACCCTGCAGAGAAGCCGGGACTGAGTGTGGGTCTTGGAGGCCACTGCAGCTTCCCAGCAGGGCAATTGCCTCTATCCTCCTGTCCCCGGTTGCCCCCAGTACCTCCAGTTGCTCTCCCAGTTCTCCTGACCTCTTCAAAAACCTCCCCTAGATCCACACAGCCAGTTCTCCCCCGCCTCCCCTAGCTGCCTCCTGCATCCCAAACTGCCTCTCAGCTCTTTTGACCTCTGCATTTGCCTTCCCGGCCCCCTAATCCCACCCCCAGCTCTCCCAGATGCACTCTAATATCTCTAGTTGCACCCCCCACCTCCCCTATCTCTGTGAGTGCCTCCCACCTCCTCCAGACCCCTGACCTTTGCAACTGCCCCGCAGTCCTACCCCATCTCCCCCATTGCCCCCGGTCCCATGTCCCCCGGTGCCGGTGCCGGCGGATCCGCGTCCGGCGGCGGCCCCGCGGCCCGGCCAAGCCCGGCTTCCCCCGGCGTGCCCCGCCCCGCCCCGCGGCCCCTCGCCCATCATGTTGGTGCCCGTGTTCACGCTGAAGCTCAACCACAAGATCCTGCCCCGCATGGTGGCGCTGGGCCGGTACGACGGGACGCACCCCTGCCTGGCGGCCGCCACGCAAGCGGGCAAGGTAACGGGGCAGGAGCAGCCTCGGCGGCTGCGGCGCGGCCTGGCCCGGCCGAGCAGTCCCGGCGGCCGCCGCGGGAGCCGCGCTAACCCCGCCCGCTCCCCTGGCAGGGCTGAGCCGAGGCAGGAGCTGCGGGCCCGTTCCCCTCGCCCGGCGCAGACCCGCGGCCCGGCGCTCGAGCGGCGTGCGGGCCCGGGGGCGCGATGCCGGGAGCCTTCCTCTGCTGCAGCGTTAATAGCAGGTGCCGAAAGGGAGCAGTAGCAGAGGGGCCCAGAGAGGCTGTGGAGTCTCCAGCCCCGGGGAAATTCAAAAGCTGTCTAGACACGATCTGGAGTAACACGCTCTGGGGGACCCTGTTGGAGCGGGAGGTCGGACTGGGTGACTTCTGTGGCTTCTGCCAGCCTGAAGCAGTTTACAAAGCCAAGTTGCCACGGAAACACGTTTTCTAGCAGACAGCGGGATTTTTTGAAGCCATGGGTTTTGTCGTGCAGTTCTCAGAGCAGTGAGCCTTGGCACTGTTACAGACCAAGCTCTGTGCTGATAACGGGGCTGAGGTTTCTGTGGGTGATGCACAAACAGCCTGACGGGAACAGACAGCATCCTGTGTGCTCTGTTTGAGTTAAAAACATAAACAAAGCAGGATTAAGTACAACCTGACTAATAAAGCATAGGTTGAAGCATAAACCCACAGAGGCACTTAGGTTGTTAATACAGAGAGGGTTCATCTGTGATGTTTCCCAGCATTATTAATTTTATTTTGGCACCTTTAGGAACAATGTAAAACAAGGGTTTGTCTGAGGGACAAGACTGCACAGCCAGAAAGCAAACTGTTGAGCCTGTGATCCTCTGACTTGGCTCCAGGCAATTACAGTGACTGAGCATTGGTCAGTGAAAGTAAAACCATATTTATCATTCATCCTTTTTGAATTAACCATGTTCACCTACAGATGGAGGTTACAGATATGTGCCAGGTAAATTGTCTTAAATGTGTGGAATGTTTTGCAAATACTGTTACCAGCTGAAGGTAATTTGTTTAGTTTGTTATTGCTCCCTTTGGTTTCCTATTTTTGCCTTACTCTGCAGACTTGTCAGTTGTAATTTTTAGAAACAAACAAAACAAGGATATTGCAACTCCATTAGCCAGAGCAATGTTTTTCTTGCCATTTCCCTTTTTGTAGTATAGTTTAAAGAATAACTGTGAGAAATACTATTATCAGTAAAACCCCCAGCCTTTTGTCCTCATTTAGGTTGAGTGAATGCCTTTTTCCCCATCACAGTTATTATCCAAACAATAATCTTTACTGTTTGTATACAAACAGATAGATGTGTTGTATTAATAGTTGTATCTTTGTTTCTGCAGGTTTTTATTCACAATCCTCATGCCCGAGGACAGAGAGTAAACACAAACCGAATGGTGCAAAGTAACCAAGATTCAGACATTTCTCTTCTGAACATTAATCAAGGGATCACTTGTTTGACTTCGGGGGTGCTGAACCCTCAGCTGGGTTATGATTGTCTTCTGGTTGGAACACAGACTAATTTATTGGCTTACGATGTGTATAACAACTCAGATTTGTTTTACAGAGAGGCAAGTTGATTTGTCTGCTTCTTTTAAGTATCTCCATAATTTTCTGTTTCTTTGAATTGTAAAGATTACAGTTTTTACATTACTTTGTCAACTAATTATGTGTCTGTGCTCTGCATTATTCCTACTGCTATATTCAGAATGTTTTGTCTCTAGAATACCTGCAGTATTTCAAAATTAATAAATGAAAATTTACACTCACACATACAGATACACATTGCATTCATATGTCCCATCACCTAGCAAGACCAACTTAAAAAAAACCCCAAACAATAGGCATTCAGAGCTCAGCTAAACTGACAGGGATAATGTTGGAATCTCTCTTCTTCAGTTGTGTGGTCTGATGTATTATTGTTTGCTGTTTCTTTTTCCTTTAATGCATCTCTGCAGGTTTCAGATGGAGCCAATGCAATAGTTCTTGGGAAGCTGGGAGATATTTCACCTCCACTTGCTATTATTGGTGGAAACTGTGCCCTGCAGGGCTTTGATTATGAAGGAAATGACCGTTTTTGGACAGTAAGGCCATGCATAATAGTTTTGATGTTATTAGAAGATTCTTTCAATGGCACTAAATCATCTTGATTTTCTTTTACTATGATAACTATTAATTTAGTTGTTGATTGTTCTTAATTTATCTCAGGCCTTAAACTATATTTTGGCCATGTATTCAGTGCATTCAGATGTTACTTGAACACTGATTGTGTCAATTGTTCTTTTGCAGTTGAGATAATAAAAATAATCCATTTTTGACAGCTGTGACCATCACTGAGTGCTGTCCTTCTCTTTGCAGGTTACTGGAGACAACGTTCGTTCATTAGCACTGTGTGACTTTGATGATGATGGAAAAACTGAGGTTTGTAAACATTTACACATGAATTGAGCTGGTCTTGTGGTCTTGTAGTGAAATGATAATAAAAAACTTAGATTATCAGATATAACTGACTTACATCACCAGTTAAAGTTTCTCATTTTTCTTTATGCCAGGAGCAATACACTGAAATGCCTGTGATCATCAGTTGGCAAGGCATCTATTTCAGTGGTATTTCTTGAATATGCTGATGAACTGTTTTAAATTTCACAGAAACAGCTTGCAAGCTTACACATAAAAGTGAACTTTTAGAAAGCTATTCTTTTGAAGAGCTTCACTTGGTAAAATCGAGAGAAATCTGTCTTCACATCCAGCCCTTCTGTTTCCTTAGAGGGACATGGGGAAATGAAGTACTCTTTGCTTTGCTGATTTAAAATGACAATAACTTGTAACACACATCTTGCTGATAATGATGTGAGACAACAGGAAACAACTGCCATTCTGATCGTGCAGGCTAAAAGAGATTGGTGAAATTGTGAATTTGTATGGTATTCTCTTTTGGAAATGTTTCTTCATCCCAAATGAACAACTGTGCTTCTGACTATGAATCTTTAAGAAGAGTAATGGCTTTCTAGTATATATCCGATGCAAATCAATATGAAGTTAAATCATTATGCTAAAAATAGTTACTTTTGTCATTTGTCTTAAGACTTCAAACATAATTACTTGAGCTTCTTTGTTTAGTTCCTGAAAAATCCTCATTTGGAATATTCAATTGGACTATGTAATAGTGATGTGTAAAGGGCCTTGACAGTTTTCATGTGTTTTTTATAAGCACTAAACTGATACAGGCTCTGCTTGATTGGGATCTTTAGGAAGTGAAATGGTTTCAAGTTTTCAAATCAATTTCTGCACACCTCCTCTTTGTAATTTTTTAATGTGCTGAGAGGTGTTTATAGAAAGTGGAGACAGTGTCTAGGGATTCAGAAACCAGGAAACTGATCTATGGCACTAATTGCAAATGGTTTGCACTTGTGCTTTTAAGTGGGTTTTGCTATATTTTTCTGCTTGATAGAAGTTCATTCTTGGCAGTTGGTGTAATCTGGTGCTACTTTGAGCTGAGTAGAGCTGGATACAATATCTGACTAACTTGTTGGGCCAGTTACCCCAATGTGCATTTACTGAGCTGTTTTCAGGGTTCTTTTTGATCTTAATTATCTAGGTGATTTTAAAGGGTTTTTACTTATTTATTTACTTTTATTTGTGGCTTTTTTGAAACTGCCTCAGGTTTAAAACTGAAGTTCTGAGAAAATGCAAGAAGAAGCTTCCTAAATTATCACTTTGTGTCTTACCTGGTAAATGACTGTGTTAGCTTAATTTCTGTTCTTTCCACCCCAGTGAAAACAAGTTTACGTTTAAAATTTACTGATTTTAAAAACTGCATGAATATACTTTTAGTAGCTAGCAGAACTAACTTGTCACTGCCTTCCTCAGGATTTTTGGATTGATGAAGGTTACTTTCTGCCATCTGGCAGAAGACTTGTGGAGCAGTCTTTCAAATTTCGCTTTCAAATTTCTGTCCAGTGGAATGAAAATCCCTGAGGTGGATGGGGTGAATCAAACTAACAAAAAAAAAAATCTAGGCACCTCTGGAAAACACAGCATCACCAGTAATTGTTTCAGGATTGTGTGCATTTATCTGGTTGCCTTTTGCTGGTGGTTGCAACTTTGTCAAGAAATCTGTGCTTCTTAAATATGTTAATTGTTGCAAATAATTTCAATAGGTGCAGTAGACTTAGCTTGGTGTGATTTAGGTTGATGTAATCTGAAGCATCTTTACTTGGGAAGAGAAAAAGCCTTTAATATTTTTAAAAATCAAACTTTTTTATGGATTTGTATCTTTTTTGCCAAGTAAAGATGAAAGTCTCATGGGTTCCAGTGGGGAAAAGTACTACCAGGTTTTAGACTTTGATTTGTAATTCTGTTTTTCATTGATTTGATGGATGACTTTATGGACAAGGCACTGAGCAGATCTGTTCCTCAATTTGTTTCTCAGTTTACAAAAGAGAACCTGACAATTGTCATGATCTTCAGTACAAAGTTTTCCACTGGGCTCCTTTCCATTTAATGCATTTTACCTGGTGAACTAGGAAACAGGAAAAGAACTAAAATGTGGGAAATATTAAGGAGTGAGGATGCAGAAGACCCAATTCTATGCCTATTGGTATAATCATTTACATCAAGATAAAGCTGATTTTACTTCTACTTGGCAGTAGTGGCAGCCACCACTTAGGTTGGAGAAGCAGAGATGGTTGATACTTGGATTCATTTGGGTTGATTTGTTTGTTTGTCTTGGGGTTTTTTTTTTTTTTTTGTGTGTGTCTGTTTGGTTGTTCTTTTTAAATGAAGGATCTTCAGTGCAATACTTGCAACATGTCATAGATCTGTTAAAACTTCTTCATTGCTGGACTTGAAATGTTCATTTGTCCTCTGGATCCTGGTGCTTGCTTCTTTAGCTTGAATAATTATTTTTAAGGAGCACTATTTTTTTTTTTTCAGCTTCTTGTTGGCTCTGAAGATTTTGACATCCGTGTATTTAAAGAGGATGAGATTGTGGCAGAAATGTCTGAGACAGAGGTAAATTATTTCTGGCTAACGTTTATTATAGTTGCTGACAGAGCGGAAAATGTTATGTGCTCTAAAGCTTCTCTGGTTCAGATTTATTGTGTAGTTAAGTAGTTACTTAACTATTTGTCACAGTATCAATTCTGCTAGAACTGTGAAAGTTTGAGTTTAATAATGTCTTTCATTATGCAGGGGGCTTTTGCTTTGTTTATTTATAAATCTTTCACCCCACTGAGAAAAGTGACTGTTCTTGGCTGGCAGTCAGGAGCCCGTGCAAGGGTGATTAAGGTTGCTGGGCTGTGATTGAAGCTCTTAGTGTCCCCTGAGTAAAAGGATCTCTTCTGCAGTTTTTCTCAAATGTTCTTGGTGCAATCATGATGATGTAACTTGTCCCTGTGTGTATATCCAGACAGTGCATGGCAGGGTAGAAGGGGAATTCCCAGGCAAAACTGGAAGATTATGTTGCAATTGGAGTTACACACTGGCTATATAAAAAGAGCTGTGGTGACTAAAGTGAGGTATGGGGGCAGATATGTTTACAGAGGAATAGGAGTAGCTGTAGGAGTTGCTGTTTAGCTTAAGATACCCACTGATTTTGGTTTCTAGGAAGGGAGTAAAATATCCTTATCACTGCATTTAGAGGTGTTCTCAGTCTTCTCACAGCTCTTTGGGACCCAAGATAGAGTAAGGTCACAGGCCTTTGTCTTTTAACATCTGAGGCCTCCCTGCTGCCCAAGATGGGACTAAAAGGCTTAGCTAATAAACCACTTAGGAAGAGCTATAAAAGACAAAGCCAGGCACTGTTCTGGAAAAGGAGGTTGTTGCTGTCACTACAATTAGAACTGGGCCTGTAACGTGTCTTGCTCTCTGTGCAGTGGCTAGTCTGGTCATTAGATATTTCTAGTTAAAGGGTTGCCAAAGGTCTGTCACTCTCAAGTGTGATTTATTTCCAGATCCTCAGTAGAATTGTTTTAAGTTTACACCTGCAGTCATAGGAGGCCTGTTATGATTCTACTGTTCTAACATAAAAGGACACAGCTGAACTTAAACCTTTCTTTTTAGGAAGGTAAATTCAGGGAACAGTGTCTTTGTGCATTGGGTTTGGTTTGGAAGTCTTGGGTAGTTTTCATTTTCTGTGTTTAATCACTTACTCTGGTGAAGCTGAAGGTGTAAACTATTGTGATTCTTATAAACAGACAATAAATTTGGGTTTATTGTTACCTTTGAGTTTCTGACTGTTGCTGTCAGAAGGAAGTCTCCTATGCTACATTGTACAGAAGACCAGACAGATGATTGCAATTGTTCCTCCTGACATTAAAATGTCTAGTCAGTGTGTGGAAAAACCTGCATTTCCAAGCCCTGAGAACCTTAGCTCAGTGAGGAATGGGTTTTAAAAGGAGTGAGAATCAGGCCAAGTTATGACTCTCAGGTCTTTCTCCAGAGTTTATTCAGGTGGGACCCTTAGCCTGGTGTTCCATCTGTGTTCCAAAGAAGTCCAGCTGTGGCAGTTTTTAACAGATAAAAATCTTACTAGTACGGGGCAAAGATTTTCTACCAGTAATATCTCCGGGGCTTTTCTAACCCAGGCAAGTTGAACCTTTGGATCATCAGCTCCTTAAGCTTAAGGAACATTGTGTGTAGTTTCTCAGTGTGAGTGTGTTAGCACTGATGACCACAGGAATCCTATGAGCAGTTGTTTTGCTGCCTGTGGTAGGAAATAGTTGGTCAAAGTACACAGTTTGAGGGCAGTTCTGCAATCCCTGCTGAAGTGTGTCCTAACACTGGCAATATAGCTTGTGTGAGGAAATCCTACAAGGCCTTCAGTGATTTCAGACTGGTTCCTAAACGTAATTGCCTCAGTATTCAATACTTCCTGCAACAGTCTTACCACTTAAGAAATGTAGGACTCATATGGCAGATGTATAGCCTGTTCCCTGTTAGTTGAAGCTGCACAAGTTCTCACTCCTGTGTCCTGTGTCTCCCTCCTTTCCCCTCCAGACAATCACTGCCCTCAGCCCCATGTATGGCAGTCGCTTTGGCTACGCTCTTGCCAATGGCACCGTCGGGGTTTACAACAAGGCAGCGCGCTACTGGAGGATTAAGGTTAGTCCATTGTTGGGGTACCATCACTGGAAGCTTGAAGGCTGCCTGGAGACTTGGTATCTAATTTCAGGTCATTCTGATGTTACCCTTCAGTGAACTTTGCTGAGCAGAGAACTTAATGTAATTTTGTTCTTACAAAATCTACCTGGTTTTATAGGTTCATATAAAATACCAGGTCAGTTCCTGCAGTACTTTTGGGCTGTTGGTGGTGGTTTAAACAACAGGGATACAACCATACAACTAGGGATTCTTCAACTTAACAAGAGACATTTGAGGTCATGTTAGAAAATATCCCCTGGTTGAATCAATAAACTTTTTCAGAAGCTGAAATCTTGCATTGTCTATTTCAAGGTCGATTTTTCTCATCAATAGCAATTTCCTACTCCAGCAAATCAGTTTGACAAGATCCTTTCCTGATGCTCATTTTAATATTCTTAATATAACACAGAACAGTATATTTAGTAGCAATAAGAAGATTCCTCAAGAAGTGGCAGGAAGAGGCTCATGGTTTTCCTCAGTAGTCTAATTTTATGACCATGTTGAGGCCCTGATACTTTTTTCCTAGATGATTTGGTTTTTTATGCTTCATTTATGTGAGTTCTAATCATCTGCTTGGATGGAAATGTATTTAAAGGGGCTATCAGGTCCTTTAAAAGCAATGCACTAGATTAGTAGTGCAAGGGCTAAGATGTCACATATGTGATGCTCAAACTTTCTGTTAAGAGGCATAGTTGTAGTCCTTTCTGTACTCTCTCTAGTGTGATAGTCCAGTGTTTTGCAAGTGGCAAGCATGTGAAGTTTAGAGAGCATACTCAAGCTTAATTTGTTCTTTCTTTTCTGCCCTCAGTCAAAAAACCAAGCAATGAGCATACATGCGTTTGACCTGAACTCTGATGGAGTGTGTGAGTTGATCACTGGCTGGTCTAACGGGAAGGTGAGTTTATACAGGGGGAAAATGAGGAGCTGTGGATATGGGGGCTGTGTTTGAACAAGGCTGTTAAATTATCTGATGGATAACAACCAAAAATGAAAAAGACTTAGAAACCTGAGCACTGCAGATCTATTGCAATAAACCTAGTTTGGCTTGTGAGTCTTGTGCCAAATGCAAGATCAGAGGAAAGCTGCTTCCCCTGCTTAGCTCAGAGTCAATTGCTAAGGTGTGGCAGGTTCTTTCCATAGCAGCAGAGATCATATGCCACATCCTAGAGTTCTTGAGTGTCTCTATTCAGGTGTGTCTTGAGGACACGTGAATAATCCTCTGCAGTGTGTTCTGAGTGTTCCCAAACTACAGGGAAGACAAAGCAGTTATGTATCAGGAGAGGAGCGTCAGTCTTGACTGTGGCAGGATTAATCAAGCATTACTTCATTTTATGTAGAGGCATTCTATACAGCTCAGTTTTAGTCTTTTAAGCCTGTTCCTTGGTATTCCCCTTTGCCAGAGATGACTGTTTTAACTGCCACATCTCTCCTGGATGCAGCTTGCCAGGTTTTTCTGTAAAGCTGTGCTTTTTTCTTCACACCTCTTATTACTGTCATTAGCCTGCGGCACTTTAATAACTTCATATCAAGCTGGCAGTCCGGAGCCCAGATGTGTTGTAACTTACATTGGATTAGATGTGTAACATTGTTAAAGAGAGAACTGTGGTGGTGAAACAGCAGGCCAGGGGCCTTACAAACTGAATCCTGACTCCAGCCCCCGTGAGAAAGCTGACAGCTCTTCATGAGAACAGAGTCCTACAGCAGTGAAAAACAACTTGTTTTCCTTGAGAAAGAACTCTAGGACTGTGGAAAACAACCTGCTTTCCCTGAGAAGGAACTCTAGGACTGTGAAAAACTCTAGCCACCTGTATAAACGTTTTTACACTGTTAGGCAGGAAAATGAAAACTATATGTCACAAACAACTTATTCTGCACGTACACACCAGTGGATTGAGTGACCAATCAATACAGAGTAACAGCTTGTTACTGCCCAGTTGGGGCTAGACAGGGGATGTTCTTTAAAAACTCAATCTAAAAAGATGCATGATTAAACCGGGATCTTTCCTCTTTGCTCCATAAATGTGTGCCCTGCATCTTTCTTTACCGAGCTCCACAGCAACAGAAAACCTCTACTTGCTTTGCTCCTGTTCTTGTCCACTGGTAGTCTCTACCCAACTTGTTGGTCTGAAACAGTCCATAACTCCTAGAAAGAGTAATGCTGTGACCTGTGCTTTGGAAATTACACAGTGCATGGAACTGAGCCCACCTCACCCTTGTTATCGAATGAAAGATAATTGAAGGTTGTGGTATTTGTGTATAAAAATAATTCACCACACAAGGGCTGCACTTGAGAGGAGATGTTGTAAATACTGCATTAAAGTTATTTCTGGTTTAGTCCCATCACTGCTGCATCATATGTGCATAAGCTTTCCAGTGCAGACTTGCAGTTCCTTCTATTTCCTTCCTTTTTTAGTTTTGTAACTTAGGGAAGCATTTCTGCAGAGAAGTTCCTTCTAGCTCATTCTAGAGTCTGCCTAGAGGTCATTTCTTGCTAGTACTTTTTTCATGTGTGGTATTTGGATGAGCAGAGCTGCAACTTCCCCTGCAGTTCTGTGAGCAAAGCTGGCTTTCAGTTAACAGCTCAGAGTATGGCATGACACGTGTTTTGGACTTGGCTTTTCTCTTCATGCTGAGGCTTGGAACTTTTTGTTTTTCCAGGTTGATGCAC
Organism: Pyrgilauda ruficollis; assembly: GCF_017590135.1. Classification (NCBI taxonomy): domain Eukaryota; kingdom Metazoa; phylum Chordata; class Aves; order Passeriformes; family Passeridae; genus Pyrgilauda; species Pyrgilauda ruficollis. Next base: position 6,630,331 of record NW_024511432.1, read on the forward strand.
GCAGTGACCGGACTGGGGAGGTCATCTTTAAGGACAACTTTGCTTCCTCGATTGCAGGACTAGTGGAGGGGGATTACAGAATGGATGGGAGCACCCAGTTAATCTGCTGCTCAATTGATGGTGAAGGTAAAAGCATTGTTGATGATATTAATGTAATACACAGCAATATCAGACACATCACATCATCTCAGATAAGCTAAACATTGTTTTGGTTCCAACGTTTTGTGTGCCAAATTCCCTTTGCTTTATGTGCAGTTAAGGGAATTTTGGGTTATGCTGTCTGCAAACAGGATTTTGAATATTGCCTTTTCTGTGAGAATCAGCATGTGTTTCATTATGATCCAAGAAACCATCAAAATTCGTTTGTCTAATGGAAGAAACCCCATCCTAATGCAAAGATAATGATATTCAGTACAGACTCTGGTTCTTCAGGCTACATTATAATAGATGTATGTATAGGAAATCTTTTTTCTATGTTTTAATTCTTTGGCTGCTTTACAGTAGGTAAAGGTGTTTAAAGAACTAAGGGTGTGTGTGTTTTGGTTTTCTTCTGCAGATGAAGAGTTTTTATATTAGAAATTTTAGATGTTAACAGCGCTTTGTTTCCTGGAAAATGCTATCCTGAGACTGGAGAAGTGGTGGATTTATCCCACCATGCATTCAAGAAGTTAGACCTCGTTATTGTGAGTGGAAATAAATATGATCACAGATGATTTAAATAAGCTCAGTATGAATTTACAGGGATGGCTCCAGGAAAGACACTGGTGTGATTATCCGACTCCTTGGCGTCAGTGGCCTGAGACAAGCAGGTCTGGCACAACCCATTTGAAACAAAAGCCTGTCCTTGTTAAATAGCAGTGTGTTTTGCTGACTGTCTTAATCACAGGCTGTGGGGATTTGCTGCACTTGGGCTTCAGCCTATAAACCTTTTTCCCAAGCTTGTAGAAGGGGAGCATTGTAAGCAGTTCTGGAGAACCTTGTCCTACAGAGTTGTGTAGGTTGGTATCACTGAACATGATCATCCTTTTCTGGTGGGTCCATTGTAGACAAGCCTTGCACGACAGGGATCCCTTCAGGCCTTAGTAATTAGTGTGGCTGGGGTTATATAGACAGTGTTATTAGAGTTCTGTTTGGGACCAGCATCCTTTCACATGAGGTGTTCTCCTGTGTTGCAGTGGTTTTTGTCTTGCTCTCATTTTAAATGAATGATTCACTCAGAAATAATAAAGTGTGTCCTTTCATTGGGGGGCAGTGTGCAAGCTGAATGATTTCAAGTTCCTCTAGGCAGCAGCCATTTGCAGTCAGGCAGAATATTCTTCCCAGGTAAAAGATTTTTGTCCCTGGCTTTCATTGCCAGAGCTGCAGTCAGGATACACAGCCTTAGAGGAAAATGAAAGTTGTCTCATCACCTGTTCAGGTCCTCTGTCTCCACTGACAGTTAGAGGTATTTCCTTAACTCTGTGCTCCACTGGGCTACTGGGAAACAAATCTTACCCCTTGAAGTGAAGTATCCCTTGATTTGGGGAAAAGCTAATGTCGGTAAATCTTGTTTACTGGCTGATTAAGAGTGACTTACAGCCACTTCCAGACAGCAGCAACTCCTCTGAACAGCTCTAGAAATCCAGGTACACATTTTATTAATTTTGCATAATTGTAAACTTGCCTAAGCACCTTAAAGAGTGATTGCAGTGGGAATCCTCTTGCAAAAGGACTGGGTGCTGCACTTGTCTGGTCAGGTGAGTACAGCTTAAAGACAGGTTGGAAATTCACCTTTTTTTTTTTTTTAATTTAAATATGCAGTTCTCTTGCCTCAGTCACCAAGAAAGTGAGAGAGTGTGGGTCTAAATCAATGCTCAAGTTTTCAGCTAAATAGTACTAGCTGAAGACTAGAACTGTAGAGGTGGTACAAGGGAGTCATGTAACAGAAACTGAAGTTCTGGGCAGGCTATTAAGTCTTTGCTGAAATGGGCTATGTTTTGTTTTTGTACAGTCCGAGGCTATCTGCCAGGAGGTGAGGAAATGAAAGGGAACCTAATGGACACAAATGCTGAGCAGGATCTTATCCGAGAACTTAGTCAAAAGAAACAAAATCTGCTGCTGGAATTGAAAAATTATGAGGAAAATGCAAAGGTACTGCTTAAATAATGTGTAGGGCCAAAACACACCTTCGTGTTGGTGTAAATCCAGAGTAATCTGGGAAGCGTGGGGCAGTCCAGACAAGTCAGAGCTGTAGATTGTCAGGATGCAGTGAGATTGTCTGCTGGGGGCTCCTGCCTCTGCATTTGGCTTGCTCCCTGTGCAAGTTCAGAACTTGCTTTTTGTATTTTAATAATGCTTTCTTTGCTTCTTCCTCTTGTCAGAGCCGTTGTGCTTAGAACTGGATTCCCTTCAGCCTTGTGCTTTAGCTTATGACTGAAAATTGTAGTTTTCAGTCCATAAGCCATCTTGGGAGTCAGAGGGGATTGTGTGAGAGGATCAGGGAGCGCTGCCAGGATGTAGGAATCACACTTGTGGCTTGATGGTGAATGTTTCAAAAAACAGTCTGAAGAAAGAGCAAACTCACCTTTGAACAGCAAATGACCACTATGGCAGAAGCTTGGAATTCTGTAAGATTGTGTTTTAAATTGACGTATCTGAAGTGTTTCTTGAGTAAAGATGAACAGCAAATGACCACTATGGCAGAAGCTTGGAATTCTGTAAGATTGTGTTAAAATTGACGTATGTGAAGTGTTTTTTGAGTAAAGGTTTGCATACAGAACTGAGGTCCATCCATAGTGAAGCACTCAAACATATTGTAGCCCAAGTGTCCACAGCTCCATGCCTAATCCAGCCACCACTCAGAGCTAGTTGGAAGTGTCTGGGAATTGCTGTAATACAACCTTCTTCTGAAAGAAAATAGAACTGACTTTTGTATATGTTTTCTAGGTTTTTTGAATGAAAATCTTGAAATTCTGATACTGATGGGTGGTATGTGTTTTGTAACAGGCTGAGCTGACCACTCACTTGAAGGAAGGTGATGGGCAGAGAGGTCTGATTCCAGCAAACACCCAACTCCAGACAACCCTCTCAGTTAATCTGGGCTCTGACAGCCAGTCTGCCCATGTGGAGCTGTGTATTTCCACCACAAATGGTGAGTGGTAACCTGCAACCATTGATATTCACTTCATGTAAAATCATGCAAATTTTTAGTTATATTTAGCTGGTGATTTGAATGTCTCCCCTTTATTGTCTGTAATGTCCCTTTTGTGGTTTCTTTCCTTTCACAGAGTTTTGAATCAAGCTTTGTTCCTTGGATGGGTCTTAGGGGAGAGGAGTTTGATGGAATTTGTTTCTTATTATGTGTTATTTTCTGAGGCAATTAACATTTAACTTGGATGAAACCAGCCTTAGTGATCCCTGCAGCACTTCTTGTGTTGACTGTAAACACCAACCCACAGCTGCATTAGTGAGGGTGTTGCATGAATGCAGTTGGATCTCAGCTGGCTTTGCATGCAAAACTGGAATTACCCCAAGAGAGCAAATTCACCTTGCACCAGGCATGCTGAGGAGGCAGTCAAGTCCAGATAGTCCTGGTCACCTGGGGTATTTTAACAATTCAGAGGAGTGATGTAAGGAGTCAAACATGCTTAATTCTGAAAACAGTGATGGTTTGTTGCCAGAGGACAGCTTTTAATTTGGGAACTGCTTTTTCTTCCTGTTGCTAAGACACAATCATCCGTGCTGTGCTGATCTTTGCTGAGGGCATATTTGAAGGAGAGAGCCATGTGGTCCACCCCAGTCTCCAGAACCTCTCAGGCTGTGTTCGTGTTCCCCTTACTCCACCCAAAGATGTCCCTGTGGATTTGCACATCAAAGCCTTTGTGGGTTACCGAAACAGGTGAGTTTTGTGGTGTGATCTCTGCTGGTCTCCAGAACTGTGGGAGCAGGAAACAGCAATAATATGGTTTCATGCTTGTCCCATGGGAAGTGCACCGTTAATTCCTGGGTGCGCTATTTCTCTGTCTTTATGAAAGGAGAGCTGGGATGTTTTCTTAAAAACATGGGTGCACCTGTGGCACTGAGTTCTTTTCCAGATAAAGTCTAAATGCCCTGGAATCACTGTGATCTGTTATGTTCTGGTTCTGCTTTTAGGGAAGGAATGCACATTTTTCCAGGAGATGTCTTATTATGGGTGTGTGGAGGGAATCAGCAGATGCAGAGACTCTATCCTGTCATCCCTTAGGGGCTGGGCCCTGGATTGTGGCTGCCCTGGATGGAGTACTTGAGCAAGCCTGGAGACACAGCTTTGTCTCTCAAGCTGTAAAGTAACCCTGAACCCATTTGGCTTCAGGGCAAATAGAAACACTTGCTTGATTTCAAGACAACATTTTTCCAGTCTGCCATAGAAATCTCTCCATAGAAAATAAAATGTCGCTTCATAGACCCTTGAAAACAGCTTTCTTCATGCTCACATCTGTCAGAGTGTCGGTGCCTGAGGAGGCAGCATTCTTTCCCTGAATAGGGAGGCGTATTTTGAGAGATAGCCACCCACTGCAGAAAGACTGTATGGGACTGAATTCTCTTTCTGTTTTCTCTATTTGCCTTTGTTATTGCTTTTAATAAGATTTCACTGACCTTGTAAAGAAAATACCCAATCATGTAGTAAAATTGTAAAAGTATTAGCCTAGAGAGTATACTTCAGTGGAAGGATTATTGAAAATTACACCAAAGGAGAGGAATCATATAACCTCGTGATAAGTCTGGAATTTCCAAGTTTCAGTGTTTCTTCTGGGGAAGCAGTAAGCAGCTGATTATGTAACTGAAATCTGTGGCTGTCAGTCCCCAGCTAAAAAAGAACCAGGAACCATTGCAATAGGTGAATCCCTGCTATGTTATTAATTCTCTGTTTTTCTGTTGGGTTGCTTCCAGCACACAGTTCCATGTATTTGAGTTGACAAGACAGCTTCCCCGCTTTTCCATGTATGCCCTGAGCAGCCCAGACTCGGCCACAGAGCCCCTGAGCTTTGTCAACTGTACCATGAATGAGAGGCCACAAAGGGTGAGTTTCTTCTCTTCTTCCTGGTTTCAAGTCTTGCATAGGTGGAGGGTTTGGAATCAGCTTGAGATTCCCAATAGAAAGGAGAAATCATGCAGTGAACTGCACTACTGGCCTTTGGAGTCTGTGTGTTTCAAGTCAACCCTGCTTTTTTCTGTCTTTAAAAGATGACTCAGTTGAGACACTCCAAGCATCAGGAATTCCTGCAGGAACTAAAGGCCTGAGATCAGATGGTGTTTCAGATATTATCTTGTTTGCTGTCTTGCTCCTGCTGATAGCAGGAGACCTGTAGTGAGGGTTGAATTTTGTAAATGAGCAGAGAGCAAGAAAAAGGTGGCATGGTGCTCAGGTAGTGGCTCAATTTCATAGCAGTCTCTGATTGTTGGGTTTGATTATTTTCGGAATATTCAGCTTTAGTGCAAGGATTCAATTGTCCTCATTCTAAGAAGTTCATGACATGGGGTTATGGGATGAAATTTAGTAAATGAAATTTCCGGAACAGAGTGTTCTGGTGCACATTATGTGCAGGGGCATTGTGTGGTTCTGCAGGCTTTACACACAAGGGATGGCTGATGCTCTTAACTTTATTTTTGCAAGATCATTATGTGGCTGAATCAGAGCTTCTTGCTGCCAGAGGATGCAGAGTTTCAGAGTGCTCCCTTTCGGGTTTGCTTCACTTCCCTTCGTAATGCAGGTCAGCTCTGCATCAAAATCAAGCCTGGTGGAGAGGTGAGTACCTCCCTGGACAAGGGGAACAGCCCTTCAGTGATACTCCAGTAAAACCAGTATACCCATAGAGGCAGTAAAAGTGAAGGATGACTAAACAGGCAGAGAAAGTACTCATGCTTTTGGAAACTTCTGTGTCTGTTTACTGTCAGTGGGTAAAATTCCAGGGCCTGTTAGTGAAGTAAACTGCTTAACCTGCAGATCTATAGGAAGGAGAGAAATTATTTCCTCATGGAATGGTTTCAGGAAGTCATAGTGTGGGGCACAAAGGCTGCCTGTAACTTCTGCCTGTAGCTGGTCCTGTGTGCACAGATGCCTCTCTATCCCAAACCTGAATAAAAGCCCCTTTGAAATCAGTGTGTTCTTGTTTACTGAAATGCCAATGCCCTCTTGATGAAATGACCTGCTTCGAGCCTGGGTAACTGTTGGAGAGGCAATACTGCTGGGCAGTTTCAGATGTTCTGGCATGGAAGAGTGCTAAAGTGCTTTCTTTCCTTTCTGACAGATTTCCATCAACACAGATGATATTGATCTAGCTGGTGACATTATCCAGTCAATGGCCTCTTTCCTGGCCATTGAAGATTTGCAGGTGGAAGCAGATTTTCCTGCATATTTTGAGGAGCTACGGAAAGTGTTGGTGAAGGTGAGGAGGCTTACTGCATTTCTGAGTCCAGATAAGCAGATAAGCAGTCACTGGGCTTTTTTATGAGAGGATCTCTAAACTATTTTATCTTTTTTGTGGAAATCAGCCCACAATGGCTTGCTGTATATTCTGTGGGACACTCGACTTTCTGTCTGTTTTTGTTCTGTAGAACAGGCCCTTAGTCCCATCAGTTGGTTGTTTAGGATAAAGTAAATATGTTGTCTGGGAGACTGAGCTCTGGTTTTGGGTCAGCATGTGAGATGTGTATCTCAGTCTGCTCACCATTTCTGGGGGCAGTGGGGAGTGAGAGGAAAGAGAACAGTGTCAGGGATACTGGTTGGTTAGGTTGGGATGTTATTTCCTATTGCACTGGGCAGAGGTTTAGCTTGAACCCTGTGTGTCCAGGGTGCCAAGGAGCCTTGCTCATGCCTTGTTTGCCTTGGACAGGTGGATGAGCATCACGCAGTGAATCAGAGGCTCACTGCTGACATGGCTGAACACTCCAACCTCATCCGCAGCATGCTGGTTCAGGCAGAAGATGCCCGGCTCCTGGGAGACATGTGAGCAGTTGTTTCCTGGTTTGTGTGTTTGGGGTTTAGAATGGCCAGTATTTGCTTTTCAGGAAGAAAAGGGCACAGGAAAACGTTGGTGTGATACAAGAGTTGCCTAGTTACAATTTTTTATGTAGAATTGTACCTTCGATGGTCTCACCACGAGCTCTCCTTGAACCTTGTCATGTTCTTTAGGTAGGAAATTAGGGGAACGCAAGAGGGCAAGGGTAGGGGCTTAGTGTATAGCAGCTGAGGTGAATCTACTTCAAGATGGTGAGATATGTTAGAAAGGATATATTAAGGGAAGAAAGCAGGAAAAGCTATCTGTGGTGTGTGAAATTTTGAGAACACCAGGAAAGAAACTTTAGGTGTCAGGTTTTCACTCTGATTTGCTGTTTTCTGCTAATTTCAAGCTTTACTCTGAAGAGCAGCAGTAAAGAGGCCCAAGCTACTGCAGGGCAGTAGTACTTTCACTGGGGAAAGTGGTGCCTCCACTTTGTCTTGCTGGATAAAGTAACTGCAAAAATAGGCTGTTCAGGTTTTTTTTTGTAAAATAATGAGTATAACCAGCATGTCTAGACAAGTCTGTTGTCTTGTAGCTGGCAGACATGCAGGTGACCATGGTAGCCAACACAACCATGTATTGCTACACCTTTATATTGACAAACCAGGAATGACTTTCTTGTCCTCAGAGATGCAAATAACTGGAATGATTGTTCCCCAGGAAAAACATGAAGACGCGGTACAGCGAGCTGTATGACCTGAACAGAGATTTAATAAATCAATACAAAATTCGTTGCAACAATCACACAGAGCTGCTGAATAACCTGAAAGCTGTGAATCAGGCAATCCAAAGGGCTGGGCAGTTACGTGGTAAGTCTGTGTTTTTGAAAGCAGTGGGGAGTCTCAGATCCTCAGAGAGGCACAGAAGATGTGTCCTGTGTCACCTGGGTTAGTTAAGTGACTTCAGGCTTTTTGACCTGAAACTCAGTTAGTGGAAGTATCTTTCATTCTTTAGTCAGAGCCAATTATGTGTGACAGTCAACTGTGAGTGTCCTGTATAATCTGGGATCACAATTTTATAAAGAACAATTTGAAATAATTTTCAGATTTCTGAATGAGGCAGAAATTGATAGTTTTGTTGAACATACTACTTTAAAAATGTTTTTAGAATTACTTCAGTTTTTAGTTTATAATTCTGCTTTTAAAAAAAGCAACTACTAACTTAAGCAGGACTGTTTTATCTGCATTATTAGTCCTGTAGGTCTTTGGGGAGGGAGGTACTTTTTTCTATGTTTATAGCATTCCCCTTCCAACAAATTCTCATAAAACAGAGCTTCAGGGGATTCTTCTTTAAAGAAAGGATTTTATTTATGTACTAGGAAAAAGGTGGTGATTCATCATGTATTTAAAAAGCATTTGAAAGAAACCCCAAAATTTTCAGCCTGGATCAAATAAGTATTTCTACCAGTTTCTTACTCTGTAACTGACTTTTATTCCCTTTCTTTTCTTTTTTTTTCCTCCTTGCAGTTGGCAAACCTAAAACACAAGTGATCAGTGCTTGTCGAGATGCAATAAGAAGCAACAACTTCAACACACTGTTCAGGATAATGCGTGTGGGAACAGCTTCTTCTTAGGGAGAGGAGCATCAGGTGTGCAGAGGCAGTGATTCCATGCACTGAGCAGATAATGGGTGACAAGCAGTCAATTCAGACCCCTACTCCACTGTAGGGTGAAGTAATTACAGTGGTAGTGCTGTAGTTAAGCTGTCAGGTGAGAAATATTACACAGACCAAAACTCCATGAAGAGAGCATCAGAGTTTAAGTCCACATGTGGTATTTATGCAAGACAGAAGTTCAAACACTTATTTTTTATTACAGTAACTTATTTATGTATTTAAATATATTTTGTAGTTAAAGCATTGGTCTTTTCCATTAAAACATAGACTGGCTTGGCTGATTTTGTTCTGATTTAGTTGGGGAGATGCATACTGCTAAATTTATATGTTGAAAAAACCCAACCCAAACAACTTCTCTGATTTCTGCTGCATAGTTGATTTACACTTGAACTTCCTGTGCTGGAGAGTCCGGGGTTTCACGCAGGGGTGTGTGGCTCTTAAGCCAGAAGATCTTTGACAGGTATCCAGTTCCATGATTTGTGCAGGTAGGAAGTGGTCTGTTTCATATCCAGCACTCTCCCCACACCTGGACTGCAGAAAGTTTTGCTTCCAGCTACTGGTTCTGTGCTACTACTGGAAAAACTGCAGATACTGAGGTGGGCAAGGGTGCATTTCAGGAATAACAAAAACAAACTATACACCCAAGCTTGGTGCATAGTCATGAAGAGCTGGTAGTACTTAATGGGATCAAAAGAAGGTATTGGAAAATTACTTGGCTCCTGGCTCAAACCTGTTTAGTTGTGTGATCTCTTAGAATTGGATTAAAATATTACAGTAAGGCTCTATCTCAGATCTAAAGGTATTTTAGAACCTTTGCCAAAGCAAATTTCTTTTGGAAGCTAAAAATAACCTGCACAGGATGGAGGTTGGGCCTCAGTGCTCCTGCATCAGCATCACCCTTTCCACCATACGATGGTGTTAGCGACGTGGGCAGGGAGGAGTTGGCCCATATCCAGGTTCTTGGGTGGCTTCTTGGGGCTGTCAGAAGGAGTCATGGCCTCTAACTGGTCTCTCTTACAAGCCACTTCTGAATTAAAACCAGCAACCCACCCTTTGTTACAGAGCAACTGGTGAGCATGGTGTGACCAGTTGAATGGGGAATGTAATTCTCACAACATGTTTTATTCCCAAAACTGCCCCTTGCCACTGCTTTGGCCCCTTCCATATGGAGAACTGTTTTGCTGAAAGCACAGCCCTGTGTCAATCAGAATCTGCAGCAGGGCTCCTTTGAATCCTTTCAAGAAACTGGTTAGTCAAATCCAGCTGCTTGGTAGAAGGGTGGTGAGCCACCCATGCTGTTCTAAGCAAGTGAGCTCAGACTTGATTATGGAACAGTCTCCTGGCATAAGTGCTGGGCTTTCTGCCACTTGCTGTACCTGTTCCCACTGCTTCAAGCTCTTGTTCTTTATGTTCAAAATCCTAATGCTTGCTTGCTTAAATTTATGTAATCCATTTAATGATAAGAGAGCAAGAGAGCGGCTGTGATCAGAAAGCAGCTTTCCCATCAGTCTGATTTTCAGGACTACACACCAGGCACTACCATTCCCAGCGCTGGTCTGCTCCTGGCAGTGAGGTCAGTCCTTCACTCGCTGTCCAGACCTTTGGTAAGGCTGATTTCCCCTATCAGGTTTCTGACAACAAATCTGTAATTTATTTTCCTGAAAAAACAACTTTTACCTTTGCCAAATGAAAAATGCACGTACTTTGCAAGTGGCTGCACCTAACTGTAAATACAGACTGGTATCCAGCAAGAGCATCTATAGAGAAAGCTCCCATTGCTGGCACTGTATAAATGAAGGCCCCTCTTCCTCCAGTAGCTCATGTCATTTGAAATTTTAGTGAGTGAAGTCTTTCCTCTACCTGCAGCACCAGTCATGCCTGGGGCTGCCTGTGGCTTTAGGACCTAACAAGAAGGGTGGGAGAGCAGAGACGTTAATTTTTAAACCTTTGAAAGCCAACTGCAAATTTGGCTTCTTAAATTACTTCATCTGAGTCACCAGAGGAAGAAGGGTGGTTCCTTGTGTGATCAGGTAGATAGGGGCTTGCTCAAGCAGAGGCTGGTATGCCCTCTAGTGTAATACTTATTATTGAAAAGCAGCAAGCTCTAAAGAGTCTGACTTCTTCCCAATCTCCTGGAAGGATGTTCCAAGATCTACCAAGCACATTGTTAGGCTCACAATGCAGTCGAAGAAGTAAACTTGCTTTGTTATTAATTTCCTCCCAACTTCGCCTAGCAGACTATGCTGTGAATAGCTGTGGTGTCTGTTACTTTTGTTCTAAACTACTCAAATAATTTTGGTTTTTTTTTTTCTTTGAAACCTCCATTACTTGTCTCTTTCTAGGGGAGAGCTGAGAATAAGAACTTGTTTCTATAAGAACTTCCCAGGAAGTTTTCTTCCCAGGAAGAGCTGCTGTCCCAATAGGCAGAAAAGTACCTCAGAAACCATGATGCAAAGGGTTCTGTCCTCACTTCAGGATTTGTTTCTAGCTTCATCCCTTTGTAAGTGGCAAAGGAAGATTAAAACCAAGAAAGAGAGTTTTGGCAGCACACAGAGATGCTGGCTTCGGGAAATGAGTCAGAATATGAACAAGATCTTGCAACAGCAGCTTGGGGCAACCACCTCCCAGCCATCCTTCCTGCACAACAGAGCATGAGAGAGTAGCTAGAATTGAGCAGCTGCTGCTCATGTGGGATGGAACTGACACTGGAGCTAGAGAGTCCTACACAGCACTCTCTAACAGCAGTGTTGGCCCCTTGCTCTGGCTCCTGTGGGGGCTGAGATACCTTTCCCTTTGGAAGCAGTGGCAGGGGTTCCTGCTACCTGCCTCAGGGATTCCTTTTTTGAACTTTGTGTATTGGGATTGAAGCTGAAGGTTGTTGCTGCTGTATCTTCATGCAGACATGGCCACAGGACATCCCACCTGCTCAGAAAAGGGTGCAGAGTACTCATGTCAACAGTGAGCCTTGCTTTGAGTTTACTGCTCTTGTACTGCCAGCTGTGGTCTTACACCACTGTGGTGGCCTCCAGCAACAGGCCTGGAATGGGAGAAGGAGCAGACTTCAATCCAAAGCTTCTCCTGACTCCCTACCCAAGAGAGTCAGGAGCAATGAAACATGCACACTCCCCAGATTACAGCAAGCCCATGGCCTGCACTGTCTGGCTTGCATCAGCTGCAAAAACACCTGTCTGTCTGTGACAAAAAAAGGTTTCAGGCAAGCAGGTGCAGAGCAGGGCCGAGCCTCCAGCAGTGTGTTCTGCACTCCGGCTGTCTCCTGAAGCATTGGTACAGCTCTGCTGCACCTCTTGGGCTGGACACCTCAGAGGTGAGTCTGGCAGTCCTGCTTGCAGTGAATGCGAGGCAGGTGCACAGTATTGAAAATGTGCAGGGAGGTGTTGCACCAAGGTCACACTCACTGCCTTTCTTGCAGTGTTTACCACAGGACTTGGCTGGCTGCTGCTTCAAAACATCTGATCTCCAGTGACAGCCATGTTAAAACCCAGGACATAACAAAAAGGACATAAGGCCATGCTGTTTGGTAACCTCCCTATTTCCTGTAGACACCAAGCCAGTAAAAGGTAAGTTGCCTCATTCCTGCTTCCAGTCTCTTGCTCCTGTTTTGAGGCTGGAGCTCAGAGCTGTCTGCACACCCACCCAAGGAGAGTGCGCAGGAGCGGGTTTCTTCTTGGCTGTTTAGCTTGTAAATTCTTTGGAAAAAGGGCAGAATCTAGATCTGTCTGCACAGCATTTAGCATAATAAAGTCCTGCTCCTTGTTATGGTGCCAAGTCCTTCCCAATGCCTTTATAGCCTCACTGTCTTCCTTCCCAACTCCACAGAGTTGTGCAGCTGGAAAAACCTCATATTTCCCTTGGCGGCTCCTTTATTTCTGTCTCAGGAACACAGTTAAGCCCCAGAAAATGTCTTGGGCATTTTCTAACAAAACTTGCCTGACCAGTGTATGAAACATTTAACTGACCCATTTCCTTTTTTTTTTTTAATAAAATCAGTCAGCAGCCTGGGGCAATGGACAGTTGTAATTCTCACCCTGATGGGTCAGAGATGCCACTGTGCTGCTCCCATGAGAGAACAGCTGGAAGGGTAACAGTTGTGTGACAACCTCACCCACAGAGCATTAAAAGCAGTTGAGAGTGTGTTACAATGGACCCAGGAGAAGACTGAATTCCCCTTTTTTGCAGTTAAAAAAACGACCTGCCCCTACATTATGCAGTGTGATGGAGTTGCATGAGCAAAGTTTGTCTGTGCTTAGGTCAGAGCTGGACATCTGGGTAGGAACCTGCCCACCACCCACCGCTGTTCTCTGTGACAGTGGGCACACTACACCATCACTCATAATAGACAAAGGAAAAATCCCAAAATCCTGTTCTGTTTGGATGCTTGTTCAGGCGTGTCAAGCTTCGATGGTTGATGTATTTCACAAACTTCATTGTTTCTTTGTCTCTATAAACTAAGGCCAAGCAGTTGTCCTCTGGATTCACTGTCAACAGCTAAAGGACATAAAGATAAGGAAGGAAATCAGTTCCACAAAAATAGCTTTGATAAAGTTCTTAAGAAAAAACTAAACGGTTTCAAAAGTTAGTTAGAACAAAGGGCTGGTGTTAGAAAATGAACTGTGACACTATTTTCGTTTTTATACCCTTTACCTGAAGCATTGTTATACATTAAAAGCTTCTGGACTTCTTACTAGTGTGACTGTTCAGCACTGTCCTAGTACTGATGCTGAATGGGACCCCAGTGAACAGCACTTCCCTGGACAAGGGCTATCCCTGCTACAGCCTTGTGTCCCTTCAAGGCAGGCTTCCCTAACAGCCCCGGGTGCAGGTGCTGAGGCACTCTCAGGGCCCAGGTCTCATGCTTTAGTAAACAGCAGTCTCTTGAAGCTGAGGCCAGAGCTTTGCCCGTGAGCAGTGACTGGGGCAAGGAGGCTCCAGTGTGTTACTGAACACCCTCAGCATCACACTGGCATTATGACAAAGGGTAATCTCTCCACCCTAAACAGTTTTATCTGATTTGCAGCTAGCAACTGAGGTCCTTACCTCTTCACCTTCACCTTTTGCAATGTAGGAAGTAAAGCCACCATATTCAGGATCCCAGTCTTAAAATAGAAAAGAAAGATTCTTAGAAACCTCAGTGCTGTCCAGGCTTCAAGCAGCCTTCTAGGAGATGCCATTTTTTCACCCCACTGCCCAAGGTTACTGGATACAGGGTAAGTATTTACCTCCTGCCAGTCTATTTGCTTTCTTCTGTTCAGAAACAACTTGAAGCAAATGTACTGGATTTGCCTTTTATGGTAGATGGGCTATTTCAAGTTTTTTGGTGCACTGCTCCTCACTTGTAGAACAGTTCTGCCCTAGCAGATATGCCAAAGGATTTCAGTCAGCTGTACATTCTGGCCTCATCTGGTCTAAAATGCTTGTGTTTACTTTTTTTTTTTTTTTTTACCACTATCTAACTAGCAATCAACCCAAAATGCCTAGGTATGCCTAAAGTAACTTTTGAAAACGCCATTTTTTAGCAGAGCAAAGGTCTGGGAGACTCAGCCTTTCCCTCTGTCCAAGCGCCACCTCCTGGCGCAAGCGGGAAAGGCCAGAGATGATTCCAAGGCCACAACCCCAAACCTTTGCATGAGGACTACTGAAAACAGGGTTTATGCCGAAGTGAGGACTAGGACAAAGTCTACAGACACCTTCAATGTAGGAGAAGGCAGGGAAATTTTGGCTGCTTTAGCACTGCTGAGAACTCAGAAGTCATTCCTTTATGCAAACCTTGTAAAAGGAGAGTCTGACATGTCTGACATCTCTATCTCATCCACTCACCTTCACAGCCACAGAAGAAGAGCAGGTCAAGAGCAAATTCTGTGGCTTGAGAGTCATGGACAAGAGTGTAGTGCCCGTGGGTCCAACGTCGCAGCTCCCCTGCACACACAGGGGTGCCCGAGCCTAGGAGAGGGCACAAACACCCAGGGGGAGCCATGAAGCCACAGCAGCTCAGCTCAAAGCGTGTGAGGAGCTCAGTGATCTCACACCACTGTGAAACTGTCTGCTGGCCCCAGTGGAAAAAGGGTAAAACCACATATCACATGTCAGTATCTCTCCTAGAGGTGACTCTAGGTTACGTACTTTGAACAATGTGTAGGAGTGGGACCAAGATTTGTTCCATACATCCTTTGCTCCTGGTAACTATTCTGGTGGGATTTTTTTCAGTAGGACTTGTTTTTTTATTACCTTTTACTCCAGTGTCCACTAACTTGTCTGACTTAGTGCAGGATGAGCATTTTCAAAAATTCTACCCTTAAACTTCAGAGCCGCTGGTTTTAAATAAACATCACCAATCAAAATCCAAAATTAATCTAATCTTTCATAGTTGTCACTGCTGACAACTAAATTCAACTAAGGTTGTTTAGGCTGACAGTGTTTTCTGAAAGGTTGAATCCTAGTTTTCAGTATCAGTTTTCTAATTCTAAAATTGTTTTACTTCTGACCTGCTCACCTTTCTCTTCTGGATTTATTATCTCATACAAGAATATACTTCATATGAAGCAGGGCTCTGTGGATGTAGAAACCATGTAACTATTGACAAAAGACTAACAGTCCCCCTCAAAAGTCCCACCCTTAGGATTTAGGTCTGTTCAAAATTGTATCTTTCAAATTAGTCATTGATTTACTCTAAATTCTTTTGCAATTGTCACTGATTTCAGATAAGCAGTCTAAAATGCTTCAAGTGCCACATTTGTGCTAGTGCTTTGTGCTGGTTGCAGTACAAGGTGAAACCCTAGTTCCCTGAAAATCACTGGGAATTTTGTTTGAATCCTTTGACACTGCTGCTGCTCTACTCACTGCTCTGCGCCTCGCCATCCTGTGCTTCAGGGGTGTTCTCAGGCTGGTGTGGCTGATGGGGATTGCCATTAGCTGGTTGTTCAGTCTCTTCCTGCTCAGTTTTGGGACTGCTGTGCCCACTGGTGTCTGCTGATTGTCCCTCCCCAGCATCTTCATCCTCATCAGAGGGAGCCAGGAAGTGCAGCTTTAGGCCAGTGAAGTTGGAAAGCAGTAAAAATAAGGCCTCAGAGCGCAGCAGCTGCAGGAATTTCTTCAGGGTGTCTGGGAGGCTGTCTTCCTCTGCTGCCTCATAGAGTCTGAAAGACAGCACATGTAACTCCTTGTGGGAGAGCCCACAAGGGCCATATCTAGATGGATAGCACTGACCAGTGCAGCCTCATGGCAGCTCCTGCTCAGCCTGATCACCAGGTGCAGCGTGCTGTCATTCCCCACCTTTTATTGGCTGGTCCTCGACTACTCCACTGGATCTCTTTGTTCTCCAATGCCTCACACAGTAGTTGGTATTTCTCTTTCTAGGACAAACAGATGCAGAAATGTTAACATTTAGCTCCCAAGAAAACAAGGTTGAAGACAAGTGTTTTATTTTTGCTGAGTCCCGATGCAGCAGTGTACAGGCAGTCAGAGGGGATCATTCCACAGAATCAGAGTGGCTGAGGTTGGAAAGGGGCTCTGGAGGTCACCTGGTCCATTTTCCTTTAGGTGTGAAACTTAGAAGGTGTTTTGTTTTAATGGATGTGCAAGCAAGCCCTTTCCCAGCCTTCGTTCCATGCGGTACCTGCCAGCCCTCTGACCAGTTCTGGCAGATCCCATCAAATTGAACCACCGGGCTCACCTTAAGAAAGTCTTTCAGGAGAATTTCTGATCGCTCCTCAAATTCCTCCTGGATTTGAGCTTGGGAGTCCAGGTCCAAATAAACTTGATTGATCCACTCATACAATATTTCATGCTGGAAGGGAAATGGGTTAGAAAACTGAATTTTCAGAAGCGAAGATTCCCCAATTCCCCCTTCCGAGCTGGCTACAGAGCTGGATTCCTACACACAAACACACTCTATTGCCTTATTTCGTTGCACTACAGGGTATCCACCACATTCTCTGAACTACTGTAGGTATGTAAAACATACAAAGATACATAAGAAAGAAACTGAATACAAATTTATCAACAGGAAATGAAAAGGAAAATGGGATAAAGATTAAAGCATCCCCAGTGCATTGATGCATTCCCTAACAGGTATTACAAGAAGAGGGCAGACACAGAAATGCAGATATGCAGATACAGGCTTGTTACTCACATCATAGGGGATGTGTGGGCTCCTGGCCAAGGGGGCTTCAATGTGCCGTGCAGGTCTGGGCACGGACGGGCCGTGGAACCAACCGCTCACTGACAGGCGGCACTTGTGCGACAGAACTTCCGACACCTGCAACAACGGGGCAGCGCGTCACACAGGGACCAGCTCTGCAGGGGCCAGGCTAACTCGTGACAGGAGATGGACTCTGCTCCAGAGAGCCCACTGCATGCACAGAAATGTCAGGACAGATTATCAGAGAGAGGCTTATTGTCCTGATATCCACTGCCGGTTTCCAGAATTCCAGTCTAAGCTTTTACTCCAAGCTCACAGAGAATCCATTCTCTCTCTCTTCCTCTGAGCTTTGAGTCATGGATTTGTAAGACAAAATTAAATCACTACCTGAAAACAATCAGGGCAGTGACCAAGTAGATGCTGCTCTTAGTTAACAACTGTAAGAGACAGATGACACAAAAATAGCTCCCTAAGTGGCCTAGATCAGGACATGCCCAATCTATATCACTGATCATCTTCCTTTCCAGCCTTCTGCTCTCTGGCCCTGTGTGATACAGTCCCTGGTACTCTCAGGTACACAGGAGTGTCAGATTTCAGTCAGGTGTTTGTGTCATGCAGATCCCCAAATTATTCATCCTGTTCCAGGGCCTTTTCCTGACAAGTGCCACAGAGTACTCCTTAACTGTACCAGCATTTCTGCTGCAGGCACTGCACCATGTCTGTGTCACTGGGGGGGTACAGCCAGATCTGCACAGTGCCCTTGCACTGTTGGCAAGGTGATGGATGGCCTGAGGAGCTCTTCTGCAGCAAAGTCATGACCACCATATCAAAAATGTGAGCTAGTTTAAAACAAGCCAACAAAAAGAAACAAGTGAGAGCTAAATTCACAGCAGTGGCTTGCCAGGATAGAAACACAAAATAGAAATAGAAATTTTTCTTTCCCAGGATGATGCAGCTACACTGATGGTTTAAATTTGGCTTTGTTGGTTCTTGTCCTCCTTCATGTCCTTGAAGCCCTCTCTTTAGCACATGGCACTTAGCACAAGTATCCACTACACCCACAATTCTTCTCCCTCCCCATCAGGACTGTAATAACACACAGAATAAATAACCACAACAATGAGGATTAAAAAAATTAACAAGATACAGCTCCTTGCCTGGTGGAAAGAGACTGGAGACACTTCAAAGAAAACCAGCGTGTTCCATGAAGGCACTAATGACTTGGTGATTTGCTGTGGCTGAAAGTGTTCTGAGGAAGAAAACATGCTGTGGTTAAGACATGAACTGGGATTTCTCTCTGACAACAAGATTCTGTGACTGGTGGGACACCTGGGTATAAGGCATGGAGCTTAGAGCAAGGGTGAGGAATCAGTGCACCTCTGCATGGAGACAGAGTTGGGGCTGTTCAGCTTGAGCAGGGAAGGTTCTGGGGCAACCTAAAGCCTCTTCCTGTGCCAAAAGGAGCTACCAAGAGTGCTGTAGAAGGAGTTGGGACATGGGCATGAAGACAAGGGCATGGAATAACAGAACAAGGGGGAAAAACTTCAAACAAAGGGTGTGTTTAGATTAGCTATTAGAAAGGAATCCTTTACTTTGAGCAGTGAGGTACTGGCACAGGTTGCCTAGAGAAACTATAGATGCCCCATCCTAGAAATGCTCAATGGGGTTTGCAGCATCCTGGTCTAGCAGATCATGTCCCTGCCTGTAGCAGGCGGGCTGAACAAGATGAGCTTTAAGATCCCTTCCAACCCCAACCATTCTGTGGTTCTGCTGCTGGAAAGGGAAGTTACTGTAATCAGTCTGGAGTTCCAAGCATATTTACTGGCATTGCTTCCATCTTGCCTCTACTCCTGACCCTTCCAAAAGTTTGTCTGCTGTTGCCTGTTAGCACAGTCTGCAAAGCCTGATACAGCCCATCCCAAGGGGCACACTTTACTTATACATCAACTTCTCTGAACAAAGGAGAAACTCTTTATCTCCCTTCTACTGTTTGAGGTGAGAATTGCTGCAAGGGGCACATGAGCTTCATCTTTTACATCCACCTGAGACTGGGCCTGGAGCTTTTACCGTCTGTGCTGTACAGATCCAGCGTTCCCCCATCGCTTTTCTCCCAGGGTGGGACGAGGTACAGGATGAAAGCGATTCTCCGACCTTCCAGTTCATCATCGTGGCACAGCAAGACATCTGCAATTACACACGGTTTGCTGCTGTAGCATCTTTCCAGCACATGCATGCTTCATTCCAACAACTGCTTCCCAGCTTTGTCCCCACAAGGATATGACAAGAAAAAACATGTTCTTTCCAAAAACTGCATTTTCACTCATCAGCATCACCAGCCTGAGATCTGCAAGGTTCACTTCTGTGGGACTGCACTGCAATTGACAGATCAGGCCATTCTGAAGGTACAGGCAGTTATACACCAGCAACAGTTTTATCATCATTTGTTCTTCATTTTCAGACACTGTTTTGCTCTAGGACCCTCTGGAACTAGAATAAAATTAGGTGTTCTATAGACATTTTGTTCCCTACACATGCACAGAAGCTTTAGGGAAATGATCACTTATAGACTGACCAGTATATTCATATTTAGCACAGGATATGTCAATAGTTGGCTCCAGCACTATCTGGGTCACATCAGAAAGCCACACTTGGAATTCTTCACACAGAGCATGCCTGAGAAGATAAGCACACAAGTAAGTGTCCTCCTGTGTTATCAAACATATCATCACAAACTAAACTAATTTATTGCCTTTCTGCCAACTGTTTAAACAGTTACAGGCGCTGTTGCTGTGAGTGACTGTGTTTCTGTAGAACCACACAGGTGCTGGCCAGGAAAACAGCCCAGTGCTCACAGCACTGCTGGCAATAACCAGCAGCAAGCATGCAACCAGTCGGAAGGTGCACCGGGAAGCGTTTCAGAGGTGACAGATGCAGGAGAGCTGACTACGGCTGAAAGCTGAACAGACTTCAGTGCCCATGACAAGCACAGAGCAGATTCAGCGCTCCAGGGCCGGTTTTTGGCCCGATTTTGGGGCAGAAGGCGGCCACGCTGCGGGCCCACCCCGCAATCGCCTTCCCTGTGGAGCCAGCACGGCTCTTCCCCACACCCTGAGCGGGCAGAGCCCCGAGCCCGCGCTTTACCTCAGGGCAGCGACGTGGGGCTCCGGGCTTGCCCCCAGCTCCTCGGACTGCGGCGGCCCATGGAAGAGAAGAAGGGACGGGGTTAGGGTGGCTCGGCTCGGCGCAGCTCGGCCCGGCCCAGCTCAGCTCGGCCCGGGGCCCACCTGCTGCAGCGACAGGAGGTCATTGCGCCGCCCGCGGAAGCCGAGACCCAGCAGTTCATCCCGCAGCGCCTCCGCGAAAGCTGGGCCCGCCAGAAAACCGGGAATGACACCGTACCGGAACGGGGCCGGCTCCAGCACCACCGCTTCTGCAAGGGAAAGGCCGTCGGTGAGAGGCGGGGAGCTGGGACACACCGTACCGTGCCGTGCTCCCCGTGGGCCCGGCCGGGCCGTACCGTGCCGGAGCCGCTCCCCGCGGGCCCGGCCGGGCCGTACCGTGCCGGAGCCGCTCCCCGCGAGCCCAGGCCGCCCCCGCGCGCTCCCGCAGCGCCGCGTCCCCGAGGGCCGCGCACAGCTCTGCGCGCGCCTCGCGCCTCCCGCGCTTCGCCGCCGCCGGCGCTGCCGCTCCGTGACGCTTGGTGGCCATGGTACCGTCCCGGCCGGACTACAACTCCCTGCGGTCCCCGCGCTTCTCCCGCGGCGGCCAATCGGCTCTTGCGGAGGCGGGACGATAAGCCGTTGACCAATGAGTGAGGAGAGGTGGGGCGGAGCGGAGCGGAGCGCCGTGGGTCCCGGCAGGCGGCGCGCGGCGCTGAGGGCTGGGCGGGTGTTAATGGCGGACGCCGCTGCCGCCGCCCAGAAGTGATTGACCGCTCCCGCCGCCTGTTCCCGCCGCTTCTCGCCATGTCCGTGGTGCCGCCCAACCGCTCGCAGACCGGCTGGCCCCGCGGGGTGAACCAGTTCGGGAACAAGTACATCCAGCAGACGAAGCCGCTCACGCTGGAAAGGACCATCAACCTGTGAGCGCCGCCTCGGGCCTGCCCGGCTCTGCCCCCTCCCGTCCCGCCCCGCGGGCGAGCTCGTCCCCACTCCCTCAGCAGGCTCGGCGGGGTTTTCCCTCAGTGCCTGCCGTGCGAGGTCCGGAGGGTCCCGGCCCTTCGGAGGGCTGGGGGCACAGCGGCAGAGCCCGAGTGCCGATGGGAGCTCGCCCCCTTCACAGGGGCTGCTGAGCCGCGCTGGGGGTACCGAGGGTACGGAGGGTGCCGAGGGCTTGCCGGCCTTGGTGGGAGTGTGGAGTATTCGGTGTAAGCGTTTTAGTGCTTAGAAACAGCGTCTGGCTCGGCAGGTGTGAACCCCAAGTGACACAGGAAAGGTTTAGGTGTGGTGAGCATCACAGCCATTTTCGTGCTCTCACAGGCATTCAGAAAGGCGGCAGAGGGATTTTTTTTGGCCTCGCTGGGATTTGGGCTGACCCTGGGCAGGCAGTAGGATGTGGCTGCATGTGCCTGGGGTTTGTGGATGGTCTGGTACAGGTGTTTGAGTTAAAATTCAGAGTGTTTCCTACCACAGAAAATCGTCACAGGTGCAAACTACTTACTAATAAGTATTGTATTTTTGTATTGTATAAGTATTGTAATAAGTATTGTATTTTTTTTTTATTAGAAGTCATATACTTTTGCTTCTTCCAGTGAATCTGGTGGATTTGGGATGTGTTCTTTGTTATGTGCTCTGTCAAGTTGCAAAACCCAGCAAATGTTAGCTGCAACGGTCAATATTCAATTTTAGCTATTAGTCACTGACACTTTTGTGGTTTTTTGATGTATCTGAGTTTATTCACATGACATGAAGTCATGTGAAAATTCAAATATGAACTTCAAAAACTGGAATATTTCTATCGGGTCTCTGAAGCAAAGACTCATCATGAAGCTGAGTTACCAGCAGCATTTTTTTTAAGTCAAGGCTGAGGGTTTTGATGTACAGACTAATGCACCACATTAGTATAGTATGGGTTAGCAATATAGGTTATTATTAAAGCCATTTGTGTATCTAAAAATGGAAATGAATGGAAAAAGAAATGTAGATGGTTTTAAACTATAAGTGAAAGTAGAGGAGCTTGTTAGTAAATGAACCTGTGGTTTGGAAGCTGGTTGTTTTGGCTCACTTGTCTTTGTGAGAAAAGTCTCTGACAATGGTAACTGGCTTGTTATTTTAACCACTGTAAAGCATGAGGAAAATTGGAGGAGGAGGGGGGCTGGAATTTGAGGGGGGAAGAATGTATGCTACTAAAGTTTGGCATGTTTGGGGAAAGAATCCATGCCAAGAAGCATTTCAAGGAAGACATCAGTCATTCATTCTGTTGTGTGCCACAAGTCAGTAAAGGCATGGTGATAACTCACCACTGCTCTGCCCAGAATCAAATCCTTCTCCCTTTTGACTTAGCTGGGTGATTCTCTCTTTCCTCCAGGTCTTCTGCCATCAGACTTCTCTGTTACCTAACACTCCCCTGTTGCCCTCTGTTGGACTGACCCATTTCTAGCCTAACCTTTCCTTTCTTTCTGTTTTCAGTCCCTCTTACCTGGAGAAATCGCCGAGTTTCCGCTGCACTGTCAGGGAGTGCAGGGGCCCAGCACCAGCCCAGCAGAGGGATCTGCTCACACTCTTGGTCCTACCCCAGGCTCCCAACCCTGTACTCAGAAACTCAGCAGTTCTCTTCTGTGATCCACATGTTTGATTTCCCACTTCAAAACAAAGCCACTTCTAACAGTTTAGTTCTCAGGCTCTCATAACATCTGCAGAAGAAAACCTGCAGTCCTGTGCAGTTCCCTTCCCAGCAGAGCCTTTTCTCCAGTCTCTTTTCCAGCTCCTTTCAGAGCATTTCCCTGCAGCGTGGAGATCAAAGAGGGTGGCTGTGGAATGACAGTTGGTTCTGTGCTTCTTTTCCTGTTTAGAGCCTGCACCAGGCTAGAGTGCAGCTCAACAGGACTGTCTGTGCTTGTGTGTTCCGTAGTGCAGATCTCCCTGGGACAGGGGTCTCATAAGCCACCAAATAAAGATTTTAGCCCTGGACTATGACTTACCCATCAACCAGTGAAGGGTCTGCCTCAGGCTAGATGCTGTGTCACGGGGATTTAAAGTTAGATTCCTTGTTATGCAGTAACATTTTTTCTCCTCCTTACAGGTATCCTCTGACAAATTACACGTTTGGCACAAAGGAGCCTCTGTATGAGAAGGACAGTTCCGTGGCAGCTCGATTTCAGCGCATGAGAGAAGAGTTTGACAAGATTGGCATGAGGCGGACAGTGGAAGGAGTTCTGATAGTGCATGAGCACAGGCTGCCCCACGTGCTGTTACTGCAGCTGGGTACAACTTTTTTCAAGCTGTAAGTGTCTGTTTCCTAAGTGTAACTTCAGTTTCTTGTCACAGACCACTAAACATGTGGGCTGGAGGTTAAACTGTGGCCAACTGCTCAATGTTTTGAATGGGATTCATTGCTTGTAAAACTTAGTCTGGAAAATATTTTTTGAATGGTGGTGTTTTAATCTAAAGTGTGTTTGACTCTGCTTGTGAGAGGGATGATTTGGTTTGGAACTGACTGGGAATCTTAGTTACAGTGCATCACTACAGTAAAATCTTGTTTAAAACTCATTATCAGCAGTTGGTGTGTTGTACGTGCATTGTGAAAGCTGTTGTGCTTCAATAGCTCATGCTATGCCCATAAAAATGGGCAGGTGGAGGCCAAGGACTAACCCCCTGTAAATGCAGAATGATACCTGTTTACAAACTAATGGCTCAGCTGGGATAGCAAGAAAGGCAGGCATCTAAATTTGAGAAAATTGCTTCAGTTCATCTCATAGTTATCACAGCCAGAGTGAAGTTTTAGTGATTGAAAATGGTTGTAGTGATGGTGGTGATTTTCTTTTTTAAACTAGATGGCCTCGACTTGTTTCAAGTTACCATGTTTGTGTTCTTGTTCTTCTGTTTTAACATTTTATATTTTTCTCAATTTTGTGTGTGTGTTAAGTCTAATTTTACATCTAGATTTGTTTTTGACATCTTGATTTGAAGCGCTGTTGCGGATAAACTAGACAAGACTGTAAATCACTTGCAAAATGCTATAATGATGAAAATGAATAATCTTGCATCATTTTTCCACATGAGTTTTATTTTCTGCTTTCTGTGTGCTTCAGTGAGTGCTGATTTTGTGATAAGAACAAATATAGGCAGCATTTACAGCCCTTCAGCTTCTGGTTATTATTGTTAAAACTTTACCCTATAAGGGTCCAAGTTATTATCATGTGTACTGTTATGGTTTGTCCTGCTGAACTTAAAGTATTTTATGCAGTGGTTATTTTTAAGGGACATAAATAGCCATTTTAGTTTCAGTTTTTGTGAAATCTATACTGTTGTCTTCAAATTCAGCAAAGCTAGTTCTGGAACTTCTGACTTAAGAGCCATAAGTGAATTTGTAACTCCCTGTCTGGAAGCACACTGGAACTTGCCTGTGAAGATTGGTAAATGCAATAAAATAACTTTGGCTTTCATCACTGATTATTTTAACAGACCTGGTGGTGAACTCAATCCAGGAGAAGATGAGGTAGAAGGGCTCAAACGCTTAATGACAGAGGTCTGTTTGCTTTCATTATGTTGCTGTAGCAGAATGTTGCATTATTTTAGAAATACCAGAATAAGCTAAAGCATTAGAGTAGTTTTCTTACCACTGTTGTTATTTTGTTGCTTTTGTGATGTTCTCAGGTAGTTAACAAATAAAGCAGTCAAGTTTTCATTTATCTGCATCATGAGTGTGGCTGACTCCTACCTGCTGCTCAAGTCCTGTGTTCATTTGCAGCTTTGCTTTCTGACTGGCTTCAGGCAAGTGAGTGTAGAGATGAGCAATAAAATATGTTGTGGAGGACAACTGATGGGGACTTGCCTTT
Organism: Pyrgilauda ruficollis; assembly: GCF_017590135.1. Classification (NCBI taxonomy): domain Eukaryota; kingdom Metazoa; phylum Chordata; class Aves; order Passeriformes; family Passeridae; genus Pyrgilauda; species Pyrgilauda ruficollis. The sequence goes on from NW_024511432.1 coordinate 6,655,116, forward strand.
GAGATAGTCCTGCCAATGCACCATTTTCTCCAAGTAGCTAAAGTAATTCTGCTAGATAATGTAACAATGCATTTCATTCTTCCCATTGGTCTGATAGGACTCAGTCCAGCTGAGTACAGCATAGATTTTGAAATCTTTCTAGAGTGCCCTTGTCCTACCAGGTGAGGCTTTTACTAAAAAATCTCACTTAGTGCAAAAATACTCTACAATTCTATTGAAAGCTGTCTCAGAGCAGTTATGAACTACATCAGACACATATTACAGCAAGTCTTTGTGCTTCCAGTATGTGTTGACTAAAACAATTTCCTTGAGGTAGTTTGAGGTCTGATTAGTACTGGATTTTTGATAGATACTGGGTCGTCAGGATGGTGTTCAGCAAGACTGGGTGATTGATGACTGCATTGGCAACTGGTGGAGACCAAACTTTGAACCTCCACAGGTGAGTACTTCTGTGGGCTTCCATCTCCTTTGTTCTGTCTGTACTTTTAGAAATCTTCAACCTTCCAGATGGGCTTCTTGAGTACCTGCTCCATGAGCAATTAGTTTTTCTGGGTTTTGTCTGTTTCATCTCCTTTCTATGATGGAAGGGAAACTACAGCCTTTTTTTAAAATGGAAACTCCCTTCTCACACCTGTCCTGATAGATGAGAAACCACTGGATGTAGTAGCTTCCAGTTCTGTGCTGAGACATATGTACTATTTAAATTCCTTTTGCAGCCACAATGGGGACTCTTGCACTGCTGCTTATGGAACAGATGCCCCAGTCTTACTACCGTGTTTTTAAGAGCTTTAATATTGAAAATCTTTGCTTAGTTTGTTTATATGCATTTCTGTTTTATTGGGTTATTTTAACTGTTTGTGACATTGGTGCCACTTCAGAGCCTGTCAATAGTTGTGACAGCAACAGCATTTCTTTCTTAAGCACTTTCTTATGAAAATGGTTTTTTTTATTTGTTGCCATGAAAGAACAATATATAACACACTGAAAGCTTGTACAGGACTTGATAATTTATAAAGTAGCACTTAAGATTACACAATATTTTCAAAGCTCTGTACAACTGTTTTTTACCGTTTTTCTTCTAGTACCCGTACATCCCAGCTCATATTACAAAGCCAAAAGAACACAAAAAGCTTTTTTTGGTCCAGCTTCAAGAAAAGGGTAAGTGTTTGTTTGCATCAAAGGGTTGTATTTGTAACAATGTTTGAATGCTTGCATTTCACTGAAGGAAAACAAAGTTGTGATTGTGTATGTTATGGTATGTTATACCAAGATGTGTATGCTGCAGTTGTTTATGGTTGATCACTAACAAAGTTAAATGCTGGTATTTGTTTTGAAGGTAAATGATCCTTTGAACATGAGTTCCTCGTAAATTTTCATTCCTGCTCCTGCATCAGTCTGTTTACAGGATGTGAATCCCATATTTAATTAGAAAAGGAATAAACCTGCTTGAGTGCTCCATGTAGTGAACTTGTTTTGAGGTCTGTGGGGGATGATGATACCTTGGCTGAATGTGTGCTGGTTTTTCTGATTCATCAACATGTATTTGTTTTTAGCTTTGTTTGCAGTCCCCAAAAATTACAAGCTGGTTGCTGCACCATTGTTCGAGCTCTATGACAATGCACCAGGATATGGACCTATTATTTCCAGCCTTCCTCAACTCTTGAGCAGGTATGTTGTATTTGTATAATGGTTGGGAACACATTTGCTGTGGGACACCAGAGCAAGGCAAGGCTACAGAGACCAACTCGAAAAGGTGACATCTATCCCAAAGATTCTGCTTCAGATGAGCTGGATGGACACTTTCGAGGCACTGATCACAACTGGCTAGCACCAAAGCCCTACCTAGCAGTTGTAGCTAAGGAAGATATGGAAGACAGTGAGGATGAGGCTGTGCACAGACTGAGGAACAGCTTCTTGTAGCTGTTGGGGACAGCTGGAGAGTTAAAGCCAGGATGTAAGTTTGAGGCACTGAGGTATGCATGTTATCACAGCTTTATGCTGGTTAAATGTGGTGGGTTTTTTACACTCTCTAGCAGAGTTAATGAAGTGTAGCATCTTTATGACACAAATATCTGTAGTCACAGCTGTATTTTTTTCCTTTCTGTTGCAATGTATACATGCTTTGACTTTCTCACCTGGAAATGACTTGTGGCTCATCTCTCCAGAGCTCACTAGTCCCACTGGTCTCTTCCTTGAGAGAATGTTCAGGCATGCCAGGAGTCCCACAGCCTGCCAGCTCTTCCTCAGGAAAGCAGTTCTGTCACCTACTTACACTGCAAAAAGTATGTTAGCAGAATGTTAGCACTGGTGTTGCCCATCATATTCTTGTTTCCTGCTGAGTATTTTTCTCTCTAGCCCAAATTTTGGCTTCCCCTCCTTTAAGACAGCAGGTACTTCCTCTTGAGTACCAGCAAAACACTGTCTGTTATGCAGGTTGGGTAGTGATGCAACAGACACATCCAAAGGCTGGGCATCTGGAAGCTGAGATGGATGCTTGCTTCCACACTTATTTATGAAACTTAGCTGGGAAAAATTCTCTCTTCACTATGTCTGTATGTTCTCCTTGGAACACGTCAAGTTGGCCTAGCAGCAGAAATGCTGCAAAAGAGTTGCTGATGGAGGAATGTAACTCTCACTGTGATTTGTGTATCTATGAACCTGTTTTAGGACATGAAATGTTATTAATTAGTTCTTCTGCAACCATAAGAGACAGTTGTGCAATGCTATTGTAGGATTGGCTGTTAAAAATTATGTATATACTGCTATACTGTAAAGCTGTCTTATTAAAAAAGGTACTTTTGTCCTGTCAGGTGGAGGCTTATCCAGAGCAGAAACAAAACATTTGCTTATTCATTCAAAAATTTACTTAAAAAAAAGAATGAAGACTCCTCACTTGGTATAATCCTTTTAATTTTAGGTTCAACTTTATTTACAACTGAATTCCTATGTACCTGAAGATTCCAGTAGAAGAAGCCGTCTCTGTGAGCACAGCTTTGAACTGTAGAGAAACGAATATGTGTGACACAAGGATTTTTTTAAGTCATTCTGTTCCTGAAGGCCACTATAAACATTCTATGGTATGAACACAGAAGTGAATCTCAGCTGTTTAGCTAGAGAGATGGCAATGGGCTACCAGTGTTATAATCCCTTTTCATTGTAATACTCACCAATTTTTTGTTTTGTACAACATTAAACAATATGGTTAAGATTCTGTTTGTCTTGGGTTTGGTTTGGTTTTTGTTGTTGTTTTGTTTAGTTGTGGGGTTTTTAGTTTGTTTTTTTTTATTTATTTTTTTTCCTTCTCTTTATTAGTTGTTTTATTTTTCCTTATTGTCTCTTACTTTTAGATACATATTTTAAACTTTATTACTTTTCTTCAGGAATACAGGTGATCTTGGAATGAGGAGGAGCTAAGCCATTCAGGGCCCATTCAGATGCTGTGATCTTTATCCCTGAGCAGGGAATATCCCTAGGATCAGGGAGAAATGAAATGGCTTAAGTGGGTTCAGTCTTGTTTTGAGTCTTAATTAACTTGGAGACCAGAAGTGCTTTTTTGAGGGAGAATGAGTACTTAAAGGCAAATGTAGTCTTTATCTTTTTTACCAGAACGGATCTCTTTGTAAAGGGCCTGGAAGAGATTTAGCATGTATCTGTTCCTTCAGTGCCCCCTTAAGACAGTAAGAACCCAAAAAATTCTGTTGGATTGGTCTGAGATACAGTTAAAACAGGGAAAGTGAAGTTAATTTTGTATATTTTTCCTTAGCTATGGGACAGAATTAGAGTCATGCTGAAACACTTAGCCACTACCACATGCAAGTGGTTCCATGTTATGCTCTCCTGTGCTGTCTCATCCTGCAAGGGATACCCACACTCTTGCTTTTTTCTGACATTTCAATTTCTTGTAGGCAGTAAATATCAATCTTTCTAATTCTGGGGTTTTTACATGCTTGGCTAAACGTAAAGTCCAGTTGGACGTGACATTTCCCATTGCTTTTAGTTTTCCATTTTGCTTAATGAGTCTTTAGAAGATTTGTTTCCAAGTTCTGCCTCGGATCAGAAGATGCACTGTCGCTTGTGCACTGTCCTCTTATGAAGGCATGGTTGGAGAGTGCTAGCTGCCAAGAGAACTGAATCTTGCCAAAGTGCTTGGCTGTGCTGCCATCTGCACTGGGAAGCAATGTACAGAACAATCCTGACAGCTTGGTGCTTTGGTCAAATTGAAGCTGTGCAGTATGGCAAATGTACTGCAAAATGCTGGGAAAGGTAGTGCAAGGGCTGTTCACTTTGGTCCTATGGATGGAAGGCCCAGACAGATGGTGAGTAGAATGTATGGTTTCTTAGCTGCCAGCAAGGGGAAATAAAGCTAGCAGGGGAGTGGAAAACACAACCCTTTCTACCCGTGGAAGTAAGGAAGGGCAGATGGAAGGCTGGAAGTCAGGTGCTGCAAGAACAAGGAGCAGAGTGCAGCTTTTGAGCCCTGGCACTTAAAATCACCTCTCACCTAACTCCACGGTAGTTGGTGAGACTAATTCTTGTTCCGGGCTGTCTGTGGAAGGGCGCTGCTCCTGCAGTCTCTACGCGCTCTCCTCTGCCACCCTGCCTGTAGGTTTGGGGGCTCCCGAAGGCCCTTCTAATTCCCCCACGCGCGGCTCCGGCGGTGCGGCCGCTGTCCCGGGCGCGGGGGGGTGCGGGGCAGGGCCGGGCCGGTGGAAGCGCCGCCCCGGCCGTGACTCAGCGCGCGGGGTGACGGGCGGACGCGGCGCCCGGAGCCGGGGCGGGGGGGGTTCGGGCCCCGTCTCTTTCCTTTCTCCAGCGGGGGCGGCTCGCCCGGCCCCGGGGAGGGGCGGCGGGGCGGGCGTTAAGCCGGGGGTGCGCGCGGAGCCGGGGCCGGGCGGTGGCGAGGGCTCCGCGATGCCGCTGCTGTTCCTGGAGCGCTTCCCCTGGCCCAGCCTCCGCACCTACACGGCGCTCAGCGCCCTGGCGCTGCTGGGCGCCGGCCTCAGCGCCTACCGCGCTCTCAGCCAGGCGCCCGGCGGGGCGGCGGGCACCGAGCCGGCCGAGCCTCAGCGCTGCGCCGGCCCACGGGCCCTGGACGTCGCCTACTACCTGCTCTCCGACAGCCTCTGCGTCTGGGTGAGCCCGGGGCGGCGGCGGGGCCTGCGGGCCCGCGGCCTGCGGGGCTGGCATCGGGATCGGCCTCTGCCGGCACCTCCCCGCGGCCGGGGGGAGGTGGGCGGGTCCGGGGGGTGTTTCGTTATTGTTGTTTGAAAACTGCTCGCGGAATAAAGAGGGGGCTCGCCTGGGTTTCCCCTGCCCGCCCCGGGCCGCCTCCGCCGCCGCTTCCCCTCCTGCCTGTCCGGGGCGGTGGGGCAGCGTTAGAGCCGAGCGCCCGGAGTTCAGCCCGCCGCTTGTGCTTCTCTCCCCGAGCGCCCCCCGCTCTCCTGCCCGGGGGCTTTGGGAGAAGCTGTTGGGAGCGTTTGCCGCGGACCCAAGCGCTTGCTGGGCTTAAGCTTCGCCAAGCACTGCCCGATCTGTTCTGCCAAAAATCTGAGTAAGGGGCTGTCCGGTATTCGAGCCCAAGCCTTGCTGCCTATATTTATTTATTTTTTTAAATAACACTGAAAGTCTTGTGAGAGGAAACATTCTCACCATTTAAGGAAGAAAAAAAAAGAAAATAATTTTCTGTGCCTTTTAAAACCCAAACCTCAAAATGGTTTATGAATTTTGGCTCACTGATTTGTAGTTGAAATAAAGGCTCAACGAGGGGATATTGGATACGTTGCTGAGCTGTTGCTGTTGAACTTTTGATCTGTCTGTCACTCAAAGGTGGCAGTAGTTGGACATCTGCTTCACAACATACTTGCTTGACTGAGGTGCTGTTTTTTAATATACCAAACATATTCATCCTGTTGAAACCCAGTCTCACAGCCTTAAGAATCCTGGAAAGGTTAAGCCCTTTGGAAATAACAGGGCGAAGCTCCTTCATCATCTACATTTTAGTGTCCTGCTTAGGTCAAAAGTTAATTACAAGTGCCTTTGCCAAATGTGAGATAGCAGTTTTCCCAGGCCCGTGTCTTCTGCTTCTTGCTACTTTGCTGTAAAGAAGTTTCCCAAGAAAGCCTCATGTAGAGTTTTTACTGAAGAGGTGTGTGCTATTCAGCATGTTTTGCGGCAACCTCTGAATCCTTTTACTGTAACAACAGATTCAAACTGGATTTTTCTCATGTGCCATATGTTAAACAAAATGAGCATCTTGGTGATTTTTAAGTTTTGTCTTCATGTTCTTTTATATAGAACTTTATAGAAATTTAATAATCTGCAAAATGAGCATCTTGGTGATTTTTAAGTTTTGTCCTCATGTTCTTTTATGAAATTTAGTAATCTATATGAAATAATTTTTTGTGAAGAGGTAGAGCAGTTTGTTTGCTGTACTGTCTTTTGTTTGCTGTATCAAGCTGACTGTGTTAGTATTTCTAGAAAAAAAAAGGCTAAGACTTATCAGCTACTTCATGTGTCTTGGAAGAGGCCAGGCTTAAATTTCATTGAAAGAAAAGGCAACTAATACTGTTCCGTGAACAATGGCAGGTTTTGTTAGACTCGTTCATTTCCCTTCTCTCCCTTCTTCTAAAGAGGGCAAAAGTATTTGTCACTGACTGCTTTATTTCTTTCCAGGTATTAGTGAACACTGCCTGCTGTTTTCTGATGCTGGTTGCTAAGCTAATCCAGTATATGGTGTTTGGTCCCCTTCGTGTCAGTGAGAGGCAGGTGAGACAGCAAACAAGGAAACTGTGAAACATGACAAATGGTGTGCTTTTCTATATGGAATTGCTGAAACTGCACAAGAAAAATAAATTTTGCAATATATGTCTTGCCATTTGGTTAGCTAGTATATCCACAGCCACGAGCTTCTGGTTTGTTTTGACAGGAATTTTTCCTATTGTATTTTATAAGCCCACAGTCAACTTGAAAAGCCTGTGTCTTTACTGAACTCTGTTAGATTTCTTACAAGCATGCCTCACTCCAAAACACTTGTAACGTGTTCTTCTCTATCCTGCCTGCACCTGGCAGCATTTCTCCATTGCGTTTTGTAGTTGTCAGCACTGGCAGTTTTGAGTTCCCTCTTCTTTTGTACCTTGACTGCTGGAGAAGTGCTTTCCATCCTCATACACTGAGCAGATGGATTTTCAGCCTGCAGGTTTAAGAGGGAGTAGGCAAGAAAATCCTCAGAGAAAGGAGGTGAGCAGGACAGAAAACTCTCAGGCTGTTTAGTCCTTCTCCTGTCTATGTGAGAATGTTTGTAAAAATTCAGCAAAGGAGCTATGAAAACCCAGAGTTTTTAAAACAGGATCCTGCAGATGGTGAAAGCAGCAGCAGGACCTTGAATAGTATCTTTATATATTTTTTTTAAAAAGTAAGGCAAATGCATAAGTTCCTTGTGTAAATGCAGGAGCAGTGGTTTGGAGTGTGTTCACATATTAAAAAAAAAGGTCTGTAAAAAGAGTTCTTTAGGAGAAATCAGGCCATGATGATTTTTGACATGCAGAACTGAGGCACACAAAGCCTCATTAACAACTGTGGATCTCTCAAAGCCTATTGTATTTGTAATTCATACCTCGTAGAGGCTCTGAGTGGTGTGTTAAAACCAAGGCACTATCAAACTGCAGTGGACCAGATTGTCTGTCCAGTCCATGTTCACTATAAGGATGTGGAATTTTAACTGGTGATGGTTTCCAGGATGTTCTCTACCCTCTTAAAAACTGAAATGAAAAGCAGTAGCAATGTGGATCCATTTGTGTTTGGACAGTGGGAGTTTGCCTCAGTTGTCATGTAAAGGAAAGCTGCTTATTAATACTGTCGAGCCCAAAACAGCAGCATCATTAAGGAATTCAGAGCCTGTCTTAACTGAACTCCTGGTGATTTCATCGTGTACTTTAACAAAACATTTTGTTTCATAAATTTCTTAATCCCCTCCAAGCTGGCTTGCTGTCTGCTGCTTGAGAACATCATATTATTTCTTTCATACTTTGTGTGTGTGGGAATGGTTTTATTTTCATTGCTCATCCATCTCATTCTCCACTGTAGGCATTGTGATTCTTAAGAACAGACTTCATAATCTTTTCTTAATCATCTGTACTTTTTGGCAGGTTTTTGGAAGCCAGGTGCTAGGCAGTTTGGGCATCCTGAATAACTAACTGTGGCAGCTCTTCCAGCAGAGAGGACTGTGTGTTTGCAGCCTGGTAGCTGAGTTGCTTGGGCATGAAGAATCAGACAGAGATCAGACAGAGATCACTTCCTTTGTGCTGAGCACTGTTTTAGGAATATAGCAGGAAACTGCATTGTGTGCTGTGTAGCACAGTTATGCTGCCATGGTACAAGAAACTAGATAGACAGTAAGGTCTACTGGTATTCTTAATATGTTTCTTACTTGAGTCTCTTCCATTGCAGCATCTGAAGGATAAATTCTGGAATTTCATTTTCTACAAGTTTATCTTCATTTTTGGTGTGCTGAATGTTCAGACAGTGGAAGAAGTAGTGATGTGGTGCCTCTGGTTCTCTGGACTTGTGTTTCTCCATCTGATGGTTCAACTCTGCAAGGATCGCTTTGAATATGTAAGTTTTGATTAAGGGCTGTCTTTTGGGGCATGCAAATTCTGTTTCTGGCTCAGGCACTGGCTCAGATAAGGTACAAACAGATCATTTGGACCTTTTCCACACCCTGTGGTACTGAACATGTGCATGTCCCATTAGCTTCAAATACTTGCTTTAAAGTACAATGTCAATCTTACTCCTTCAGTTTTCCCAAGAGACAAATGGAGCTGAAGATACTTATTTTCTGTAATAAATTGCTCCTTATATGTGCCCTGTAATTACTATTACATAACTGGATGAGATGGCTTCATAGCTCTCCTTAGTAAAGACATTTTAACAACAGAGCATCCCTTAGACAGGTGCCCTTTAGGATTGGCCTGTGGAGCCTGTTTCTGCAGATTCTGTGCTCAGGTTCCACACTTACTTAGATATACTGAATTTTGACTGCCAGTGTCTTTACAATATACTGTGCAACTTTCTCTGTAAGCTACATTCCACTTTCTGTTAATACCAGGAATAAATTAGGTAGAGATGCAGAAATTGAAGGCTAGGCAAGAAAGAAGAAACTGTAATTTAAACAGTAAATCTTGGCCTTTAAATTGTAATGGGCCTGCATTTTCCCAGGCTCCTCTCTCCTGGCACAGAAGTTTGACCTGAATTGAATCCATGAATCTTTTTTTGGTAGATCTGGGCTTTGCAGATTTTTTATTTTTTTTAATAATATCCTGTAAGGTCTGCTAATTCACAGGTAGCTAAGCACTTAAATTTGAAACTGAGTTGGTTAGGGTTAGGAAAATTAAGACAGCAGTGAGCAAGGCAGTCTCTGGTATTCTTAGTGTTGTTCAGAAAGCTGTGAAAGAATACAGGTCACGTGGGAAGAAATCCTTATTATATTGTTTTTGCATTCAAAGCATGCATAGTTGTTTTTTGCTTGGACAGATGATATTTATATGATTTGTCTTGTGAAGACTGGGCATGTGGAACTGAACCAGATACAAAGAAGTAAGAAAGAACCTATTTAAAAACAAAACATGGGAATCAACTTTGTAAATCAGATCAGAGTGAAGCTTTGGGCAACTCCTTTACTTGTCCTGGTCTTTCTCATCCTGCCCTGGAAAAAAGAGGATGGACCAACATCTGCTTGGGTTGCCTTTGATTTAGACAGACCAGGTGTAGCCCTCTGTTAAGGTAGTTTAGAGATTTAGCACATTTTGCATGCTGTTGAGTGAGACAACTGTTTTTCAGCAGAGTCTGTTCAGCAGTCTCTAGCTGCAGTTTAAATGGTTTTTTGGGTAGACATCTCTTCCAGAAGAAATTGACAGTGGAAGAACTATGGGATGGAAGACCAAGCTGGACAAATTCAGATCAGCTGTTTGGTGAAAAACTGGCAAAATGTAGCTTGAAAACTGTGTGTTAGGTTAGGTGTCTTTGTAAAATGCATGTTAATCCTAAGCAGATGCTGTGGAATTTGGTGCAGAAACTACTGTGTCTATGGTTTTCTTGCACAGGTGATTTAAACAGCTCAAATAATCATAGTAATTGTAAATAAAAAAAATAGTAACCGATTGTTAAAATGTGACTGTAAATGGCAGTAACATGAATGAGGCTTTGGGATAGTGTGTGGGTTTAGCTTTATTCTTCATAATTTATTACTGCATTGCATTGTGAAATTGGTTTTATGCTGGAAAGCAAAAGATTTTCCTGAATGAGGTCTTGTTTGGTGAGGTGACAATGGAAGGCAGGGTGGATGAAGTACTCATTTAAACTGTCATGTATTTATGTATTTGTGTTGCAGCTTTCCTTTTCTCCTACGACACCCATGAGCAGCCACGTCAGAGTGCTGGCCCTGCTCATAGCCATGCTCCTGTCCTGCTGTGGATTAGCAGTTGTCTGTGGAGTTGTTGGCTACACCCATGGCATGCACACATTGGCTTTCATGGCAGCAGAGGTGAGACTTTCCTCATGTGTGTTGTGGTTTCTGCTTTGCCTTTGGGGTATCCTGGTACACAATGGGTTTGCTTTTAATTCCCATAAGAAAGAAACCTTGATGACACAAACCAATCCTCCCCTGTTTTCCAGAAGTTGCCAGATTGGCATGCTCTCTCTCTTTAGCCTTTAACCCTGAAAAAAATCTGAATCTGAAGAAGAGAATGAGAGGGTAGACCTGTAAGGTGATCCTGAAATCAAATGACAACTTATGTAAAAAGTAATGATTGCGCTTCATGAGCATTGCAAGAAGGGTCGGTGAAACAGCACCTGAGAGATGGAGAGTGTGTATGAAAGTGTAATGTGCACTTCAGCCTCTTTCTTTGAGGTTGTATTTTCTGTTTCATTTCTCCCCAAAAGGAGTGAGACATCCTTTCCTTAAGGCATACTCATGGCATTTGCTTATGTTTGTGTAACGAGTTATGTCTCAGCTGAGATGAGCAAAGCATTTTTGTGCACTCCTGAACACTTTGCACTGTGGACTAAACAGTATGTTTGTGGAGTGAGCATCAGTATGTTTTTGATATTGTGGTGGGTCGTTGCACTCTGCCTGAGGAAGTGATAATCTTTAACAAAGGAGAGGAATCCAATCCAAGTATGTTGTGTTAGCACATCGTTAGTTCAGATAACAAATAACATGTACAATTTATTTTTCTTCTCCTGTCTTGAATTCATACTTGGAGTTAGGGAGCAGGAAGGAAAACAACTGATAATAGGAGAATATGATGCTTGTCACACCACAGTTCAGTTATCAATACGTTGTTTTATTTTCCATGAATATGAGAATGTGCAAGACCAGATTTGTAATTAAATAGTGGAAGGGTATTGGAAGATTTAACAGTGTCTCTGAAAGGTGGGGTCTCTTTGGTGTCATGTCTCTTATCTGGGCTTGGCAGAAGGATTATCAGCACTGCACCAGTTTAACCAGTGGGTTAATCAGGGAGTGTTGTGGTGCCTGTTGCCTCCTCAGAGCTGTGCTGTGTGGTAGTGTGAGTGTTTGGGGTTGCAGGATGGGGCCCAGTTGTTCATTCCAGTGGAGCTGTTCTGTGTGCTGATTAACGAAGGAGTGGCTCAGTCAGTGGAAGTGTGGGGTATCCAGCCAAACCCTGGATTCCCTGCTGTGCTGCTGGTGGGCAGCCAGGAAGTTTGTGGGGAATGCAGAAATAAGGGTCTCCTAGCTTTGCTTGCAGCCACTGGTGTTTGAGAACTTTCCTGATCTGAGGGCTGTACAAACCCATTGTGTTTGATAGTCCCAGATGTACTCTGGAAAGTTGTATGATCATTCATTGAACTTGTTTGTATGTCAATCTCTGTAATATCCAAAGGCAACAAATTCCAAATTTCCTTGGCCTTGTGTACATGAAAGATATCCCCTCTGAGTTGTTCTGAATCTTGTGTTTGATAATCACAGGATGATTTGGGTTGGAAGGGATCTTAAAGATCATCTAGTTCCAGCCCCCCTGCCATGGGCAGGGAATAATGTTTAATCTTTTTCATAGAATTTGTGATTTTATCATCCTTTTGCCTGTTCCTTTGCTGCCTTTCCTTCTAAGCAAAAAAAAATCTAGTCTGTTTAATCTTTTCTCATAGGATATTATATAATATCTTGCCATTTTTGAACATTTTAAATATTCCCTGTATGGATTGGGTAACCATGAGTAATTTCCTTGATTTTAATACCCAGAACTTATGTGAGTGAAATAAAATATTTAGGTTTCTTTCTGTAAAAGTACTGGCAGTGACACCTTATAGCAGTCTTCAAGCTCTTAGTAAAAAACAATAAATCTTTGAGACTGAAATGTTTTTCTGGTGGTGGCTTGTGTGATGCTCCTCGAGAGGGACCCTGCCAAGTGTATTCCATTAGTGTGAATGAATTACATTAAGTTGCATTAAGCTATTAATCTCTCTTCTGCAAACATTGATTTATCTCAGGGTTTTCAATAAAGCAATATAGATGTTTTTCTTGTGTTTTAGGTAACTTCCCCTTGTTCTCTATTGCTTGTCAGCATTTTTTTTTTTTTTTTGCTGCAGAAGGTAGATGTGAAATGTGCAAATGCCCAGAGAAAGAAGAGTAGGGACTTGTCTGTCTTTTTGAGTAAACATTAATCTATTTTGCCTTAATATATAGTGTTCAATAATTATGGTATAGCACGCAGTGTCCAGTCTGTTTATCTTTGCACATTTTATTTTAAAGCCAGCTAGTAAACAGTTGGCAGATATGTTGGGCATTGCAAAGGGTTAAATATGCATAGAAGCACTTTACGAATGCTTTTTACAGATGGAAAAATTATTCAAACTAACTGGCTTATTGCTACTTGGGGAAGTTAGTGGTTTTGATAGTTCTTTTGTCCTGTTTATAGTACTTATGCTGAAGGCATGCCATCAGACCAGTTTCACAGAAGTGGTTTCAGTTGCTCATTGTAAATCCCCTGCATCTCAGTGTCACTTGGCCCCTGCTAACTACAGGCTGGTGTGGGCAGTCTCTGGGGGAAGCATGTCTGGTGTTTTTCACTGTGAGGGTGGAATGAAGAAATGGAGCACTGTGGGCTCTGTAACATTGATGGGTTACAGAGAGGGGATGGGGCCATCGTCTCTTAGATGATAAGAGCTCATGGAAACGTAGTGAACCTTTTTTGGTGACTTGTCTTTACACTTCTGATCTTACACTTTCTGATATACTCAGGTTTTTTTCTCTGTACTTAGCCTGGAAACATTAGTATGATTGAAGAGAGAAGTTATTTTAGCAGCATTTACATCTCACCAAAGGGGGGGAATGATTTGAAATTATCTTCTTCAAATTTCTGTTGTTATTCAGTTCTTCCAGTTGTTTTTTTTAAAGAAGTGGGATAGGAGAGATAGTTGGTGGGATTGTGGTCTCAACACTTGCTGAGTGACAATACCTCTTGTGTAGTTGGGAAAAAATGACACTTAACAACAGCAACACTAGTGACTGCTTTAAAAGCATGCTGTCTTTGGGAACAATTTATTTCATACTTATTTGTAAGCTTCATGGTTGTCTCAGGTATATTGTGCACACAGTCACCTATAGTGACCATTGGTTCACAGGACTTGTTAAGCTGCAATAAATGAATTTTGTGTTTTAGCTCTTGAGCTCCTGCATGTGAACCACTGTCCCTGACAGAATATTGTTAATATGTATGGTTTTTTTCTTCCTCTTTTGCAGTCTCTGCTGGTGACAGTCAGAACTGCTCATGTGATTTTACGGTAAGTTCTGTAAGTTATGTTTTACAGGATGTGTGTTCAGGGTGGTAGTGCATATAGCATGTTTATGTAAGAGGTGTATGTGATTACCTCATTGAATTGCAAATGCATGTTTGGAGATTGAGAGCTGCCCTAAGGAGACACTTGGGGGTGTTGGTAGATGAGAAGCTTGACATGGCCCAGTAATGTGTGCTTGCAGCCCAGAAAGCTCAACCACATCCTGGTGTGCATCCCCACAGTGTGGGCAGCAGTCCAGGCAGGGGATTCTGCCCCTCTGCTCTGTTCTGCTGAGACTCCACCTGGAGTGCTGCATCCACCTCTGGGGCTCCCGACATGAGAAGGATGTGGACCTGCTGGAGCGAGTCTAGAAGAGTCCTTAGAGATTTTCAGAGGCATGGAGCACCTGCTGTGGAGACAGGCTGAGAGAGCTGGGGTTGTTCAGCCTGGAGCAGAGAAGGCTCTGGTGAAACCTCAGAGCCCCATCCAGTATCTAAAGGGACACCAAGAGAGCTGGAGAGGGACTTTGGACAAGGGCATGGCATGAGGGAATGACTTCAAACTGACAGAAGACAAGGTTAGATTAGATACTAGGAAAAAAAATTCTTGCCTGTGACATTGGTCACAGGGAATGCCCCCTCCTGGAAGTGGTCATGGCCTGAGTGCATGAGGCCGCCAAAGAGATTGGAAAGAGATGATCTTCAAGATCCCTTCAAACCCAACCTGTTGCAGAATTCTATGAGATGAGCAAAGGTGGTTAGCTTTAGCCTGTGCTGTTTTTAAGCACAAGTTCTGCAATTAACTTTTTTTTGTTTTATTTGAGTGATGTGTGTGTCTTATCCTGAAGCCTTTATTAGAATAAAAGATTGTACTGGTGTTTAAGTAGTTACAGGAACGCTTCTTTTAAAGCCAGCTAGTTAACAGTTGTCAGATATGTTGGATAGTACAACACTATCTATTAAATAGTGTTAAAGGATTAAATACGTGTTGAAGCATTTTAAGAATGATTTTTACAGATGGAAATGCATTTTAGGAGTGCTTTTTACAGATGGGGGTTGAAATGCATGGATAGCTTTAGTGGGTGGTATAGCTTGAGGAATGGATTAAGGTGGATGGGTGCTGCTGGGTGAGGGTTGATAGATGCTACTTAATGTCACTCTGCAAGGTTTGTTTTAAGGCCCTGGTCTCTTGAAGGTTTGCTTTGAAAAAATCCCATGCATGTGTACCTGTAACACACCTGTGTGTGCATATGTAGGACATGGTATGTAATGCCTCTTTGTGCACGGCACTGTCAGCATTTCAGGTCTGACACTGAGCTGCAGTGACTCACCTAGGAAACATCTCACATGCTGAAAAATGTGCTTCTGTAGTTACTATAATCCTAGGATTGACTTTCAGTACCTGAAGTAGTTTTTAGCAAATGCTACATCTTTTCTATCAGCTGGCAGTGTCTGTAGTGCCAGTGTGGGCTAAGCATTGACTGCTTTTTGCTTTTTTAAAATGTTGCTGTTTGAAACCAATAACATTAAAAGAAGTCCTCCTGGAGTGAGCACAGACTGTGGGCACAGAGCCTCAGAAGGGCAAAGAATCCATATCCAGAAGTTTTTTGAAAAATGGACAAAATAGTTTTAATTATAGAGATGCTATTTAACAACAACAAAAAAGAATAATGTTAATTTCCTCACTCTTGCAGATATGTAGTTCATCTCTGGGATCTCAACCATGAAGGAACGTGGGAGAGCAAGGGCACTTACGTCTACTACACAGATTTTGTCATGGAGCTAACCCTGCTTTCCCTGGATTTGATGCATCATATTCATATGCTGGTATGAAATACTGGACATAATGCTGAACAAATAGACTGGCCTTAAAATAAAGGGTATTGGGTATACATATTTTGTATTTTTTTTTTAGTTTGCTTATTTTAGAAACTAGGTATTACAGAGAAGTTACTTCCTCCTGTGTAGTTGAAGTCATCACAAATAACTTTGTTAAGGAGTATTAACTACTGTGTGTAATTATCTGTTTAGTAGGTGTTTAATTAGCTTTTTTTAAATTGAGTAATACCAGACTGAATTATTTGCATTGGCAGCAGGGGATGCTAAGCTGGACAGGACTGAATTCAGTTTATCCTCATTATAAATGCTATGCTGCCAGGTTATTCAAAGCACCTTTGAACATGCATGGTTGGTCTGAATGGACCCAACAAAAGAGAAATTCTTCAGAGCTGGTTTCTTGATTTCTTTGTCTCTTAAGACCTGATGCAGCTTCTTGTTTCTCATGGTGCTTGTTTCTAATCACTGCTCTGTTGTCTTCCCAAGCTGTTTGGCAATATCTGGTTATCAATGGCGAGCCTGGTGATTTTCATGCAGCTGCGCTACCTGTTCCACGAGGTGCAGCGGCGAATTCGGCGGCACAAGAACTACCTGCGTGTGGTTGGAAACATGGAGGCCAGGTGAGCCCCTCTCTTGCTCTGCAGTCTTGATGTAGATCTAGTAGAGAGGATCCTGAGAAAGAACTTGGGATTTTTTTATGTTCCTTTGATACACAGTGGCATGGTGTAAGCTGGACAGGTGCAGTGTTCCAAACCTGACCCTGAAGTCTCTACACTTGGAGTGTGTTTTTACCCATTTTACTTGTTAGTGGGGAGACTCAATCTGGTTTTAACAGATATATAGCATTGACTTGTATAATGGCAGTATTACTGGTAATGTATAAACTGGCAAAAAAATGAACTCCTCTGGCCAGTATTTCTTCTGTATTCTTTTGCATACTACCTTAGTGGGGTGACAGAAACTCCGAACTGCTCTGCCTGTTTTAGCTGTCAAGTACTGGCTTTGGCTGTGGTAGAAACCAATGCTCTTAATTTCATTACGCCATACCATTCACTTACTGACTGAAATTAAATCAAAATATTAATTTAAACCTGCCTAGCTTTTCCTGTATATTTACTAAACCTGAAGACTCTACCTAAAGTGGAGCTGGGAGCACCTTGGCGGTACTTTAGTCCATTCTCTTTTAGTGAGGTAATACAGAGAAATTGGGAGGCCTGCTAAAACCTAATATTATACCAAATAGTACTGCATTTCTGATACAGTGTTTTAAAAATTCGGCTGTGTTCTTAAAAATTTTAAGAGCCACAGGGAATTTTACTCTTTCTGTACATCACTGTACTGTTTTAATTTTGACCCTCTGTGCATTTGATTAATTCTGATTTCTGCTGCTGTAGTCCAGGTGGAGAATGCTGGCTTGTCTAGAAATTCCTGAGGTTTTCTTTTTTTTTTTTTGAGAAGTTGTTTAATGGCTGTGGTATTACATTAAGAGCTGCATAATAAAGTTCATCCACAATGCATTGTTTCTTTCCAGTATGATGCAGCCACTGAACCCCTTTGGGCTGCTCCCAAAGGTGTTTGAGTTGCATGTGTCACAGACTTCTTATCTGAACAACTTGATGTGTTTTGGTCATTTTGATTATGCTGGAAGAACCATCTTCTAACTTCCTTCTGCCATTGGCAGCTGCCTTTATGTGCTTGTTCTTCAGATACATTCCACACCAGCAGCACTGTGAAATGTTTACACTACTCATTTCTATATTGTCATGTTTGGATACTGTGTAGTAACTGCTTACATGGCACTGTAGCTTAAAAAAAAAAAGGGAGAAAAGACAAATGGGAGTGGCAAAATCTGAGGCCAAAATTAGTCACCATAAATGCTTATGATCCCAAAGAGACAGCTTAATGGGTACAGCTATTAAAACTCATTTAGAAAAATGACATAAACCAGATCTATACAGATTATAATTTAAGGATCTCACCAAAGTGATCATATAATTGTCTCTTGGAAGGTACTAAGTCAAAGCTTTATGCACTTAGGATGTATGAGGAAATGTGCAAAAAAGTGCCTGCACAAAGCATCAGAGGCGTGTGTATGTGTGTATTCCTTTGCAGTGCAGACTGAAAAATAACAAATAAAAAAAATAACAAATCAGTTGGCATAGGTCTCTAAATGAAAAGTTAACTTGGAGGGTAAGGTTTTCTCACTGCTGGATCCTCTAGAGAGGAGGCTGTGCTGAGCTCGTGTTGTCATTTGTCTCTTCCTGTTTGTTTGTAGGTTTGCAGTTGCAACACCAGAGGAGCTGGCAGTGAACAATGATGACTGTGCCATTTGCTGGGACTCCATGCAATCTGCACGTAAACTCCCCTGTGGCCACCTCTTCCACAAGTACGTGTCCAGGCTGGAGAGGGTGCACCCAGCTGAGAAGGGAAGGGAGAGATGGGCATGGCTGAAATTTACAGTGGGATGACAAGTAACCAGCTGCCAGCAGAGCTGAAGGGTGCTTGCTGCCTGGGTCGTCTTGGTCTGCTTCTGACAACAAAGTACAAGTCTTTTTCTCTCCAGTCATTTAAATGTTTGAGTTGTTTCACCTGGTGCACTTCTTTTCCGCCAAACTAAGAGTATGCACCTTGTCAGCTAGTGGGTAACTAGTGTTGAGTTTCTCCAACACAGGTCAGTAGATTTGTTGTGTGGAGGTTATGTTGATTTTCAGGTGAAGAAGAAAAATTGGAGGTGGATCCTTAAATACTTTCCAGGTATCAGCTTTAAGGAGAAAACAGGGAGTATTTTTATATAGTGCATCTTCACATGGTGGTGAGTCGCCCAGAACAGCTGTGGAGGCCAGGTCTGAATCTGTGGTTTCAGGGGGCAGTGAGTCTATCAGGGCTGTAAAAGAGGTTAACCAAATCAGCAGGAATGGTCCCTAAGCAGCTGGAGTTAGAACTGGGAGAATTTTAGCTAAAGAACCTCTCTATACACTGCCTCTTACACTCATTCAGTAGTGAATAGTAGCATATGCTTTTGGACATAGTGTGCTGAGATGGATGTGACTTCCCTTGGATCTTTTGTAGCAGTGCTTACACTTCCATGCCTGGAAGTACCTTACACTTCCTGCTTAAATATGAAATGAGAAACAGGGATTGAAGCAGGCGTTTCTGGAGGGCCATGTGATGAACACGCAGGTCAGTTAAATTGTCCCTGTGGTGTTACTTTCTGTAAATAGCTTTTTGCTTTTCTGGTAACTGTCAAACCAGAGGTTGTAATCTGTGTGCTAATTTGTTGTCATTTATGACAAACCTTGCCATAAATATTTATCTGTGTTCCAAGAAGTCTCTAATGAGATAATGTGCCTCCATAGCAGAATCTCCTTTTCCAGTGCTACTGAATCATGTGAATATTTAATCACCTGCTGAGCACTTGAGAAGCCCAGGGTCTTCTCTTCAGAAATACATTTTCTCTGTATTTAAAAGGATCCTTTTGTATTTTTTTTCTGAAGCAATTACAGTTCTGAATCAGGTTATACTCCTTGGTGCTTTTAGGGAGGGAATATTTTACAGTGGATGGCTTGCATATAAAACCAGATGTAACTAATAACCCTATTTACAACCTGAGAGTGGTTTCTCTCCTCATAAAAGCCTGGTGATTTCGTCAGCAGGCTGAACACTGTGTCCATTCTCAATTACATGGGATTTTTTCCCCCATGAGTTATTTGGAGTGGAAGAGAAGGTGGCAGGGAAGATTTGTGTTGCTGAGATCAACCCTGTGCCCCAATATTAAGGAAATTTAATGGGAGTAGGTGTCTGAATCTTTTAGGCTGCTTGAAACTCTCCTTTACCTCCTAGGAAGCAGGCAATTTCAAGAGTTGTTGCTCTGAAAGGTTGCCAGCCTTGACCTGCTGTTTGCCCTCCTCCTGCTGAGGTGCTCTGGGTGACCTCCTACCTGTGGGTGTGACCACAGCTGGCTTTTGGGGTCTGCTGATGCAGCTGACACGGGGTTGTGCCCATTCCAGCATCTTGGCTGTTGAACTCTTGAGGAGCAGCAGCGTGGGGGCAGCTTGGGAAGCTCTGGGTGTTTTCCAAGTGACCTTTGCAGTACAGCTCAGGCAGAGGTTTGAGTTTGCTGTGGGCAGGGTGGTTTTCCAGTGGTCAGGGAGGTGATGTTGGACAGCACTGCCAGTGCCAGCATGCTGGTTGTGCTGCTGACCAAGGTGGTGGAAGGTGGCAGTTTTTTACTGTGGTGCTTTGGTTGTTTTTGGGAAACCCATCACTGTGTATCCCTCCATTGCAAGATGATGGAAAGCACTTTGGCATAGTTTCAGGAATTGGACAGAATGCTTGTAACCTTGACTTCACTATAGTCCTGCAATTTCTGCTCTGTCAACCCAAACCTGTGATCTGTGCCTTCATTTTGTTTATAAATACACAATTTTGGGAACGGGTTTATTTAATCTTTTTGTATGTCTTTATCTTTCTAAAGTGTTTTGATAACTTCTGGGAAAAAAAACCCACCTTGCAAAATGTGAAGTATGTGTTATAATATTGAGAAGCATTCAGCCCTGTGAAATTCAGTTCTTCCACAATGAAAATTAGGTTTAGCTTGGACAAATACTACAGCTGGGTATATCAGCCTGAATCAAAAAGCATGCACTGCTTTGAGTATTTCAACCTGCATTTCAAACACTTCTCACTTTCTGCAGGACAGAAAATTTCAGAATTAAGGAAGGATTGTAATGGCACAGAATTGTTAGTATTAATAAATATCTGTGTAGGGGGTTCCTGGAGTGGTACTGACTTCTGTGGTTTGGGTATTGGTATTTTGAAAAGCTATTTGAAAACACTGGAGGTGCTATTGCCTCATCACAGGCAGAACTGCTATGAAAATGTGTCAGGATACATTAACTGTGTGTCCAGTTGGTTTTTGCCTTTTTCATTTGGGAATGGTGAGAGAAAAGAACTGGTTTCTTTTCCCTTCCGGGCAAAACTTGCTTGTTCTGAGCTAGAAGGACAGGAGGCTTGGAAAGTGTTTTAAGCTTGTGATAAATCTGCATGCATGTTTATAAAAAGTGAACACTTGAGTATTTTCAGCTGAAAGAAAAACGAAACCTGTGCCAGAGTCATCAGGAGGGCCATGTGATGAATTAAGCTCATTAAGGGTATCTCTGAGCAGTCCATGTGTTGATGTTGTGTACAGAATATGCTACAGCTGCCTGATGTACTGGTGACAGTGGTGTTTTGGAAAAACACTGCAAGCTCACCACAGCGTTACTGTTTTCCTGTCAGCTCGTGCCTGCGGTCCTGGCTGGAACAAGACACATCTTGCCCCACCTGCAGAATGTCTCTTAATATCACTGACAGCCATCACGTGAGGGAGGATCACCAGAGGGAGAATCTGGATGAGAACCTGGTGCCTGTGGCAGCAGCAGAAGGCAGACCACGCCTGAACCAGCACAATCACTTCTTCCACTTCGACGGTGAGCTGAGCACGTTTGACATCTGCTGCTGTTGCCCACATAAACAAGGGGAGCAGCCCTCTCTAGGAGGGAGTTCTCTCTCTGATTCAGCTGAAGCTCAAACCATGCTCTGCTTGTGTTTGTCAAACACCACTGTGTTTCTGATGGTTCTTTTGTAAGAGCTCAGATGTGCCTCTGAGGTTTCCCAGAGCTCTGGAGATTTCTTGAAAGATTTTGTACAAGTGCTCCCTTTTTCTGGATTTGTTGTGGTCAGCAGCTTCAGTTATTGCCATTTATTCATTGTGTGCCATGCTGACAGGGAGAATGGGAAATTCCTGTGTCTTTTTTTGCTACCATGTGGTGGTTAATCAACAACAGTTAAAGAGGGGGGGGAACCCTCTGTGATGCAGTCTAAAAGTCAGTCTTTCCCCTGTCACCTAGCTAATGTGTACTTGTCAAAAGTCCATTTGCCACCCAGTTTACAAGACACTTGCAATGCTTGGTTAGTTGCAGAAGATTAGTCTCAGAAGGAATCATGTAGCCACAACAGTTTAAAGTATTTGGGTTTTTTTAGTAGCGTGTTAGGAATTCTCTCAAAGCAGATGTGATCCCAAGCCACAATAAGTTTTGTGTATGGAGACAGCTTGTTTTGAAAAAGGCAATTTATGTTGTTTGTCTTCCAGATTTTTTTAGAATTTTGGTGTTGGTGCCTGCTGGTCTTCGACAGTGTCCCAGATTTTAATGGCACTCTTGTTGTTTCTGAGATGGTTTCAGTACTGCAAATATTGAACTTTGGTCTCTGCCCTTGTGGAGCTCCCATGAGGCAGTTGAAATGCTCACTGCAAACTTACACAGTGACCTGTTCCTCATCTGTGCTTGTTTTGAAATCTTTGGAGATTCTAGGGGGAGAATCACGGGCAGAGAAGGGTCAGACAATTTCTAGGTACATGGAAACTGGCTGATAGCTTCTGCATGGCTTCCACTTCTGGCGTGCTTTAGGTCTCCAGAAGACATTTATATTTAGAATAACACAATATTTTTGATGGTTGTCCTCCCCAGTGCTCTCCAGTGTCTTGGAGACCTGCAGTATTACCATGGAGATAGAAGGAGAAGTGGCACAGAGCAAAGCCTGTGTTTATTTAATTGGCAGCACAGAAGGAGGAGGGAGCCACCCATGTGCCCTACTCTGTTGAGCTGAAGCACACAATTGCAGCAGTCACTTTGTTCAGTTTCTTTGTGTCCCTTTGAAGTAGTATTTCTCAGTGATGACCCATTTTGGGCCTGGATTCAGAAGCTGTCCTGTTTTTGTAAAATTGCTGGATTTATTCATATATTCCAGAACTGGATTTGACTCTGGATTATTTTAATTTTCACTTTAATAGGAACATTAAAAAAAGAAAACAAGGACGTGTTACTTCCTTGATCCTTTTCCAGCCCCCAGATTGTTACAGCACTATGACAGTGTTTTTGAAGAGAGTACGGGCAGTCACTGATTCACTCCAGCCATCTCCATGTCTGGGAGACCTCGGGGTGGATGGCATTGCAGAACTCCCTGCACATACCTTGTGGAATATAAAGATTTATGTTAAATACACGTAGCAGTACTTGGCCTGCTGAGATTCTCATGCTCTTGACTTTCTTGGTGATTTCTTACTCCCAGGCTCCCGAATTGCCAGCTGGTTGCCCAGTTTTTCTGTGGAAGTGATGCACACAACCAACATCCTTGGAATTGCACAAGCCAGCAACTCCCAACTCAATGTTATGGTGAGACTGCACCTCAGCCTTCTGTTTGTGTTGTGTAGGGGAAAGGGTTACATGGAAATGGAGAACATAAAGGGGAAGGAAGACAAAACAGTGTTAGATACTAGATGAAAGCTGTTTTTCTGAGTGAGAGGCTTTACTTCACTGAAGTTAAGGCTATATTTGGGTTCAAATGTGCCAGCATAAAACAGGTCTGCAGGTAAGTGAATGAGGTAGAAGAATGACATGTACTTCCTGGGTAGATGGGTAGACTTTTTCTCAGCTTGCTTAGTGCAGCTTCTTCAGCTCTTTTTCAGTACTTCTATGACAACTTCCAGCACCAAAGGTGGTGAGTCTGTAACCACAGAATTTAGCTGTTGGTCAAGTAGTAACTGATCAAACCATTATATAGGTTTTGATTTGTTTTTTTTAATCTTTAATAGCACTAAGCTTCAAGATAGCAATTTCAGTGTCTTATCAGTGTGAGGTGGGCTCTCTAGCACCCTCAGCTTTTGCTGATTCATGATGATGTAGAAGTGTAGAGGATGAAATTCCATATTTGTTGAATTCATCCATAAAAACTAATGTAGTACAAAAAGAAAAGGACGTGGCCTCATGAAACGCTTCATTTTTTTGAGAAGTGCTGTTTCCTTTGAGTTGTTTAAGCTACTGTGTCCTGTACCATGGTAATATATGTTCAGTGAGGTGTCTCATGAAAGTGATGGAATTTTCTGAATATTAGGTCTTTCCCACCCATAGCCTATACTTCTGTTTAAACATCAGCAGGGTAAGGCCATTATTTATAGGCTGTTTGAGGCAGGGAGGGATCAAAAAGATGTTGGCAGATGGTTTATTAGTTAAATATGCAGGAACTTTCCATCTGAGGTCAGTTTAATTTTTCTTTTACTGGACACAGTGACACAAATGGGCTTTTGTTAAGGATGAGTAATGATTTTTTTAGGATTATGTATTATCAAAAGTACAGGAGCAACTTATATTAAAATGTCTACTTCAATGGAAAGCTGGTTAAAGGTTAGCAAATTATTAAAGTGTTACACATTTTTAACAGAAAATAAATGACATTTTCCTTTGTGTTACTGAATAAAAACCTAGGGAAGTATTTTGAGGGGAAAGCCAGAGGCTGAAATGCTCAATCAGTTGGTTTGGTCACAGGTTAGTACAGTGCAGGGTTATGTTTGCAGTAGTTTCTTGTGTTGGAACTCACTGTCAGTTGGTGCATAGTTTTTGCTTTGTTCTCAAAACTCCTTCCACCTTTCTTTTCTTATTGCCATTCTCATTCCCCTTTGCTCCCCCATGACTTTGGGCATTAGTGTAAATAAACATTTAAATATTAAGTGAAATCTAGTTGTTGGACTCTAAAAGCATATTATATGTCTTCCCTCTTACCTTTACTTATTCAATGTGGATATTATTTAACTAACTTGAAATTCAGTAAGAACAGTTCCCTGACAACTCAATTTAATTTACTTGAATTTTCAGACCCTATTAAACTGGTTTGCAGGGAGGGTGGCTGGAGGGGGTTATTAAAACAGCATATTGCCCTGTAAGTCACAGCCAGCATGGGTTTCCTTTCTCTTTTCTTTCTGTCTGTGGGTTTGCATATCATAAGCAGCATCTTTGAGCTGGTAGTATTTTTAATCTCCTTCTGTTGACATACTTATCAACTGACTTCTATTTACTGCTGATACTGACTGTATTCCTTTCTCCAGGCCCATCAGATTCAGGAGATGTTCCCTCAGGTTCCCTATCATTTAGTTCTGCAGGATCTGCAGCTAACTCGTTCTGTAGAGATCACCACTGACAACATCCTAGAAGGGCGTATCCAGGTGCCTTTCCCCACACAGGTGAGTCAGAAAACTCTGCACCTAAATTTACTTTCTTTCTTATCACAGCACTGAGCCTCTTAATAATGAGTGAGGGGAATGAAATTAGTTGAAGCACTGGTGAATCTGGGATTTGTTTTTCCCTTTGTTTAAATCTCTGTAAATGCTGTGTATTTTGTCATGTACCAAAAATATATTGAAAATGTCCTAGCTAGACAAGAGACAAATATTTGCTCAGTTAAAGCAGCTCTTCCCAGTCTCTCTTGTGCAGAGCTTTTAGAACATTTCCAGTTGATTTCTCTGCTGACAGATAATTGAATTGTACCACTTAGGAAGATTTTTTCAAAGAAAGTTGGCAAAATGATGCCTTGTTCTTAATTAGTGCCAGCAGATTTCAGTAGAGCAGTCTGGGGACAGTGTTTCTGTTAATAAGAATATTGAATTCTGGTTCTGTGCACATCAGATAGTACTGTCATCTGGAGTCTGTGTGTGGGGAAGCAGAGACAATTCTCTCTCAACACAGAGCATTCTGTTTATTGCTAACTTATCTGTTTCTAAATTGAACACAACACCTGACATTGCAGAGGGCAGAGTTTGAATGTGTTCAAAGAACTCAGGTTTTTTTGCTGTTTCCCACACTGTATTAAACCCATGATGTTTGCATTTCAGCGTGCAGATAGCATTAGACCTGCATTGAACAACCCTGTGGAAAGGCACAGTCCTGATCAGGAGGATACTGGAACTGTCACACAGGTAAATTGGCATAAGAATGGGCAGAAAGCACAATTAGAAGCTGCATGGACTGGTATGTGCCTTTGGTTCTGTAATCAGGTCAGGTTGGTGGCAGCCCTTCCTTGCATTTCACATCAGAGCTAACACAGTCAGGCAGATAAATCAGATATGAATACAGTGCCCCTGTAGAGGATTATCTGTGTGCTTTTCTTTTTCTTCCTTGAGGGAAAGTGCTCTCAAATGGTACAAAGAACAGAAGATCATCATGTCTCTTTTCATGTCTGGTCAGCCCATGCCTGTCTGTGGAATATGAAGAGCAGGTAGCTTTGCTCTTCCCCTTTTTCTTCTCATTCCCATTCTATACATCTCCAAACACTTCCATTAAAAGGAGGAGTATTTCTTTTTTGAGTATAAGAATTCTTTTGTGTTCTGGAGGAAGCACTTTAGGACATGGGGAGCTTTGGTGGGAATGGAGTGAGATATGAACTGGACCAAGAGATAACAGCCCTTCTGTATACAAAGCACAATAATGGGTTTTGCTGTTCTTTGCTAAGGCCTTTACTAAGCAGCATGTGCTAGCTAAAGTGTGGCAGGGAAAGAAAATTACCCTGTGAGTAAAGTAAGATCTCATTTCACTTTTGTTTTCCCTGACTGTAATAGGGACATCCTGAGGGTTTCTGTTTTATAAATCTCCCTTTCTGCTGGCTGAGTGAATTTGTGAGGTGTATGACTTTCTCTGCAGCCTTTAGTGACCTGAATAGCCAACCTGTTAGTACCTGGAATTCAACTGTGGCAGTTCCCTTGTTAGCATGTTGCAAGACAAAAGATCCTTTGATTTGGTCTGATTCTGCTGTTAAGGCTGAGGAAGAGGTGGTACAGGTAGTGATGGTACAGATATTTGGTAAGAGCCTGAGGCAGCAGCTACAGAAGTTCAGGAGTGAAAATCTTGGTCTGGATTGAGCATTTTTGGGTTTCTTTGAAGTTTTGGAGGCATTTGCTCTGCTCTTTAATGAGAGAAACCTCTCTTGGTACAATGGTATCTAACTAGTTATCCTTAGCTTGATTCTGGCTTCAAATCCCACTTTGATTGTGTTGCTGTTCATCTTTCTTCCCTCCTGCCTGGCACTGCCTGTATTTCTTTCTACAGAACCTGAAAAACCTTGGAGTGGTGTCCATATGTCACAGCACTGGGCACATGCTCTCTGATAGAGATGCCTTTTTGCTTTGCAGTGCTGCTGAGCTCTGCTCAGATGATGTGTTTTGGCTGGAATGGTGGTTTGGATGGAGAACCTATTTTTATCATGTAGGATAGCACAGAGATGACCTGGAGACAGTGGAACAGTTGTGAATATCCTGCAGTTTAGTCGGGCTGCTGGTGGCTACTTGTGGGGGGATGAACTGGTGTCCTCTGTGAGGGTTTTCCTGGATGGATATGTTCTGTGCCAAAGGCAGGAGCTGAAGTGGGAGACTGAGACTGCCATGCATGGAGAGAAACGTGCTGCTGGGTGGTGTTGTGGGAGCTGGAAGGGGCTGCTGTCCTCTCCTGCCTCAGAAATGCTTTGTGCATTTAGTGTTACCTCAGGCTGCCTTTGGACAAGCTGCTCACTCTTCTTACAGAACTCAGAGTTCTGCCAAGGAGTCTTAACTCCTTGCTGTTGAGAATATTTCTGTTGTGGAGAGGAGCCTTGGGAGCTGCTTGGCTCTAGGAAACTCCTGTCACTTTGGTGTCCCCTTGATTTTGATTTTAATTTGTAACCAAATACCTGGTGTATCTCTTTCTGCTTGCCAGAAGAATCTGTTGCTGTAGTCAGTCAAAGGCTTGTCTGTGAGAAAAGGGCAAGCAGCAAACAAGCTACTTCAGTAGGCCTCACTGGAGTTTTGAGAAGCTTTTTAAATGCAAGTGGAAAGGGACATAAGAAGCTGACATAATCTCCTCTCAGTATGAGCTGAATTTCCAAATTGTGGATAGATAGACCTTGACACATTATGACAGACTCTGAGAGAGGCTGTGGAAACTCCAGTTCCTTGGTGGTGCAGCCTTGTACCACTTAGGAAGAGCATTCTGCCTCTTTCTTTTTTTTTCTTTTTCTTTTTTTTTCTTTTTCTTTTTCTTTATTTTTAATCAGCATACCCATTGGGAATCTTTGTAGATCTCCAACAGCAAGTGGAGATCAACAACCGGTCAGTTCTGCTTTTTGGAAACAACACTTAGGGCAGCTAAGACACTCCAATAAAAGAACCCTTCTTCTTGAATACTGTTGGTTTTCCTAGTGCCTTATGTCATATTATGACTTCATTCTACTTAGAGTTCAAAGGTCTTAAGACAGAGCTAATGACTGGGGTTTTTTTCCCCCAGTTGTACCTTGTGGTTTTGGGGAGTAAGTGCTGATATAATGTAAGTTAGTTAAGAGACATCTCTGAGCACCATCATGGTATAAAATCATGTTACAGGTTTGTGAGATAATGCTCTAAATACTGACAGCCTCTATCAGTCCTGTACCCTTAGTGAGACACTGGGCATGTGCTTCTCTCCAGCTGTGCGTTGGAATGCTGATGCTTCCAGTCATGTGCATAATGCTCTGCCTCCTCTCCACTCCTGTGCTATATGCCCTCCATTGCTTAAGTACTTGGAGGCTATTTAGAGACACTTCTGAGGCATCCCATGAAACTTTCATGAATTTTTTTTTCTCTTGGAGCCTCAAATAATAGTTTCTGTAGTATACAGGCTTCTGCACCTGTGTTCTGCTGCATTACTGAGGCTTGTCATAGCCTTTACTGCAATTAGCTGTGATAGTTTTGTCTCTAAAACCTCCTTGGTAACTGTTCCTGTTCTCAGGTAGAGGATTGGGCTCTGGGTATTGATTTTTAAATCTTTGTAACCTTACAAAAAACCCCCAAACTTTAGGGGAGCCAACTTGCATCTTCTGATACAAATGGCCCAGGGGAAAAACGAGTGATCTTGTCTGAACATTGACAGCAATGAATGGCCTCCTCACTGCTTCCCCCAGCAAGGTTTCCCTTTTCCCTGCCCACCTGTGTGGGAATTGGAAGCAGCAGTTGCTCTGTACCTGTTCCACTGGGTCTGCCAAGGTCATCTTGGTCCCCAGTACAATCCATTGGATCATTCTAGGGGCTCTCCCTCCCTCCTCAGGGATGTGGCAGTGCTTTGAGGCAGTCCAGTGGTTGCTCCTATGTTATCCCAGTGCATTTGTGTGCACTTTGGTAAATTGTGTTTTTGCTGAAAGAGGCTGAACACCTGTACTTGTGTTTGAGGTTGCAGTGTCTGCACTGTGCTGACCTGGGCTCTGGGATTCCTGCTTGGCTCACCTACCTAATGGGAAGTGACATTTATCTCACTGTTTGCTCTCTGGAGGCGTTGTGTCGGGGAGATGGCCTTACTGGCCTGTCTCTGGGGCTTTGGGATGACTCACCTTGTTTGCACCTCTGCTGCCTAAGCCTGTGTGTTGTACTGTGATGCTGCCAGTCCGGGCTCTTGGGGCTGGAGCACAGTCCCAGGGATCGGCCCTCGCGGCTCCTCGGCAGCTCTGCCAAAGGCCCCAAACCAGGCAGCAGGAGCTGCCTTGGCCAATACTGCCTTGGAGCATCCCACTGAGTCCTCCTCTGGGATACCAAATGATGGCTACACCCATCAGTGCTTCCCTGAGGGGATCTGTTTCCTGACACCAGCACTCTTGGCTCTGACCGTGGCTCTGCACGGCGGCGCTGATCTGATCGTGTGTGGCAGGCTGTGATCAGGACGAGCTGTTTCACCTCTGCTGCTGCACCCACACCACCATCCATCAGATCAGTTTTTGGGTCAGTGTTATCAGCTGGCTGTCAGGGGGGAGAGGTGCCATGTGGGGGCTGCCAGCTCCTCTCTTGGCACGCCGTGCTTGGGACAGTTGCCAGCCTTGCTCCAGCAGTCTAAACCAGAATAATTTGGGCGCTGCAGAACCCAGTGAACCGAAGCCTCATAAATTCCCTTCTTGAGCACAAATTATCTTTGCAAATACATTTGTTATTCTTTCCTTAGTATGTGGATTTCTGCTTTTTCAACTCTTTACTGTTGCATCACTTGTCAAGTCAGCTGCAGAATCTGACTTTCAAATGCCCCATTTTCAGAGAGCATTAATTATGAGTAATTAATGTTTGTCTTTGACATTACTTTCAAACATGGCATAAAAGATACAGCGTTATAGGATACAGGATCTTTAGCATGGTTTGAAATAGCTTTGTTCTGGTTTTTGGCTGGGTTTTTCAAAGGAACCCGAAGGAATTGGGTATAGCAGGTGAGACTCTGGTTTCTTCCAGTGCCTCAGAAAATGACAATTCTTTGTAGCTAATTGTTTTGATGCAAAGAAGCCCAAATTTTTTAAAGATTTATGCTTTATTTCCTTTTCTCTTAGACTGAGAGAGTGCCACTTGAACTGAACTCCAGACTGGAAGAAATGGTGGAACTCAACGAAATGGAAGCAGAACCTAATGAAGCAGAAGATTTTGAGGCCAGGGGAAGTCGCTTTTCCAAGTCAGCCGATGAAAGGCAGCGTATGTTGGTTCAGAGGAAGGAGGACTTGTTGCAACAGGCTCGAAAGTATGTTCCTTCCTAAAACTCCACTCTGGCCACTCAGGTGGAGTCCCCCAGAATGGGTTTCAAATGGATTTGGACCACTGAGAGCCTGGGTTGATGTGAAAAGCAGTAAGAGGAATTAATACATCTGCCACAGCAGGCCCAGGATGCTGTACTGCTAAACCCAACTCAGAAACAGCATCATGTGTCCCAACATGCACACAGCTTCCTGTGCAGCTTGTCCAAAGCTCTTTGAAATCAAAGGCTGATTTTTCCAGCTTCAGTGGGCTTTAGTCTAAGAATGTATTGAGAACAGGTTACTTGGGCTGAGTCCTTTAGCAATCTTTAGTTTGGCTCCTGGCACAGGTGTCAGCCTGTGCTCTTACAACTGAAATTCCTGTCAGGCACCACTTTTTCCAGACACAGAGCCCAGAGCAGTGCAGATCTGACAGGTGACCCTTACCAGACCTCACCAGAGGAACTCAGCACCAACCAGTCAGCACTGCTGGAGAGGGACCAACTTGAACTGTTTCTTTTAGCCCAACCAGTAATAGCTGTTACAGGTAGAATTCAACTTTTTTACTGGTATTTACTGGTATTGGTAGACTTTGCTAGCATCTAGCTGTTGATTAAGCAGAAAAGGAAAAGCACTTCAGTGATGTATAAAAAACTTCGTAGTGTTTTCAATAAGTGTTTCCCCTTCCTTTGTATTGCAGGGACTCTGCTGAGAGGGTCTACAACAACCCCACTGAGTTCTGGGTCCTTTGGTGTTGTCAGGCTACTGCTGCTCTTTTTCTTTTCCACACTGAAATGCCTTATAAATACCTGGGGGTGTGACATCATTTATAAGTCTATTAACAGATTTGCTCCTAGATTTAATTTTTCCTTGATGTTTGAAAAAATGTCTTTTAGGAAGACAGAATATTTTTGACTTTCTGGTTTACTGGTTTGAAGAGCTGTTGAATTCAAAATTACTAATTTTTTGCCATTAAAGTGTAAACATTCACAGGGATGTTAACTCTAGCAGCAACTTCCTTGCCCCCTGGCCTTACAGTGTGCAGCCCTTAGTGCCCCTTCTGTCACGGGCTTACCTGCTGCCATCAGGGAGTGCCCTGTTGTGGCAGGCAGTGCCAGAGGCTGAGGAGTGGAGTAACAGGAACAGAGGGAGTCGCTAACTCACCTGCTGTGCATGGCTCTGAGTTGAGGACAGCCCTGACCTTTAGAACTGCCTCCTTCCCACAGGCACAAGGATCTTGCACAAAACCTAAGAGCTTCTGCCAACTCTGCAGAGCATGTTGTAGGTGACGTGGGCTTTTTTTGGGAGCACATAACCTGTGTGCACTTTTATTGAGGCATTTTCCTCCTAGTTTGCCTTCCAGCCCTCCCGACCGCGGCAGTGCATTTGTCCGAGCCAGAACGAGGTGGGTTCTGCTCACTCATCTTTTCCTTCCTCCCCTCAGGCGTTACTTAAACAAAACCTCCGATGAGGAGCTGAGCACAGAGAAGCCTTTGCCCGAGGGAGCGGCGGCCGACGCCGCCACCCTGCGCCGCAGGACGCTCGCTGCCGCCGCCGAACGGAGACTTCAGATGCAGCAAAACTCTTAGCGCTCGCTGCCCCTCCTTCCTCCTCCTCGTGAGCAACGTTGAATAAATAAATTACATACAAAAAACCCTGCGCTTTCTATACCAGCAGGAAAGTGTCTCTTCAGAGTTCAGCTGGCTGTGCTGCCGAGTGAGCTGGCTGCGTCTCTGCTGTATAAAGCATGTGGTCTAATAATGTTTGGACAGCTGACAAATTAACCTTTTTTGTAATATTTTCTATGTGACGTTGATCCTCTACACAAGAAAAGGCAATTTCTAAACCACGGGCATGACTTCTGCAGCTGGCATGAGCTATGGGGCTGACGGCACAGCAGAGGCTGGGGAAGTGTGTTCTGAGGTAGCTGTGGGTGCAGGTCCCGGAGTGCACGGGCACGCTGCTCCGATCAGGGCAGTTACTGCGAGGGAAGGAAGCTTAGAAGCTTGCAGCAAGCCCTGCGTTAGGTGAGCAGGCTCCTCAGTCCCTGTTCCTTCAGCAGCCAAGGTGTTACACAGGGCGGCTGGAAGGGCTGGGGGAGCCTCGCTGGGAGGTTCTTACACTGGATGAAGCTGTCTGGCTGCACAACACAGAAAAACCTGAATTCATGAATTGTGCAGCAAAGCGCCGATTCCCACATAAAATATTTCACTGTTGCTGGGCTCTTCTGCACTGGCAGAGGTCTGGCTCTGTCCATCCCCAGGGCTGCACTTTGCCTTTATGTCCAGGAACAAGCGAGGGACAGAGGGGGATCCAGTGAAGAAGAGGGACCTGAGGCGAGGCAGCCTCAGGTAGGGTTGCCTTGGGTGGGGGAGTGCAGATCTGCCTGTCCTGGACTCAGCGCTGCACGGATGGGACGGGGCAGAGATCGCCCCATTATCTTGCTTTTTATGTCATTTTTAACCCCACAACCTCACCCTGAGTTTATTCAGAAAGACTGGAGGAACGGGGGCAGCTGGACCTTTGCTGGCTGCAGCCCAGCCTGCTAACCTGGATTTTCTTAAGAACTTCTGAGATCCCTTGGCGCCGCCGCCGCTAGCTTACATAGTTGAATTTTACATGGCAGTGACTTAACTTTTAAATTTCTGAAGAGTGAGTTCTAGTTTCACCGTCCTTTAGAAGGAGCCCAGTATTACCTAGAATTGTTGGTAATTTTTTTACTGTTGGTTTTTAGGTGAAGGTGAATTTAATGAGCGGAATTGCATCGATGTTTAGGTGAAAATAATTTATTTCAATAAAACTCTTTGGGAAGCCTTACCTTGCAATGCTATTAGTAAACCTCAAAAAAAATTTTTGAGATCTTTGGTTTTGCTTTGAACACAGCTGTTTTGTTTTTACTGTTAAAAAAAAAAAAAAACCAACGAAACAAAAATAAAACCTTGATCAGTGTTGGAAATTGTTTGTAAATTTCTACAGTGTGATTTCTCGTGTTTTCTCGTGGTGGGGCTGTTCTTCCCGGGCTTCTGTTGCGCTCCCTGCGGCGCGGAGCCTGGCCAGCCGCTGGATGGCGGCTTTGCCCGCGGTGACCGGCCCGAGCCCCTGCCCGGCTCGGCCTCCCTGCGCAGGGAGGTCATCCAGGAGAGGCCTGATCGACATTCCCGGTGCCAGCGTCCGCTTCTGGCGGCTGTGAGCAGCGGGAGCCCGGGAAAGCCGCGCCGGTCGGAGCCGCTGCTGCCCGCCGAGCGCCCCTCGGCCCGGCGCTGGGCAGGGGCCCTGGAGGCTGGGTCACCCTCCTGTGGCTCGTCCCGGGGCTCCCGTGGGCTCTGGAAGCGTTCCCGTGGCACGGGAGGGGCGGTCAGGGCTGGTGCCCAGGGCCCGGGGCTCTCCCAGTGTCCCATCCCTGGGCACGGTGCCCAGCGCTGGCAGGCACAGGAGAGGGCACCTGGGCTGAAGGAGAGTGCAGGAAAAACCCAAACTGTGGGGAAAAAACCCAACCTCCCAACAATCCAAACAAACCCTGAATCTCCTGAGCAGCAGGGAGAAAACCTCAACTTTCTTGGAAAGCCTTCCACTTTCAGGGGGAAAAACTTGAATATTGTGGGATTTGTGATGTTGCCATAAATGAAGGACTCACCCTGATTATTAGCTTTGCATTCCCTAAAGAAATAAAAATATTTTCTTGCCCGGGGGGATCTTTTGAAGGAACTTTTGCTTTGGAAGCACCAGAGAGCTTCCACACACGGCTTTCTTAAGATTTACACCCATTCTATACTTACACCACTCCATAGTTCCCTTCTCCCTCTGCTACCAGCAGCAAATCCCCCCAAAATGTGATTTTTGGTATTTTTTCTCCCTCTCTTTGGAAGGAGGCAGGCAGGCGTGGGGGAAAGAAGGAGGCGGAGGCGCGGGAGGGAGAGCCCGGGGTACAGACAAACATTCTCTTTATTGAGCTACACATGAATTTTTCCATTAGTCAGAGAAAGAGATTGGCAGTGTGTAATATATCACAGAAACCTCACTGATTGGTAATAGAAAGGCTTAGAAAGACCTGGCGCTTTTTATATATATATATATATAATATCTTTTTTTAAGTTTCCTCTTTATTTATTCATTTTCTTTTGAACAGGTGTGACTGCTCTTCTTCAGCAAAGGTAACTCGTAAAAGTGAAACTGTGAAGACGTCTGGTTACTAATCAAAGTAGAAATGACAAGGGATTGGTCATGAAAACAGTGGCTTCAATGTAAACACTACATTCGATTTTTGTTGTTTTTTTATTATTTTTTTAAATTATTTTTTTTGTGGTTTTGTGTGTGTTTTTTAAAATTTTTAAATTATTTTCATTCTTGCTTTTTTTTTTAAATTTGCTTTTTAAAGTTTTTTTTTTCTTTTTTTTCCCCTTTTTTTCTTATTTTGCAGCACAAACATCCCCACATGAGAGAGAAAACACCATTCACTAAAAGGGAGAGAGGACTGGGGCAGGAGAGGGGGAGAGAAAAGCAGCACAAAAAAGCATTCACTGGAAAGAGTTAAAAATAATAACAAAACGAAAACAAAAAAATACTCTAAACAAAAAATAAAATAAAACAAAATATATATATATTTGTATAGCCCTCCCTGATGTCCCTGGTCGGCCCTGAAGGAGGGATGAGGGGGATTGTGGTGGGGGGGCCGAGCTGTGCTTTTGGATACGGACCTGGAGAGTGAGCAGTGACCGGGAGCAGGGAAAAAACGAGGAGGGAAAAAATGGGAAAAACCCGCCGGCTCCGGCTGGTGAGGGCTTTGGCCTGAATTGGGGTGGGAATTCAAAAAATCCGACCTAAACCCCCCTGAAACCCTGGGAAGGGAGCAGGAGGAGGAAGCCCCACTGCAGCCTTCCCCCGAACAGTCAGGGTGAGAAATGGGAGAAGATCTGCTGCTGTTTCCCTTTTCAGCTGTGACATGGGGCCGGGGGCAGTTTCCAATTTCTTCCCTCCTTCTTTAAAAAAAGAAAAGAAAAGAAAAAAGAAAAGAAAAGAAAAGAAAAGAAAAGAAAAGAAAAGAAAAGAAAAGAAAAGAAATCTTTTTGTTTCTGAAGGTGGCAGCGGGGCCGGGGACAGGCAGGGGCAGCCCGGCCTTGCCCATGCTGGGAAAACAAAAAAAAAAAAAAAACCAAAAACGAACAAAATAATAATTTTTAAAAGCCAACCCACAATAATGAATTATTATAATAATAATTAAAAAATAGCAGCCCATGGTCGAATACTGCTGGGAGGAGAAGCAGAGTGACCCGGGCGCTGCCCTTTCCCTGCCTGGCACCGGGAGCGGTCGGGATGGAGGCGCCGGGCAGAGCCCCGGGCTGGGACACTGCGGGGCAGGGAGGGGCCTGATGGGACAAGGCGGCTCAAAAATCAAACTAAAAAGGTGGGTGTGGATTTTTTTATATATATATATACGTATATATATAATTTTCCTTATGCCTTTTTATTTACCAACTCGCATGACTATGATAACGATTTTTTTTTCTCTCCTTCAATCTGGTTTTTTTCGTTTCTTTTTTTTTTCTTTTTTTTTTTTTTTTTTTCCCCGCGCGTGTGTGTGTGTCTGTGTGTCTGTGTGTGGTTGCTTTGGGGTTTTTTTCCTGTTATTTGTATGTTTCTTTCTCTCGCGGTGCGGGGTCGCCGCCCGCGGGGTCAGTACAAGCCGCAGCCCCGCAGGTTGTTGGCAATGATGATGTCGGTGACGGCGTCAAAAACCACCTGGATGTTGTTCGTGTCTGTGGCACACGTCATGTGGCAGTAAATCTCCTTGTTGGGGGAGCGGTTTTTGCTCTCGAATTGTGCTTGGATGTAGGCGGCCGCATCCTCGTAGGTGTTGGGACCTGCGGGCACAGCGGGGTCAGGGCACTCCCGGCCCGCTGCTCGCCACGAGCTTGCATTACGACAGAAACTGGAAAAACTATTTATTTTCACCCACCCTCCCCTTCACCCCTCAGCACGGTCCATTTTCCTCGCATCTCCCTCCTTCCCACCCCCATCACCCCTCTGCTCGCCCTCTGCCGCCTTTTCCCTGAGAACGCATCACCCTGAGCCCTGCTGAGGGCTCCTCCTCCCCCGCTGCTGCTCCGCCCTCTCCCCTTTCCCCCGGCAAGGGCAGGGTCCCCCAGCTGTGCCCGAGGGATGTCCCCGAGGGATGTCCCCGTGGGATGTCCCCGTGGTGCACCGCCCAGTGCTCATCACCCGGTGGGGCAAGGCCTGGTGGCCCCTGGGCCAGGGATGGCCAGGAGAGGTGGTGGCCACCCCAACATCCCCCATGGCCACCGGCTGTGCCCCCTCGGTGGGGCCGAGCCCCTCTGTGCCCCGGGGCTGGGTGGAGGGGTGGCCCGGGAGCCGTGTGGGGACACGCGTGTCGCCTGCTGGCTCCGTGACTGGGAGGTTTGCTTTGGGAAGGTGCGCTGGAGAGGCGCCAGATGTTTGAGCAGAAAAATGTGCATTATTGCATTAATCTGCTTAGGGCAGCGGGAGGGGCTGCGCTGGCCCCTCGCGGGAAGCCACAAAGCTGAGTTACGCCCCTGAAATCGCCTTTGCAAGAGCTGCTATTATCTGGAGATTTATTTTCCTTTCCCAGCTCGCTGGCTCCCCTCGTTCCTGGTGCAGTGGGTGGCCGAAGGACAGGGAGGCTGGGCTGTCCCCCTCCGTGGGGTAGCCTGGCTGTGCCATAGGTGGGATACCCTGGTTTGTTCTGCCAGGGGGCTGTGAGGAAAGTGCCGGTGCCTTCGGGATGGAGAAGCCTGAATGCCTCTGGTGGAAATGCTGGTGTACTTATGCTGCAGGGGAATGGGTGCCATCTTGCTGGGGGACTTCCCTGTCCCCAGGGTGTGGCATCCAGGATGGATGTGCTCTGGGTGGAACAGTTCAGAGACATCTCACTATCTGCAGGGGATGCTGGAGTCTGAATTTAAACTGGCTTTTTTCTTTCCCTTAGAGAATTCCAAAGCATCTATTCTTGCCCATCTTCTTGGTTATTTATCCTTTTCCCCAGGCCATGTTGGTTTCACTATAAAATGGATGATTCTCTTGTGGTTCACAGATTCCTGCTGTAAAGGGGCTCTTTCCTCCCCCAGCCACACCCAGCTTGAAGGCACTCCTGGGAGGATGCAGCCTGGAGGACCACGAGTCTCAGCTCCTCTCACAGGAGCTTTGCAGGAGCCACCAGTAAACAGGATGGCTCCAGTGGTGGCCAGTCAGCTCCTGCCAAATCTTCTTCTTTGCACAGCTCCCTGTGCCCAGGCTCACTTCATCTCCTCTCCATTTGTCTTGACCCCCTCTCTGCCCCACCAGCTGCTCGGGCACCTTTGCCACAAGAACTGCCCCACCCAGGACACAGCCCCAGCCCATGAGTGGGGAGCACAGCTCAGGAAGGTGCTTTTGCTGTGCTTTTGCACCCCCAAAGGCGCCCTGTCCCCTCTGTCCCCCCGCCCCGGTGGCGCAGGGTGGGTGTCACAGCAGCTGTGCTGTGCCAGCCCCAGGGCCTACCTGTGTACTCAGGGAAGCAGATGGTCAGAGGTGACTTCTTGATCTTCTCAGCAAATAGGTCTTTCTTGTTGAGGAAGAGAATGATGGAGGTATCGATGAAGAATTTGTTGTTACAGATGGAGTCGAAGAGCATGAGAGATTCGTGCATGCGGTTCTGCAAAGGGGAGCACAGAGGGAGGAGAAGGGAGAGAGGAAGGCAAAGACAGAGTTAGAGGAGAGCAGAACATTTTTGTGAATTGAAATGGTTAGAAAGCAAAAAAAATCTCTACAATAAGACACTGGTAAAATTGAGCTGGTTACAAAGGTGGAGGAAAATGGGGTATTGTGCTCCTCTTGGGCTGGAGGCCAGGGCAGGTGTGGGGCTGCAGCTGATCCTCCCCACATCCCTGGGACCACTCTGCAGGGCAGACACTTGAAACCTCAAGGAAGAGCAGGGATAAAAGTCATTTGCTCTTCCCCTCCCTCGCCAAAGGAGTAGGGAAGGGGCCTTGTCTCTCTTCAGGGACTGGATGCCCCTGAAGCATCCTTTGGAGAGCCCAAATAAAGGATGGACAGACAGCATCAGCTTGGGCACACTTGGCACGGAGAGTGGGATGGAAGGGGCTTTGGCCACCCCAGGGTGGCCCTATGGACCTGCCTGGAAGGGTAACTTGGCACTGAGAGGTGTCATTGTAGTGAGACCAGTGCCAAGGTATTGCCCAGAGGCTGGGGCAGGTCCTGTCCCTGGAAAAATCTTCATCTCAGCTTTGAAAATACCTGTGGTGGCTGGGTGGCCCAAGGAGGTAAACCTGCATGGTGGTAACCAGTACAGGTGCCTCTGCCAGCCCACTTCCCAGCTCTCCTGAGAGTTCTGGGCTTGCAGGCTGCTCCAGGGAGACTTTAAGCTTGGAAAAGCTTTGGTAGGAGTGTAAGGGTAAATTTCTAAAAGCTGTTGTTTTGTTGGTTTTTGTTTTTGTTTTTTTTTTTCCCCATTTGCATGTGGACAAACATTGTTGGTTTTTTTTTTTGTTTTTTTTTTTTTTTTCCCATTTGCATGTGGACAAACGCTATAAGTAGTCATCTTTCCCCTATGCTACCAAAGGTTCTTAAGAAGTGGAGAGCAGACAGCAGAACAGGAGGAAGTGAGGTGGGGTGAGGTTGTCCTGTGCCCCACGGGGTGCCACAGGGCCCCTCAGAGCAGCGGGTTCCCATGCAGGTGCATGCACTCTCTGTTAGGGTGAAGGTGCCACTGGACAGGACAGACCTGGCCCTCCAAGAGCTCCCAAGCATTTTCTCCATCATTAACTTGCTCTTAGAACCACCAGAAAGCCATTCCCTGCTAGTCCACTGACAGCTCTGGGGGACATTTCAGGAATCCCTGTGTCCCTTTCCCTGTGTCCCAGCTTGACCTGGCAAAGCTCCTGGTGCCAAGCCAGGCCTTGCTGAAGTCGCTGCCCCTCCCCGTGAGCCCTGCTGGGGGCTGAGCCCCCCAGCTCTGGCTCAACTGCCTCAAGCTCACATGGGGACACAGCTGCTCACAAAAGCCTTGTGGAAATCTCCTGGAAAGGCTCTGCAGTGGGTGGGGAACCCTTCTGCAGCAAACAACCCCCCAGAACATCCCCCCACAGCCCCTTTTTTGGGAGGCACAGCAAAGGGGGCTCTGGACTCACCAAAATTCGCGAGAACATGTGTGTTTGCTAATGAAATGATGACCCAATTACACATTTTGGAGTTTTCCATGAATGTTTTATTAGTGAGTCATTTTATTAGCTCCACTTCAACGGGAGCTTTTGCATGCAAAATTTAGCAGCTGTCTGATTTCATCTTGAAAGGCTTCGAGATTGCACTGTCGGTTCCTTGACAAAGAGTAGCTGGGGATGCCAGGCAGGCGCTTTCCAAAGCCTTGGGACTTCAATTTGATCCTTATCTTGAAATAAAAAAAGGGCTTTATTCATAGGGAAAACAGAAACTGCCACCAAAGGATGTGGTTCTTCTTGACTTGTGGTTGTTGCAGAATTGCTGGGTCTTGAGATTTTCATGGGGAGTATCAGGATGGGCTTTTCCTTGTTCATCTCCATTGTTGTCCTATACATGTATTATATTTAAATAAAGAAGTGATGGTGTTGGTGGAAGAGCAGCTGAAATAAAGCTTCTGCCCAGGGAGATGTGAATTCCCATTCAGCCAAAACAGCCCTGATGATTTCAGGGTTCTGAACACTCAGACAGAATCTGAGCAGGATGGTATCCTGGAGAAAGTTCTAAAAATCCCCAGTATCAATACACAAAGCAAAATCCTTTCCCTCTCAGCCATTTGCCTTTCTCAAGGCTGGCCTATAGTTCTGTTTGATTCATAGGATGGGCCATGTGGGAATTCCTGTCTGAGGATGGGTCCAGCTGAAGCCACATCACTGGAAGTTGGTGAAGTCATAGGAGCAATGGTTCATTTTTCTTTGCTGAGGTTTATAGAAAATTTTATCTTGGTTTCTTCAAGTTCATCACTACTATATTATGCCCCAAATAATGGAAGATCTTTAGTTTAAACATAAAAGAACAAACTGGCTCAAGCATTGTTAGAAAGGGAGGGAGGGATGCTCCATGTTTTGTGCTACTGCAAGGAGGAGAACACACCATTTGCTGAAGTGAATCAGCAGTGGGTCCTCTGATTTTGTGCTC
The DNA here is from genome assembly GCF_017590135.1 of Pyrgilauda ruficollis. Lineage (NCBI taxonomy): Eukaryota > Metazoa > Chordata > Aves > Passeriformes > Passeridae > Pyrgilauda > Pyrgilauda ruficollis. Next base: position 6,695,255 of record NW_024511432.1, read on the forward strand.
ACACAAAGAGACAGGGGAAAAGCAAAGCCTGTGACTTGTGAAGGATTTGTAACTGATGTGGTGGAGGAAACAGTGGGGCAGCACGGATGCTCTGCCCTGCTGCTGCCTCTGGTGAGCAAAGGAAAAAAAATCCCGCCAAATACTTACATAAAATGAAGTATCTTTTGGTTTTATCCTTTTCAAATTCCTTATTTCCAGGTGGATGAGGCTCTGGCAGACAGCTGGTGCTGTGTGTTGTGCAAGGGTTTGTGGAGCAGCCATAAGGTTAAATAACAAGTTTGAGAAGCTGGACGCGCTCAAGGGAGGCACAATAAAACCACTCTCACACTAGAAAAGAGCTGGCACTTTATTAACATTTTGTAACTAATAAATACATTACCAACAGCCAATAAATTATTACAATAACTAATGCTCTATTAAACCAATGGACAGTCACTCTTCGTACAAAATTACAGTTAATACAGTTTGGGCCATCAAACATGCAGGAGAAATGATTCAGCGGGAACCAGCAAAAGGAAAATGGTGACGGCCTCCGGTGATCCTCTGGGAAATGTGATGGGGAGCAGGGAGCCAGAGGCAGGGTGATGGTCACTCTTCCCTTGTCGAGCTGAAGTGGGAAAAAGGAGGTGGGGGAATAGGGCTGAGGAGCACAAATTAGGGACTGGGCTAATTAACAGGGCCATGGCTGGTGCTTAAACAATCCTATCTGCTTGCCCAGCACCACCAGGTTGGTCCAGCACTGGAAAAGCTGGTGAGACTCAGGCACTGCTGAAAATGGTGTTTTACCTGCCATGATCTCTTGTCCCCACCTGGAGCAGCAGCTTTAGCTCTGGAGCTGCTTGCCTGCACTACAGTCAGGACTGGCTCTTGATTTCCCAGACACTGGGTGGAAGAGGGCCTGGGCAGTGAGCATCCTGCCAGCTCCCAGCCCCTCTACCTCTTCTCCTGGTCTCTCCTCCCTGTGCCTACTGCACTCAGTGTCCATGAACAGAGCTGCCCTCCTGGGAAGATGGGGCTGTTTCTTGAATCCAGCTCCCTTTCCCTCTGCCTGCAGGGTGCCACGGGAGGCTTTGGTCCTCCTCTCACTAAGGCATCGGTGTTTAAGGGCTGCCCTTGCTTGTGTTTGCACACAAATAAAGATCTCACAGGCTGCTTGTTGGGGCATGAGTGGTCCTGTGCAAAGTCCTGTCCCATAGCCACATTCTCAGTATAACTATGTAGGTCACGTACCTATATCTGTCAGCATCAGTCACCTCGTGTCAGTGCTGGAGCTCAGAAATGACACAGTACCCTCGTCCCAGGGAGCCTCGGGGTCTGTTTGCCTGCTCTCTCCTGCAGGGAGGTGGAGGCAGGACTGTGGTCTGCAATTTTGTGCCACTTGGACCACGTCTCTGCTTTCTCGTGTGTGCACTGGGGATGCAAGTGAGTGATGGGTCTGGGTGCCCAGGGTGATGCTCAGTAACACCATTCCTACTGACCTTGACATGTCCAGTGTCAGATCACCAAGAAGTGTTTTAGTCTCCTTGGAAATGGTTGTGGAGTTTTTGGTGGTAAGCCTGAAGACAAACCATGAAAACACCCAAGCACAGTGGAACTAAGCTTCTCTAATTGACTTGACAGATGGTCAGCCTTCTTCCAGGAACTCAGCAACTCTCCCTGGCTCCAGGAGACTTTGTGACCACAAAAGGCTTGGGACATGTCACACAAGCTAACAGTGCAGGGTTGGTCCCCTTCCCAGCACTGACTGCAAATCCCCCAGGGGTGATGTCTGCCTTGCTGAGCTGCACAGTGAGGCTGGGCACATGGGCATTTCTGGCAAAAGGACATCTTCTATGTCACATCCTGAGCTCTTGGAGACTGCACTCCTGGACTGAGAACAAGGTCTGTTCCCTTGCAGGCAAGCACTGGGCTCATGCCATGATAGATTAAACCCACCAGATATGTTTCAATGTAGATTAAAGACCGCCCTCATTAATACTTTTGGTGTCCTGTGAAACAAAATCACATGGGTAGAGGAGGCACGGCAGGCTCCTCCTGAGCAGCTCTCCCCTCCACGGAGGGACAGGCTGGCCGGCCATCCAGGAAAGCTGCCTGAAGGCAAGAAGCTAATTCCAGTACAGAACTCCTGAGAGCTGTAGCTGGCAGTGTGGGCAGGCAGCACGGGCACTGCTCTCGCAGGGGCAGATGGCCGCGCCGAGCCTCCCGCTGCCGGCGCTCCGCGGGCCCTGCGAGAGCCAGCCCGTGTGCCACTTCTGTGTGCAGGATTGGAAACTGCCTCTGGCAGCCTGGTGCTGGATTTTAGTGTGTGCTTTCGCAGTGCATGGTTATTGCTCGTTCTCCCAGCCAGCCCAGCTACTGCATCCTCCCAAGGAGCTCTGCAGCTCGGCCCGGCACTGCTGCAAGAATTTCTTGTGTGGGTTTCTCTATTTCATTGAAATTGTTGTTTAAATAAAGAAGCTATTTGCATTTTTGTGGTCTCATGGCTCCACAACCGACCCTCTCACTGACTATGAAGCAAGCCAAGCCAACAGGGAGCTTCCTTCTTTCTTTTTGCTGCTGTCTGAAGCTCATCATGAGTTGCTAATGCTACTTTCAGTGCTGACACTCCTTGGATGCTTCTGCTGCTGGAACAGTGACCTGAGTCACTAAAAACCTTCTGCATCCCAAAAAAAGGCTTTTTTTTTTTTTTTTTTTTGCAAATTCCCACATTAGCTTTGAAGGGCAGCAGGGTGTATACATAGCTGTTTCTATTCTGTGCTTTTAAAATCTGTCCTCCATGCCCTGGTAGGATTTCTGATGCAGCTGTACCAGTTGCAACATCCCTGCTTTGTGGAGACTGCAAATGAAACACAGCTCTGGATCTCCAAGGGTCTGGATTCAGAGCGCAGCAATTGCAAAGCACAAGGGGCTGTTAAGAAAAGCCTTTTGAAAGCAGGCAATGTATTTCAAGGTACTTTTTAGGCAACTGCTGCAAGAATTGCTGGTGTTTAGAAAAAGCATGGGGCAAAAGATTGCCTGCAGAAGGCACATCTGTCAGGAAGGGCTTCGGAGGGTGCAGAAGCCAGCAATGAGTAATGATTTGGCAGGAGTTCTAGAGACACAAATCTATACATGGCCATCAAGCAGGAGAAATAGTAGTGTTTAACACTGGAAGCATTTAATCTTCCAAAGGCTGCTTCCAGCATTTGTCAGTGAATCCTCATGACACTCGTGTGAGGGAGGGAATGTCAGCAGCAGCAGCTGAGATGAAGCTTTAGACACACAATATGCCAAAGAAAATGAAAGAAGAGGCTCTTTGTGGCGACATTTCCTCTGCTTTTTCTCCCTTTTCTCCCCATGGGGCACCAGCTGTTGATGGTCATCAATGTGCCAGGGACCTGCTGGAGTTGCAGAGGGGGCTTGGACCTCCCAGCTGGCAAAGCTGGGAATGGGTTACCTGAATCCAGCCTGGGGAGCAGTAAAAGCACACTGAGCCAGCACTGGCCACTTGACTGTATTTGACAGAGTTTGGAGTTAATTTAAATTGTCTTTACCAAAATATTCCTGTGTGCTTTATGCTGGGAGCTTACAAAGCCTTGGTGTGGTGCTGCCTTCCCTGGGAACAGCTTCTGTTACTTATTTGCTTGGATAAAACATCATTCACAGCAAGGGGTGGGAACAGAAAATCTCAAAAACTCCAGTGCTTCTGATCAAACTGTTCTTACAGAACTTAATAAAAGACCTGCGTCCCTGCCAGCATCACTCTGGTCCAGTGGTTACACATTTTAGGTACCAAATGTAACCACTGTGTGGTTTTTCTTGCCCTGGCCTTTGTACAACACCCACGTGGATGCTGGGTGTTGCTGCTGGGGCTCAGCCAGATGTGTGGGTGGGCTGTGGCACAAGGAGCAGAGAGGAACTCCTGGTTTTGGCCAGCTCTTTGCAGGAGCCGATGTCATTGGAGGCATTTTAAGGCTGAGATGGTGAAGAGAAAGGTGGGTGCTGGCTTGTGCCAGAGCAGGGGAGGCAGGGAGTTGTGTTATTGCTGTTAGTGCCCAGCAGAGCAGCAGCAGATCCTTGCTGCACAATAGTAAATGCATCATTTAATGCTCTCTAGGGGTTACTGACAGTTACCAGCCATGCTGGGCTGTAGCTGGTTGGATGGGGTGACAGACACCTCCTTTTCCTCTGCAGGCCTCAGGGTGCTCACATCCCTGCCTGGGCATTTGTCACAAATGTCCCACAAATACTGTCCTGGCAGAGCACAGCCCCTGATGGGGACTCTCCTCTGGCTCCCAGGTGCCCTTCTCTTCCCATCCTTCCTGCTGTCTCAGTCTGTCTCGTCTCCCTTCTGCAGCTTCTCTCCCAAAATGTTCCCTAAGCCTCTCCCACTGTCCTCTCCCTCCTGTGCCACCATATGTGTTCCTGTCACTGCCTCCTGAACACTGACACTCACCTGGCCCCTCCTCTTGGGGCTGTGCTGCTCTGGGCTGCTCTCACACCCTCTCCTAAATGGGCACAGTGAGAAGAGATATTGTCCCTCTCAACCACAGCCCTGAAGAGACCTCCTGAGACCTGAAAGCCACGCCTAGATGAGGCTCCCGAGAGAGAACAGCTGAACTTCTGGCCAGCCTGCAAAGATTCACGTTTTTCAAGATAATTGACTCCTAAGAGAGGCAGAGAAGAGGCAGGGATCAACACTGCCCACCTGCCCCCAGGTGAGGTGGGCTCTGAGTGGGACCTCAGAGGTGGTTGTCTCTCCCAGACACTAACAAGCTTTTGGGGTGGACCTCTAAGAGTCCCTCCGTGTCCCACCTCTCACATTCCCTTCTGCCTTTGACTCAGCAGCACCCAGAGTTCTTGGTGGTGGACACACATACCTCAGCTCTCCTGCCTTTGTCCTCTCTGAGCCCCCAGTTTTGCTGTGCTGGGTGCTACCCTTGTCCTTCTCACTCCTCTCTCCTGCCCTTCCTTCTTCCTTCCCTTGCACTTTTCCTTCCTACTCCATCACTTGACTCAAATCAGCTTCCTGAGCTCTCCTCTGCCACTGTTAACCATCCATCTCAATACTGGTGAAGAGATGCCCTGACTGGAGACACCAACCCTGGAGCTGTCTCTGGGATGCTCAGGCAGGAGGTGACACAGGAAAGCCACTGGCTTCTGCTCAGCCAAGGAGGCTCAGAGCACAAGGTTGGGCTTCTCAAGGGGTTTAGATGCCTAGGGGGCAATGAAGGGCCACGAGGTTCTTGCACACATTGCTGCTGCCCAAGCACAGGGAGGTTTCCCAAAGCACCTTTCCCCTTCTCAGGCACTTGATAGTCGGACTCTGCCTACAAGAAGCCAGGGTTAAATATTTTTTGTGCTCCCCAGCATTTCAAGGCTGAAGTTTGGAAAGTGATGCTGTGTGTTTGCAGGAGCATCACCTCTGCTGGGAGGTGCTGTGGGAAAGGTCCCCAGGCTGGATTCCTTGTCAGGATGCCACTGAGTGTGGAGCTTCCATCAGGACACCATCCCCGGGGCATCTTCACTGCCTACACTCCAGGGGTCCCAGCCCAGTGCCTCCATGGCCCCCATGGAAGTGCCTCAGAAATGGGTTACAGCAACCACTAGATACATTTTATCATTAATTTTGAAAAACTTGAGGTAAAACTGCTACCAGTAATGAATGCTTTTAGACAAGGCTTAGTAGGCTTGGTTACTGTGTCCCTGTTACTCAGACACCAGCAGAACTCGATATGGCTGTTTTACTTGCTCAAATAGCTGTCTGGAAAAAAGGAGAATGTACAAATCCGAGCTATGGTGGCTGCATTCAACACCAAACCCTCCAGCTTTGGGGTCAGAACTGGAGCTGTAAGGTACCCTCAAAATGATCAGGTTGTATTTAGCACTTCCCAAAGGAACAGCGTTTTTTAAAAAAGGCAAATAACCAGGAGAATGAACAATATCCCTTAATTTTCAAGGCAAAATAAAAGTTTTGGTTCCAAACTACACTGTTCCTGACCAGTATTTTAAGGCTTTTTTTCCTCTCTTTAAAACTGAAGTATTTTTGTCTTTTGGCAGTTGAAATGCACTTCGTGGGAAATGCGTTAGCTCCCTGCACAACACTGTGAATTGGAACGGAGGAGTAGAACGGGGCAGCAAGGGAATGAACCAAAAATGAACCAAAATAAAATAAAACGGGTCTGGGGAAAGCAGAACTTGCTGCAGAGTTTTCTGGGACAGGAGGAGGGAATTATGTATTTCTTCCTTGTCATCTTCTGAGGAGGAAAAAGCAAGGAAAGGGAGGACCTGTCCGCGGGAGCGGAGGATGCTCGGGCGGTGCCAGGAGAGGAGGGAGGAGCAGCCTTCAGTAGAGTCCACATCCCCGCAGGTTGTTGGCGATGATGACATCCGTGACCGCGTCGAACACGAACTGGATGTTGTTGGTGTCGGTGGCGCAGGTGATGTGAGTGTAGATCTCCTTGTTGGCCGACTTGTTCTTGCTCTCGTACTGAGTCTGGATGTACGCCACCGCCTCCGTGAAAGCGTTGGGGCCTGCAGGAGAGCCAGGGAAAGGAGAAAGAGCGGGTTAAAGCAACCCCATCGCCTGCAGTCTGCAGGGTGCCTGCAAACACCCCCTGTGGGGATGTGGGGAGCTCCCGCGCGGCTGCTGCAGCCCAGGTGCCCTCTCTCCATCTCAGGGATGGGCACTGTTACCAGCCAGGATCGCTGCCAGGCAGGAGATGCTCCCTGACTGTCAGCTCAGCTGTATTTTTATTCTGAGTTGCTGTTTATAGAGATGAAATAGATGAGGGAGCTGAGTGTTAAACAGGCTATGATGGAAGAAATTCCACATCATGGTGACAAAAAAGAGAAGAAATGCAGTAAGTGCTTGACCTAGGGAAAAGGCTTAGCTTTTTTCCTTTTTCAGATTTTTTTTTATTAAAGCTTCAGTTTTTGATGGAAGAGTTAATATGAATTGAGGGCAGTATTGGTAGGTGTGCCCTCCTTTCCCTAAACCATTAAGAGAAAGGGACATGAAAAGATCTAACCTCTGTTACAGGGCAAAATGGGCTTTTCTCAAAAAAAAACCCAAATCCCAACAAAAAGATTAATACAAAATGTCCCTTTTTTTAGGAATTAGGATTGCAGTACTCTCTGCTCCAGCCATGGCTAAAATCACGCTGTGAGGAGTTTCTTTTTTGATATATAGAGATATCTGTACCAAACCTGATTAACCCTCAAATTTTGTGTTAAAAAAGGCTTAGAAGAAGTCATGCAAATGAGTAGATCCTTCCTCCTCTGGCCAGCTCTGACCCTGCTCACACACACGGCTCCTTTTGGGCTCCTCCTTAAGGCTGATGAAGGCTCTGGCTGGCCTGGAGTGCAGCTCCCAGCACTGCCAGGCACTGCCTGACCCTCAAAAGGCTCCACAGCAGTAAAACTGCTACTGCTTTTGGGTGCCTTTCTCTCCATGGTGCTTTACTGATGTGAGATGCTGTTATTTGCTAGGGAGAAGCTTACTAGGGCTGGAGATGTGCTGTGGTGGAAGGCAGCTGCTCTGGGAAATCCCACTTGCACACACATGCACTGCTCATGGAAGGCACAAATTCATGAAGAACATGGAACTTGAGAATAAGTGTGAAGTAAGAGAAGCAAAGTTTTCTCTGGGAGCAGATTCTTGCATGGAGAGCTGTGTAAAGAATCAGTTCCACATGCTGAGCACAACCAGGAGATTATTTGATGAACAGGAAGCTGGTTGTTCAAAGACATGAGGATTTAGATGCTTGATTCTGTCTAGGAGAGCAGGGAATCACTAATGCTAGCTTGGTTTAAATCAAGCCGTGGATTCTGCTGCTGCTTTACTAAGTATTGTGGATTAGTTAAAAGCATGAGTGAATTAAGGGGATGGAAATAGTGCTCCAGAAAACAGCAGGCAAATTCGTGGATGCAGTCTTCTAATAATTCCCTGTCAGCACAACTAATGGACATCTGAAATTTCATTTCATTAAAAGCATTTTGTAGAACCTACTTGTGATGTTGAAAGTCTGCTTGTTCAGTTTATAGGCTTTTATCAAATAATTCTTTTTAACTCCAGGGCAACATTCTAATAATGTTGCTTTTTCATGAGGCCACGAGGGTTTCATCCTATGGGCTGTGGCCAGCAAAGCAGGGGCAAGCAGACTGAAGTGTGTGCTTGGGTCTAAAGCCTGGGCTGAATGTCAGCACAGCTAACTCATAACAGCATTGCTGAACACCTGGGGGTGAGGTAACTCCTAACCTCAGATCCCTCTTGGATCAGTAAAACGACTTTCAGCAGTCAGACTTCCTGCCCTCTCTGATGGCACAAGAGACACAAGAGATCTATTGAGGGTCTCTGGCATTGTGGGGAACTCCCAGCTTCCACAAAAGCATCCTGAAGGAATTTAGAGCACCTTTGGGGTGCCCTGAGACTTGGGGAAGATTGTTTTGGTTCACTTGTGGCTGAAGTGCTCCAGACAGAAGCTTTATTTTCCTCTGTTTAATTAGCCAAGAGCTTAGCCATGTGTATGAATGTCTGCCTCCCCCACTGAACTTCTCTCTTGGGCTGGGAGAACTTGGGAAGGAATATATAAAATGACATTCCTTCTTGTTCTGTATCTCTGACATCAGGGGTTCTGTGAGAATGTTATTTCAGATTGAGATTTCTGGGGGACACCAGTGAAGATCTACAAAATCAGTTGCACAAAATGTGATCAGGAAGGAGTGAGAGGTGAGGGTTTGCTTCACTGAGAAAAGGGAAGGGGACATGACAGAAACCATCCAGTATAGACAAGCACTGCTATAAAGAAGATGGTGATGAGATGCTCTACAAGCCATCCAAAAGCAGCAATCTAATTTGCAGCCAGGAAAATTTGGGGTAGGCATTATTGTGAGCCCAGCTGTAAAGACTAAAATTTCCATGATTAGATCTTTTCAGACAAATATGTTGGGAATATGTTGGTTCTGTCTGGACCAAGCAGATGACTAGATGGCTGAAATGTGCTGGTAGTAACAAACACCAAAATCTTCCCTGGAGAGGAAGCTTGCAGATGTTCTGAATTCATCTGGAGTTGTTCAGCTCCATGGCCACAGACCATTCAGCCCAAAGCAGCAATGAGGGATCACTTTTGTCTATTCACAGTGAAAAATCAAATGCTCAGAGATAAGAAGCTCTGGTTAATAATTTGTTGGCCTGCCCAGAACTGTGACACTCCTGGTGCTTCTGGTTCACAACTGTTTCCTGACAAACAGATTGGCTTCTCTGTCTGTCGGCTTGATTCATCTGGATGTCTCCGGTGAGTTTAAATAATTCATGACGATAAAAGTTTATTTTTGTGCCATCTCAGAATGGTAATGAGGGTTTGTGGAAGCTGGCGAGATGCAGAGGGAAGCAGCGGGGTGCAGCTGCAGCCTTTGCATGGGTGATGTGTTCCCATCATTAGCGGGTCAGATGCCAGGCAGGCAGCAGGGGTGGGGGCTTCTCGCACACTGCCCATCCCAGAGCTCCTGCTCTCAACTCCACGGATCACCAAGGCCTCCTTCTCCTCAGCCAAGCTCAGGGCACAGCTCACTGTGGCTCTCCTCTGCCTGTACTATGGGTTCAGAGGTGTGGGAAAATCAAATATGAAACACCTTGTTTTCTACCTGCATTTAATTGGAAGTGTTTTCATGTCCAGATGCTTGATGTCGGCAAACCTGAGAGCAAAACTGGGGGTCTTCAACTGCTGTGATGAAAATGTATTGCTTGAGCTGAAACAGCCTAGCTGTGAGACCTGCTGTGCGCATACTGGAGGGCTGATCATGGAATCACAGAATGGTTTGGGTTGGAAGGGATATTTAAAGGTCATCTAATTTAACCCCTCTGCAGTGAGCAGGAACATCTTCAACCAGGTCAGGTTGCTGAGAGCCCCATCCAGCCTGGACATAAATGTTTCCAGGATCATGATGATTCTACAGCCCTGCAGTGGAAATGGAGAAAGTGGCCAGGAACTGCAGAGGGATTCTTGTTGTGGCCATAAGGGAGCATGGCTGGGTATGAAAGAACAAAGCTGTACTCCAGCTGAGGACAACCTAACAAACCCTGTGTGTTGGTCTCCTGTCACCCATTTATGAGAGACCTGCAAGAAGGTTCATGATCCTATGTGACACAGGGAACCAGTGCACATGGGTTTGGGGAGTGCACAGTGGCCCCAGACCTGCAGGTGATGGCTTGGCATCAAACCCACCAGTGAGGTGTAGATCACACACCCGAATCAGTGGTGGCGGCCCTTTGCCAGCAAAGAACTTGGGTCAAGTCATCCTCCTCCTTTAAGTGGGCCATGGTGGGGGTGATGCTTTGGCACTTACTGAAATAAAACCTGTAGTGAAGCCAATGGGAGCTCTAGCTCTGCATCTTTAGCCTCATTGCCTGTGACACACTACAGCGTCAGCCTGGCTGGGGAGAGCTCTGTGGTCCCTTTGCTAAGCACTCCTGTACAGCCACATTTCTCATTACCTGTGTACTCAGGAAAGCAGATACTCAGTGGAGATTTCTTAATTTTCTCCTCAAATATGTCCTTCTTGTTTAGAAACAGGATGATAGAAGTATCTGTGAACCATTTGTTGTTGCAGATGCTGTCAAAAAGCTTCAGAGATTCATGCATGCGGTTCTGCAATAGAAAGGAAAGATCACATCAGGCCAAAGCCAGCGACCCAGGGATGTTCAACATGTAGGGAAATCTAAAACAACTAAATTAAGGAGGAAAGCAACAAAAAAGAAAATCTACAATATACATAATAAATTTATGTATACATATAGCTGAACATATACATACACAGATGCAATCCCTATTACATTTGACATACAATTAGTAACTTAAGGGCATTTAACAATACAGAGCTGTTTTGATTTTGCATAACATTAATTTACAGGATCCCAGCTCATAGAAATCATCATGCACCATGCATGGATGGAGAATTATTTTTGCCCTTTGATCAGATTTATGTGTTGGTGTAGCTCATGCAGATTTTCTAAAATGTTTTCAATAATTTTTCTAAAATGTTTTTTCCACTTTCTCGAATGTGTGCGGCACACAACTGGTTACATTAACCAAGGACTGGTAGATCCTTGAATTAATCTAGAGTTGGAAGCAGACATCAAGGTGACATAATTTTGGAAATGACCTTGCCGTGACCTTTGACTGGTTTTGTTATTTTGTTTAGTGTTTTCTGTTGTTGTGCTCTTAATTTTTGAACTTTTTGGTTTTAGTTCTCTCGGAAGACGGCTCAACAGAAAGTGTCTCACAGAGAGGAAAAAAGTGAAAAAGGAAGAGAAAATAGTATAAAAAGGAAAAAACATAACAAAGAACATCTAAGAACAACCAGACTAGAAGTCAGGCAGCTACCACTGGTGTTAGCTCATGCCTCTAGAAGAAGATTAGCAGAAGAGCCATACATCCAAATGTACGCACAGAGAGAAGTCAGCTTTTTGGTTATAGGTCATGCAAAAAAAGGACACGGAAAAGGAGAGAGATAAGAGGAATGAGAAAACCAGACCAGTTAGAGAGTTGCAAAGCCCGCCACATGGGTTTATGGTGGTGGAAAGAGCTCACGGCAAAGTCAACCAAGTGTCATGTTCCCCGCTGCTTTCAACTCCCAATTCGATTTTTCTTTTTTTTTTTTTTTTTTTTTCTCGGTTCAAGAGAAGCTTCATACCTGCCAAATTTGGTTGGTCTCTCAAATGCTCATTTTTTGGCCTTTGTTTGGCTAGATAAGGTCAGACGGCCGAGGAAAAGCTGTGGAGGTGCCGAGGCTGGCGACGTTTGGCGCCGAGGCCGACGCCGGAGCGCACACGCCGGTCGCGTGGCCATCTCTCAGCCGGGAGCCGGGTAGCGCAGAGAGCAGGCGCGGTGAGGATGAAGCACACCCAAGAGTCAGGGGGTTATCAAAGGCAAAGCATGGTACAGACCAGACCGGCTCCTCGGCTTTTCCAGCGGGATCTCCTTAGGACTGCTCTCCCCAAACCCACCAGTGCGCATAAGAAACCAGTTACAGCCATCGCCACAGAGACACTGGAGAGAACAGGGCTGCACGGGCTTGTTACTGGGGGGTTTTTGGGGTGGGGGCAGCATGTCCTGTTCCCCCCAGCCCTGGATTTGGGAATGTGGAGTGGTACATGAGTCAGCTGGGGGCCTTCACCCCTCTCCCACTCCATTTCACACCTGTGCTGGCATAAAGTTGAGCCCAGCACTTCACTGATTAACACATTCCTTTTCATTGATATGCTTTAGTGTCTACTGAACGTTTTATATAGACAGAAGAAGCTCCATGGATGAAATAAGCATCTGATCCAGCCCAAAGTGAAACAGGACACATGTGATTTGCTGTGCCCTCCCTTGAATGACCACTCATTTCCCCACCATTTGTATCGACACACAGGGACGACGCGATCACATACAAACAATGCATTTGCTCATTGGGTCTCTGTTGTAACACGTTGTTTATCTGGATCATCCTGTGCCTGTGGGCTGGTTTTTGCTAACCCATTTGGTACTGGCTATTGAGGGAGCCCCTGGAGCAATGTTCCCCTTTGCTACTTGTGGTGCCAAAATTGTAACCACATAGAAACCTGGTGTACAAAGGTTTTGTGCAGGAGATCCTTGGATACTCAAAGCCTTTGGGAGGAGAGAATGAAGTGGAACGTGGTCAGGGGAACAGAAAGCGAATACAATTAACCATTTTTTAAAGGAGGGTCCCTCACAGAACATTTTAAATGACATTTTTATAATCCTTGCTGATTTAAACTAAAAGCGTGGAGAAACACAGGAATGCTGCTTGTGGGCTAAACCCACAGCTCATCTGCAGCAGCCATCAGCCACCTGGGCAGCCTTGTGCCATGGCAACACACTGCACAGCCCTGGTGGAGAGCAGAAGGGTGAAACTGCTCTTCATGGCATGGGGAGCACCACGGGCGACAACGAATTTGTCTAAGAAACAGAAGCTGAGGACTTCTGAGCTGGGCTTCATGGTTAGGTGAAGCCAACTTTTCTACAGTTGTAAGACTAGGTAAGGATCCTGCAGAAGTCCTCCTACTTCTCTGATCCCATTTGACAAATTTGCATTAGTGTATGTTAGCAGATGAGACTGTTTTCCCAACAAACAGTGACTGTTAGTGTTCAGTGGTAACCAGAATACGGAATCACGGAATCATATACACACAGCACAAACCAATACATCCCACTACAACATGAGGGTTACACTGAATGACCTCTGTTCCTTTCAGATTCCAGAAACAAGGTTCAAAGCTTCCTAAGGCTGTCTGACCTGGCTTTCTGATCTCTACACGTTGATTTTACCTCCAGCTTTGCCATTCAGACAAGTAAACATAATGAACTACTCTGCCCACTCATCCTTATTTATGTGGGAAATGTTCTGGTCTTAAAATCCACCTTTTCCTTCCCCACTACTAAAGAGAAGATGACATTATTCCAAACCCAGAAGATGACGATATTCAAAAGCCATAAATTCCTTTCTGTGTGTGGCAAAGGTGCAGAGCAATATTCTGGTGTGCAGGCATGGATGCTTCTGTTGTCATACCTGGATGCCATATGGGAAATACTGTTGCATCCCAGGAGGACTTCTGGGAGCCCATGTATGGGCACAAGCTGTCCTGGTGCTGGCTAGCACCAGGAATCCTCACTATCTCCCTTTCCTTTCCCTCCCCAACTGTTACTAGTTCAATAGATGTTTGTAGGAGCCCTGCAACAGCTCAGGCAGACCCAGGTGCAGAGACAAGGATGAGGAAGCAGTGTCTGGGTACCACATGTAAAAGGACAGACTGCTGCTAAAGGAGGAATAAGAAGTTAAATCCCCCATATAATCCCCCTCCTCCCAGTAAATCCACAGTGGAAGATCAGTTTAGTCCCTTAGAACTTGGCTGGGGCCCCTTTCTCCTGTGATGGACCAGATGTGCCTATTCTGCTGGGATGCACTAAAGATTATGCTCCTCATACTTTTAGACGAAGTGACACAAATTATTTCACCTGCTTTTGGACCCATCATGCTGCCATTTCTCACTTTATGTTGGGTCTCTTATTAAGGGAAGAGCTCTTCAGACATTAATTTCTTAATGTCACTTCCTATTTCAAAACTGGTATTTTAAATCCTTACACTGGCAAATATTTCATACCCCAACAAGAAAAGTAGCTCCAACAAACATGTTACACAGGAGTAACATGCCCATGCATATTCGAAGTCCAGTTAACTTTTCCTGCACAGGACAAGAGAGAGAATTGCTTATAGCTGAGTTCAGATGTCATGGCATACTGTCACTGATGTGAAGAGCAAACAGCTTTTCACTCAGCATGAGGGAGAAAGGATGCTGCGGTCAACACTCTGTCCAGGCAGAAACACACTTATAAAAACTTTTTTTTTTTGTTACCAGAGTATGGGAGGAGACCCGGTGTTTTCTGCAACACCCAGTTTTTTCAATATTTTCTGTTTTTCTTGGTGATTAAGTGCTAGGTGTCACATGAACTGTAAGGACACTGATGGTTATCCTAAGCACAGCAACTCCATATTCCCCCTCCTGCTTATATTTCCTAAGATGTCCAAGCCACTTTAGCTTGCTTTGTCACTCCTAAGGCAATTTCTGAGCACTGCAATTCTATTTTCCTTGCCCAATGACAGCAGAGAGAGCATGCTAACCAGGTCAAGCAGTGTGATACAAACCAACAGGCCAACACTAATGCACCAAGGGTTACCAGCACAGAGCCTTCCACCCATCCCATCCTCACCAACAGGGACACAAACAATACTTGCATGTCTTGCCTAGAAATGATTGACCTAAATATCTTAGCTTCAGAGGCAGCAATGTGCAGCATCAACATCTCCCTCTCTTGCCATGACTCCTTTGAATTTGCAAGGTGAAAAAACAGAGGATAGTCTCAGTTCCCATGGCAGTCCCATTCCATTGCTGTTTTTAAAAAAAAAATTCCATTAAGAATTCCATTTAGAAAGAACAATGGAAATCCACCTTTGTGAATCATCTCCTCTAGTTTTACTGAGTGATATGACTGTCCCTCTCTCTTCCCAGATTACAGAGCTGAGGCTTTTCCCTCTGTAACTTCAACTTATGAAACAAAAAGATCAGTCACAAATGAGAGGAAACAGCCTTTTTATGCAAAGACATAATCCAGGGAGGTGTTCTGCCAGTTAAAGCAGGATGTTCCCACTGTGTACAAATATGGCAGAGAGCCTGGCAGGTCCTTGTGAAGGACTTGGTAAAGGCACAGGCAGGTGTGCACCCTTGAGGGCAGTGCCTTGTGTGTTGGATGGGCTGGGCAGAGGGTACCCTTTTGCCACATGAGCTCTGGCTTGGGCTGTGGCTGGCAGCAATGGGACTGATGAAGGCATTGTTTGAATCTCTCTCATGCCTTGTTCCTCTCCCCTGGAAGCTGGGCACACAGGGACACAGTTTAGATTTGCCAACAGCAGCATAAGGTGTTGGAAGCAAAGGGAGAAGTTGGATTCAGCAGTACTGGGAGTTTCTGTGAAAAGTGTGATCTTTACGGGTGTATGGGCCTAA
Organism: Pyrgilauda ruficollis; assembly: GCF_017590135.1. NCBI lineage: Eukaryota > Metazoa > Chordata > Aves > Passeriformes > Passeridae > Pyrgilauda > Pyrgilauda ruficollis. The sequence continues at coordinate 6,710,799 of NW_024511432.1, forward strand.
AAATCACAGATGCAGAAAGTTTTCTTTATTTTCTTTATGCCTTTCTGATCTGGACATAGGAGAGTACTTGCTTTGCTCAACTCCTACTGTGTGGCTCTTTGTGACAGGGAATTAGAGAGAAAATACATCCCTTATAAAAGATTGCCTGCCCTTAAGAAGCAGGGACAGCTTTAAACACAACGGTCTTGTTTTAGCTGCTGCTGGAGGATGGGTGCTCAGCCTTTTAAAACAAAGAGCACAATAACCCACAAAACAACTTTACAAGCATAGAGCTGTGTTTGAATTTTAAGGGCAGGGACAGGTCAGAGAGTGCTTCACCCAGCCTTATTTAACCAGCTCTGTGGAAAGGATTCACAATAAACCTGTTTGTGAGCTTTTTCCAGTGACACAAGCTGACCCTACACTTGTCCCACTTGAACCTTACCAAGGTGAGCCTGTCCCTGGTCCATGTGATGCTGACTGCATCTGAACTGCAGTTTCCTCCACCTGAAGTGTGGCTTGACTTAGAGAAATGCAAAAAGCACCTGTGAAATCCTGTGCTCATTGACAACAGGGTGCTGAGTGCAAGAGAAAAACCCATTCTCTACATGCACTCAGCTTTGGAAGGGGTTTTTTGGACCCTGATATGCAGTTGGGTTCATTCCCTCTCATGGCTCCATGCCAGCAATGAAAGCTCTCTGCAAGTTCTTTCATACTCATGTAGACATCTGTACAGCCCCCAAACCTTCAGTGGCTCAACATAGCTGCAAGTGCCTGGACTGTAGTAAGTGTCTCTAAAAAATGAAGCTGGAGGAGCAGCATCCAGCTCACTTTCTCAGCTGCCTCCTCTTTGTGTTTTCCAAGTGAGAAGCAATAAAAGCTGATTTACGTCACGACAGGCAGCAGATGTGACGGATGCAGACAGCAAATCAGCTGACTGAGGAGATGCTGTTTTACTGCTGGGTTTTTGGGGAGGCACCACATTACCAAGGAGGGGGCAAACGCTTGGGGGTTCACCTGGGAGGGGCCAGGGTCTGTGGGTGCCACGTTTTCCACCTGCCATTTGTGATGGGGATATAATAGGGCAGGCAAGATCCAACACCACTGTTTTTTCCTGAGTGCACTGGCCTTGCTCAGGGCTGTTTATTTGGGTTAGGCAGGGGCGTCCTGCCGGCGTGGTGGTGATGCTGAATGCTTTCCCCGTTTACGCCGAATGTGTAAATGAGCAGCAGCTGCCTCTGCCCTCCTGTTGCTCAGCATCCCCCAAAATGTGTTGTGAACAGGGACTGAAATAGCAAGCAAATGTCAGTGCTGTGCCAGAGCTGCACCAGGCTGCTCTCCTGCTGCAATGGGAAAGTTGGAGATGCATAAATCCCAGTTTCTGCAGCGCGGCACTTCAGGGGGCAGGCTGAGCTGGCTCCGGGGTGGTGCTGGGTGAGGGACAATCACTGGCAGGGCTCTCCCCAGGAGAGATGCTCCAACCTCCAGTTCAGAGGAGCAGAGTAAAGGCTGACATTTAACAAATGGCATTGGCATTCAGGCCATTCCATTTTGTGCTCCATGGCTTTGAATCACAGGCTCTGACTTGTGTGGATGGGCACCCAAAGGTGACCTGTATTAAAAGCTGCCTTTGGCTTCACAATTTGGGTGTCACAATCCAAGCTGTACTTACAGAGCACCTTGCTCTCTACTCATATCACAGCTTTGCTCCCTGCTCCTGGACCTGCCCTCTCCCTCTGTGCTCTTTTGTGTCTCCTGGCTGATTTTGCTGCCCAGCTGCAGAGCTCTACAGTGTTGAGCTAATGGCTGGATTTTTCAAATCATGTCAGGAGATTTTGGTTCCTTCCCAGTAAATCCTACAGGGCTGAGCATCCTTGAACATATCAGGGCCAGGGTCAGAGGGAGGAGACAACTGGGGATTATAAATAAGTGGACATGACAGGATGTAGAGTGTCTCAGTCAGTCTGGAGGAAGACGCAGTCATGATCACAGAATCACATGGACCATCCAGTCCAACTCCTGGTCCTGCACAGAACAACCCCAAGAGTCACACCATGTGCCTGAGAGCATTGTCAAAATGCTTCTTGAACTCTGTCAGGCTTGGTGCTGTGACCACTTCCCTGGTGAGCCTGTTCCAGTGCCTGACCACACTCTGGGTGAAGAGCCTTTTCCTAATTTCCAGCCTGAACTTCTCTTTGACACATGCTTCATGCTGTTACCAGTCCTGTGACTGGTAAGGTTAATATCATCCAGAATTCTGGCATCGATATGATTCAAACAACCAGGTGATTTCATCAAAGAGTTTGCTAGAGCTCATAAACCTGGCTCAGAGGCTAGAAACCACAGCCCCCCCAGTCTTTTTGGGACAAGAAAAATGTCACCTAACAGCAGTATTTCCATCGAATTCATCCACAGCTTTCCGCAAGCCTGACATCTTTACCAGCAGGAGAATAAAAAGCCTCAGAAAGACAGAGCTGGCAGGAGCAAGCACTCCATGCTGCTGCTGCAGATTGGGCACCGATGAAATCATTACTGAGTATAGCCTCCAATTCCTTTTCATTAGACAAATGTAACTGGGTGCCCACAGCAGCTGTCCTTAGTCCCAAAAACATGCATCCCCATCATACTGAATGAATGATCAGAATACAGTAATGAGTCTTACTGCATCCTTTTTTGTGTATTCAAGTAACTTGTATTAATTGCATTCTAATACCAGGGAGCACACAGGTCCTCACCAGTTTTACTTCCAGATGGTATTTTGAGCCTAACGTCACAGTGGGAAGTCATAAATCTCTCCTAGAGCAAATTACCTGAAGACTTAAACAGTTTCATTCTCACTAAAGAAAACGAATTTCTGTAGCCTAAATAGGTTATATTCCTGGGCTGAGCCCTGGGCGTGCACTGCTGTCCTGCACCTCTGCACCATGGCCTGACTGCTTCCCTGTTTTAAAGGACACCCAGCTGTATCCTCTTGCTGGTTATAGGTTCTTGTTATGCATTTTGAGAACACAGGTTGGCTAGAAAGGAGAAGCAAACACTTTGCCTTTACCAGTGTAAGGAAGCATTACCTGGGTATGCAGACTTCATATCAAAGAACATGGAGAAGGAGAGCTCTCCCCAGGATTTCAGAGCCAAGGGGGAGCAATGGACAAAAGCACATTGCTGTAGCACCCCAGGGAGCATTCCGTGATCTCTGAGGAGTTGCTGGCTATGCAGTATCCCACACAGAGCTGTTGGGGCCTCCAAGACCCACTTAGACTCACCGTGGTTTCGTCTTCATGGAGCACCTGGTCGTAGCCACTCAGCGCGACACAGAAGATGATCGCTGTGACATCCTCAAAGCAGTGGATCCACTTCTTGCGCTCTGACCGCTGGCCCCCGACATCGAAGAGCCTGCGGCACAGGGGAGCACCATCACCACCCACTCCTCCCCAGCTACCAGGGAACTTGAGCATTCTGGGCATTCTCTGACCATGTGGGTCCTGGGAGGATCCAAGCACAAAGCAGTGGGTCTTTCACTGCTAGCTTGGTCATCTCCTCCAGCGCCTGCAGCTGAGGAGAGCCAGGAGGAGCAGTTACAGACAGGGATGTGGGGATCCGTGGGAGAGCCTTAGCAGAGAGCTGGGTCCCAAAGGATCAGTAGAGGTGGAGAACACACACTCTTGACTTTCATATGCTCTAAATACTGTTTGTGTGTGGCTTTCTGTCGTTGTGCCCTCTTCTCTCTACTGGATGGCATCATGAGGGTCAATGTATCGTGTTAACTACATGTCACTGACCCACTTAAGAGAAAAGATCTGGCCAAATATTTTTACATTTATGAGGTTTGATCACATTTGGGGATCAGTCTTGTATTATACATTCCAACAAAGAGGTATTGTTTGGGTTAGAAGAAGCTGCCATGTTCTATCATAACAGGCAGTGACTTTCAAGACAGGATTGCCAAACTTTTCATTTTGTTGACCATCCAAAATGCTGTGTCTTCTGCAGTGGGAGCTGCCCATGCATTAACCAGCAAGTTCTCCTTTAGGAACTATGGGGAAGCCCTGTGATAAATATTTGTTCTGCAAATTTACTGTACAGTTTTAGACTAACCTGAAGTGGAGGTTTTTGAATGTGAAATGGGTTTCTACGATGCCAGTTGTTTTGACCCTGGTTCGGAGGATATCCTGCTCCGTGGGCTGGTAGTCTGCAGCTCCAATTCGATCTAAGCTGTCTAGGTAGCTAAGAGGAGAAGGGAAAAGAAAAAGAAAACAGCTAAGAATAAGACACACATTAATCTTTGTCAATCTCAGATGAATCCTTCAGCTTCCTATTAATCTTTTTCAATCTAATTTTTCATGGCTGAATGTATTGTAGCTAAAGGAAAAAATATCCTATTCTGGGGAAAAACAAACCTCAGTAAGCTAAGCATAAAATCTGATAGGGAACTGAAAGCAGGAAATTAAGCATGGTGTGTTGTGAGTCCCGCCTGCAATCTGTGAAAATACACAGTTTTAATATTAACTTGCTATTTTTATTCCCCGAGGAACAAGGGTCCAAATCAGTCCATTGTGCTGGATCTGTACACAAAACCTGTTTCTGCCAGGGTTTATTCAGATAAGAGCTCCAGCATACAGGTCTTGTTCCCAGAACATACAGGTCGAGTCCCCTTTGGACCTGCCTTCTGTGCTGGGAAGGGAGGGAGGGACATGCCATGCCTTGCTTTCAGTCAGCTCAAATGAAGGGAGATGAATCTGCACAGGTGAGTCACTGCTTCAGTCTGAAACCCAGCATAGGGCTGGGGCTGCACGAGATGCACCTCTTGGAAAGAATCCAGGACTCCACTTAAATGGTGACAAATTGGGGATTTGGGGGAACAGAGAGGAGATGTAGCTTTCTAAAATGCTTGGACAGTTTAAAACATGTAACTTTATTCTGCTTTAGGCTTAAAATCTATGAACACAGGCAATGCCTCCCTAGGCTGAAACTTGGGGTAGGAAGTCCTGTCTTTTGGCATGAAATGTTTATGCAGAGGAACCCAATATCTTTGCACATATGACCACAATCCAGTTTTCCATCCACATTTAAGACAATTTTAAAAACAATTTATAAAGAAAAGAGGAATCTGTATTACCATTTAATATGAATTATAAACACAGACCTGCATCACACAGCACAGTCTTTCTCACCACCATTAAGCCTGCATGCAGACACTCCAGTTTCTCTTAAAAGGGGTTTGATGTGCATTACAGGGCATAAATGTCCACCTCTGGCCCCAAGAGCATCAATCTAATGCTCTGAGATGCTTTCAATATACAGTGAATATAATAGAGCATGTCTGTGCATGAACAGTGATCTTTTCCTTTGATCCCTGTGCCTGCACGTCACCCAGAGAGGCACTGGGGCAGGAGGTGACCTGCTGGTGGCAGGACAGGAGGGTACCTATTCAGGTGCCAGAAGATGGCAGTTTTGCCCAGTGCAACAGGCAGAGAATAAAAAGCAGTAAGAGGAGCTGCACAGTTGCAGAGAAGAAAAAGACTTTTGTCTCATGTAAGAGTTTGCTGGTGAGTGTGAGATGGTATGAGCTGGAACCATTCACTCAAGACAGACATGATGTCTATGCTTGACTTTCAGTTTAGCTAAAAGCAATTTTTTTTAAACACAGAACATGGATTTAGTCCTAATGAGTAACCAAACCAACACTCCTCATTTGCCTTGCCATAGCACATCCCATTTGGCCTGAACTTGGCCCTGACCTGCTGCTGGAGATGCTATCCCTGCTGCATCCAAACCAGGAATGGCTTTCCTTTTGTGTCCTGGAGGGAGTGCACTGAGCCTGGGCTCTGGAGCAGGACACCTGGAGAGCTGGGGCTGTGCACTCTGCTACCCAACAAAACTCCCTGCCACTGTCTCTCATGCCTAACCCCCAAGCCTGGAACAACAAACAGACAGCCAAACTCTACACTAAGGTCAAATACAAACCTCACCCTGCTCATATCATGTATTTTCCCTACCCGTCATATTTATAATTTATTTTTGCTAAACAATTCCAAGAATCACGTTATCCAGAGGAAAGTATATAAGCTAAGCAGGCTTATTTTTGTTGTGCCCTTTTTCAAGCATTTAAAGGCATTGTGGTTTGTGACAGATACTCCTTTAATAACCCTGTGATGGGCACTGGATGGATGAATGGGGCTTCATTTGAAATCAGATCCTGGGCTGTGACGGCTGAAGCCACGATCACTCATCTATTCACAACTGGTGTCAACTGCTGTTATTTAAGAGACAGCTGCATCTCTTCACAGGGCCCTGCAGACTGAGGCAGCTCTGCAGTGCTGGTATTCAGAGACTCAGGCTCTCCTCTGTCCTCAGGAACTTCAAGGTGATATTAAAAAGCTGAGGTGTAAGAGGGGGGATTTTCTTTTCCTCTTGCAGCTCTTGGCAGTATCCTGAAATCCTTTATCACTTCCTCCTTCTTAATTTTCTGCATTTTCTGATGACCAAACTCTCTTCAATTTAACATCCTCCATTAATTATTCTTGCTTTTGAGATCCTCCTTTTGTCCTGGGAGTGCAGCAAATGAAATTTACTGCAAACTGGCCAAAGGACTCAGGTCTTCAGCAGCGCAGTGATGGAGAAGCTCATTACTGTAATTGCTGCTTTCAACCTGCCACGATTTGCTGGTGAATGGCAGCATCACCTAAACCCTGGGCTGTGTGCTGGGATTTCAGGGCATTCTCACTCACTACAGCATGCCCAGTCCATGGCTCTCCCACACAGCATTCCCCTGGGCTGCCTGACAGCAAGTCAGCTCCAGGTTTGATTTGGTCCTGCATTCAACCTGGCTCTGAAGCTTGGAAGGTCTTGCCTCCCTTCCCTTGTGATGCAGCCTCGTGTCTGGCTCCAGCTGAGTTCTCTGGGGGATCAGGGGTTTGGGGAAGCTGGTACAGCTTGCCAGCCTCTTGAGAGGGCAAGATGATCGTGAGATGATAGAGAGAGGGGAGAGCCAAGCAGGATCCATCCCATCTACCCTCTCCTACCTGACAACATCCAGTTTGTGATCCCAGCTGGGATATCTCCATAGGAACCTTGGCTGAGGGCCCTCTAGCACCTGCTTCCCAGGGCTTAACTGGTGCTTGGCAGAAGAGTACTCAGTACCCCCAGTACTCAACCTTTTCTGGCTGCAGGTGAGCTGAGCTCTGCAAGTTTAGAACCTTGATGTCAATCCCACACCAGTGCCTCCAGCCTGGCTGCTGGGCACCCCAGCTCCAGTACCTGCTTGCCAATACACACTTTGCCTTTACTGTTAACTCCTCTCTTCATCTCTTTCCTCATCTCCAGTCTTTCCCAGCACTCTGTGTGTTTCTCAATGACTTAAATTCTTTCAGTTGTCTGGGTCTGCTTTTCATCTGTTCCTGGGAGTCTCGATGGGGGTCAGCCATCAATTTATATGAAGTCCCAAAACATTTTCAGTGATGGTTTTGAGGCTGCATTCCAAAACTGTTTAAATCTTTGGCTGCTCTGCCCTAGAAAGAGACTCGGGCTGTGGCAGATATTTTTTCCCCTGCACTTGGCTGCAGCTGAGCTGGACCCTGTTGGTGTGTGCAGCCTGTGAAGCTCAGCTGGAGGAGTGTGCCATGGCATGGCTGCCACACTAACAGCCAGCTGTGGGAATGGGAGGATCAGCCAGGCTGCTGTTTGGATGCTGAGCTGATTTTAGCTCTGCTTGTTCTCCTGGGATCCTGCTGGAAGCATCTCTGAGGTTTCACTGGAGTGCTGATGCTCCCTGCCCGTGCTGCTTGGAAGGAAGGACCTGCTGGTGTGAGCCTGAGCTGGGGGAGGACGGTGTACTTTGGGGGTGCCACCTCTTTAGCAACAGGGAAACCCAAATGGGGACAAATTGCCACACATGGTGCTGGATGGCAGCACTGCTGGTATGCCCTTTGAGCTGAAAATCTCAAGGCCAAACTGTTGTGAAAGATAATTATTTGTCACAGCCAACAGGCTCTATGACACATAATCCCCTCAGAAGCTGGCATCTGTTTAACCAGCAGAAATAAGAGCACTTTGGAGGCCGTGGAGTGAGAGCTTGGCTCCCCCTTCCATGTCATCGGTGCTGGCATCAGAGCTCTTCCATTTCCCAGCTCCAGGCTTTGCACACTGGAGTGGAAGCATATCTGAAATGACACACCAGCTCTTACTTGCAGCCTGCCTTGCCCTGGGTTTGCAGGGGTTAAAAAAAGCTGAGGGAAGGTTAGAAGGTTTGTGAGTACATGAGGAACCCTCTAGCATTTCTGCTCCTGAGCTGAGTAGCTCCATTACTGCCTATATCTTTTATTTTAAATGCTTTGTTTTGAAGCAGATTGCAGGTTTCTGAGTCACTCTGAGTGCCATGCTCAGGAGGTGAAGCCCAACTATGTTATACTGCTAAAAGCAAAATGCAGAGGAAATAGAAATTCACAAATACAGGGCGAGGAGATCATTGAACAAAGGCTAAGAAAGGCAGGAGTCCTATACAGGCTAGTTGACAGTGAATAGCTATACACAGTAGTATTGCCCCTTCATTTGCTGTTTCCAAAAGCATCTGGTAGCAGCACTGTTGGTGCCAGAGACAGTGCATGGAGAAAAGGAACTTTTGTCCAGGTGTCCCAGGGGAACAGCTCAGTGGCAGCAGCCTACGTGCAGTGCGTGCACAGGGACCCCTCCTCAGGCTCTTGGCTACCACAGGAACCTTCTCCCAGGACTGTGCTGCCTATGCCAAAAGCTCCACTGGCTACTTTCTTGAATGAAGAAGTGCAGCTGAGGTTGCAGGCTGTGGTCACGGCTGGATACCTGCGGCAAAGCTTACACAGGCGGACATTCACGTCTATTGAGCTTAATGGCAGTAGGATGGTTAAAGGTCTGTTGGGCTTTTCTTGCCTTGAGGGTGACATCTTGGCAGTCATTTTGCATCATCCAGCTGTCCCTGTGCACACCCAAGGTGCTCACACCGTGCTGATGCCACGCTCACATCCTCAGTGCTCAAAGAGCTGCGGTGTAGCAGCAGCCACAGCTAGGTCCTGCTCTGGGTAGGTCTGCAGGGAGTGGGAGTTGGAGCTTCAACTCCAGGAGTGAGCCTGGAGACAGCAGCATCTTCCCAGTGGCTCCTTCGTCTCGGCTGCCCTGAGTTCTGGCCATGTCTCCTCTGTGAAGGAAAGGCCATGTGTGCGTGGGATACCCCAGCCTCGATTTGTTGGCTTGTGTCGTATTTGATGAGGAAGCAGATCCCCATTTGTCAACACATGCAGCTGAGTCACTGCTGGGTTATTTTGGACTCTGTGTACTGAGGCACTCAAGGGGCAGCTCCAACACTGTGTCCTGGCAAACGCTGAGTTTTTAATCAAGGTTGTCATGAGCAGGCTCCATGTCATCTAAATCTAAATGATTATGTAAAGATGGCTCTATCTGAACACTCCTTCCCTGCTCATGGATGGAAGGCTGCCTGTATCTGATCTTCCACCTTATCTTCTTCCTTTCTTTCAGTGATGAACACGCAATTCAGTGTATATTTAGAATTAAAACCTTTTAATATTTAGTGATCATAAGTAAGGGTACAGAGGATAAGCACTGGATTTAGGGAGTGTCAGTAGTGCCTCTACAACAGAGAGTAAACTCTTGTAGTTATCTCCTACCAGAGAGCAAAACCATGTGGGCACTGCTGCCTGAAGGTGTGATACAGTTTGGTTTGTCTGCCCAGGGCAGCTGGTGCTGGGCAAGTACCCAGAGGTCATGGAACCACAGTGTTTTCTCTGCAGACACTATGTCCAGTCAGATCTGCTGTTATATTTGAGGGAAAGGGGAAAATCAAGCACAGCCCGCTCTCAGAAAGAACCTTGCTGCATGCCATGGGTTTTCATTACTCTTCTCTGGGGAGTGAGGAGGATGGTCCCTGCTATTAAAGGAAGGTGCCAAATCTTGACAAAAAAGATGCTGCGTTGTGATGCATTTTTAATGTTTTTGGCCCTGCACTGAAGCAAGGCTGTACAGGGCTTGTACATCAAGATCAACTTGACAAGTTGATATTAATACTAATGATAGGCAGGAGGAATGAATAAAAGCAGGTTGGCGTTTAGCTGTCCTAGTTAGACTTGCAGTTTTCCAAGGCATGACTGGATCCAGAATAATTTTTAGCATCACATGTGGATGAGAAGAGTCACTAAATAGCAGCTGTGTAACAAAGGTACTTGAGGACATGAGGGGTCTCCAGGTGCAGGTGCAGGCTGGCTTTGCTCACAGGTGGTCAGTTCGGGCCATGGCTCTCCTCCTTACTGCTGGAATTAAAGGCCACTCTGTTATGGTTTGAGTTTGTCATCACAGAGCTCTGGTTGGGGGTGAGGTGTGTTTTTGAGAGAAAGCAAGCATGAGAAACTTACCCAGAAAGGATTTTGGAGGGGCCCTGGGAAAGGAGATGTGGGCTTTTCTTTCTGCATTGGAGCTTGAAAATTGGATGGGATGTAAGAGGGGATGAAAAACGTATTTTTTGACATATCTGAGCCCTTACAAAAGAGAAAAACAACATGTATGGGTCAGATCAATGACTCACCTAGCTTAGCTAGTGTCCAAGAGCAGATGTTAAGAGAAAAGTGCGAATACAGGGGAAGCATGCAGTATTCACCTTTTCCAGCCTCCAGCAATTCATAAGGATAACTGAGTTTCAAAGAGAAGTGTGATATCTTTATATTTATTACCCCTCAATGATTTTTCTTCCAGAAATTTGTCTAGGCACTTTCTGCAGCAATTTAAGCTTCTAACAACCACATCTGCAGCAAGGAATTTCCAAGCTCAGCTACCCTGTCTGTGAACAAACTGCCTTTTTCCGGTTTTTAAACTGCCGTGTCAGAGTTTAACTTTGTTAATTTTTGAATGGGAACAGCTGTCCTCTCTCTCTTCTCTATCTCCCACTTGTTTCTTTGTAGACATCTCTGAGACCTCCGCAACATCCACTGTGCAGAATCTTTACTCTGCTACCAAGACGTTACTTCACAGAAGCACTTTGGAGCCTTTTGTTCACATAGGAAGGGGTTTTCCTCATGTCCCAAATCCTTTCTGAGATGAAGAAAGGAGGGAGGCCTTGTTCTACAAGTGACCATCTGTTTTACAGTCACTCAGTCTGATGCTATTTGGAGAACCAGGCAGTGTAACACCAGGCCCCTGGGACTGCTACACAGGGCAGATATGGTGACCACAGTCCACCAGCAGTGCTGGGATGCTTTTTCGCAGTGTCCTCATCTGGGCAGTGCCACTGTTTTATATAAAGTCTGTGATTTAAATTGTTTTTTAGCAAGCACAGAGCTGCTGACCACAAGGCACCTTTGTTTTATAAGCAGAGGATTTTGACAGGGGCTGGCTGTGCCTGCCCAGTGGCTCTGCGTGAGCCCAGGATGACGCACGGCTCAGGCTGTGCAAGGTCTCCTCTCCTGGTGGCCCTGCACACAGGTGTCCTCTGCACAGCAGGGCAGGCACAGGCACTGATCGAACTCTGGCTGAAGCAGAGGAAAGCTCAGAGCTCCAGCCTTGCTCCTGCTTTACGTAAGGCTCAGCTTCCTTCTGACACCCAGCTCTGAAGGACAGTAGCTGAGCTGGAAAAGGGATGAGGAATGGTGGGACTTGGAACCCTGGAAGTGAGCAGGATCTGTGCCTAAACCTTTATGCAACAGACTCAGTGGGTTTGAAGCTTTTTTTCTTTGCTCCAGGACTGCTGTTATAAGCTAGCTGACAATGGAGCTGATGGTTTTCTATACTGTAAAAAGAAGAAAGGGAAGAAAAGGAGGGGCTAAAAATAAGCCCCAGGGAGTTTGGGATAATGAAGGGCTTGTTCTGGGAAGGAGTCTTGCTCAGAGAATGCAGGACCCGTGCTGCAGCAAGGCCCCTGGTGCATTCACAAGCATCTGCAGAGCTCAAACAGGGAAGAGACATCAACTAACCCAGTTTGCTGCATGCACAGCCCCCAGTGAGGACACCAGCACAGGCACGAAGGATTGCTTGCCCCAGTGCTCCTTGCATTGCACAGCAGACATTCAATTTGGCCCCAAGGCCAAAAAAGCTAATTACTCAGAATTACTCCAGCCCTGGAAAGCAGACAGCTGGGACCACAGATGAAACCAGTCCCACAGACATTAACCTTTTGATCAGCCGCTGGCCAGAGATATTCACTGGGGTGTGCACAAAGGCCTGGGACACCTATTTACACACTTGTTGGTGAAGTAGCATTAGCATCTCCATTTCTAAGCTGGAAGAAAAGAATTAGATATAGCTGCAGTGTTTTGTAGTGCTTGGTGTCTGTCTGCAGCAGGGATAGCACTGGTGAGGGATTCAGATCTAATGCTGCAAAGGAAAGCATCACTTAATGAGATCCGTGTTCTCGTATCAGGTAGCTGGAGGATGCCCATGGCTGGATGATGCTGGAATTATGAGGAGTGGGGTAGGGCTGTCGGGAGCTGACTTCAATCAGGGGCCCCATTTATCCACTCACCCTGCTGAGGAAGATGCGTTGCTGGTGACGGAGTGGGAATCATATCATCATATCTCTAGATCTTCTCATCTGTCCATTTTCCTGATCTTTTAGCAAGCTATGGGGATTTCTGCTTTCAAATGTCATTTAAACATCCCTGCCAAAAACCATGGGTACCAAAATTAGCCAGTGCTCTGCCATGGGCAGATGTGACTCAGAGGTAGCAAAAGCAAAACCTGGAAATGTTACCCTTGGCTGCACGCTAAAAATATCTTAGTTATCCCAGACATGGGTAGATCTCTCGGGCGTGTAAAATCTGTGCTACGCAAATGGACTTTCTGGTCCTTCTCAGCAGCTGTCAGGCGGAGGCTCCTTCGAGAGCAGCTTTGCTTGTGGTATTGCAGCATTTTGGTTTCAATCCAGGCCGGATCCAGAAGCAGAGACACGTAAGGGAAAATTCATGGAGTTTCTCATCCCTTTAGAAAATGTTCAACTGAATTGTTGTCAGGAGAAGATTGTTTATAGTGTATCAAAACAGCTCCATTGTTCTCACCGGGAATGGCTGTCACCTGCTGGCCCCCCATCTTTCCTTTCTCCCTCTTTTATTGGCATGAGCAACCTCAGAGGTCTATTAGCACAGTCTTCTGTCACCACACACCCACTCCTGGGGTTAGGCTCCTGCAGTCCTCCAGACAGTGGTTTGGGTTGCTCCCAGGCCTCTGCAGGAGTGGGCTGATCCCTGTGCTCAGCTCAGGATGCATCAGGGACATTTGCATGACAAAACTGATTTGGGATAGATACTCTGAATGGGACGCAAAGCTGCTGTGGCTTTGTGGGAGATGAGCTGAGGACACCACCTCAGAGGCATGTCCCTCCACAGGGCTGGGAAAAGCTGTCTGCGCTTGAGCTTGTGCAGACTTTCCTCTGTGCCCTGGGGACATGTCCCTGCCAGAAGCAGCCTCTGCTGCCTGCCCATGGACCTGTCAGTGACCACATCTCCTGGGAGCAAGCCATGGGCCAAGGTGCTGCAGAAAGCCAGGTGGGCGGAGCAGGAGTTCCTCCCTGCTTGTGGGAGAAGTTTGAATTGACCCAGGAGCACTTCACTTCCAGTGGGAGGATGGAGCTGGGCCAGAGAAACGCTAGGTCTGGAAAACATCAGTTCTTCCAGACGTGGTGGGCTTTATTCCCAATAAATGACTTTGGTGTGCTTCCTCTTGGCTGCAGGAGGGGAGGAGAGCACCTGGAGCAGATGGCTGGTTCGCAAAGCATTGTCCCTGCTCCCTGCTGCTGGAGCAGCTCAGCTCTTGCTGAGCAGGATTGATGTGTCCTCCCAGCCTCCCACTGGAGCAGGGAAATACTATTAATCACACTTGCTTTAGGAGGAATAGAGGTATCAAGGGGATAGACAATTTGCCTGAGGACACGATGGGAAGTCTGTGGTGGCCCTTGGAAATCCCTTTGGGTTCCCTAATATGCAGTCAGAAGCTTTGACCACCAGAACTTTCCATATCGAGGGTTAAAAACCTCAAGTAATATTCTTCTATGCTTTTAATAGAGGTTTTGCCCACTTAGGGGCAGGTACTGCAAGGCTGGTAGAAACTGAATGTATTTTATTAAGGCCCACTCCAAGGAAGAAATATATTCCCTACATCAAGAGCAGCTGATAAACAGTGTTACAATTGATGACTAAATCACAAGTTAACCCAAGAATTTGAATGGAGATAAATAAATGCTTTCTTTTTTTTTTTTTTTTTTGTGAACAAACAAGGCTGAAAATGGATGTTGTCATGTACCTTTCTGCTCCATCCAATATAATTTCATGCATTCCCATATGGATTTTGATGAGTTCTGCAGATCAATGACACAGCACTTAAACACAAGCTAAGCAGTAATTACAGATGCATGCAAGATTTATTCATCTGGTGGCACAGCACCAGCTGATGGAAGAATCAGCCGTATCCAATCAATGTTTGAAGCTTCTCAAAATACAGAGGTTTTTTGGCTCCCACTGCAAAGTGAAAATAGAAATAACCCCCTGAACCCCAGGAATGCCTCCTTAGGTCCATACAGGGCAAGGCTGCAGGGTGCATCTGGGTCATATCTGCACAGCGGCTTGACCCTTGCCTGCATCCCCATAAATATTTTTCTTGTGGGGTCTTCTTCACATGCTCACTGCATGACCCACTTGTCCCTAGGGCTGAGGACTGGACTGATAAGATTTAAGGCATAAATAAGGAAAAAGAAGAAGAAGCATTGCAGAGAAAAGGGCCATGGAGCAGGCATGCCCCACGTGCCCAGGCCTGGTGTGCACAGGCAGGGAGCCAGCGCGATGCGTCACACTGTGGTACGAAGGGATCACCTGGGGGACTGCAGCTGAAACCACAGAGGAGCGTAAGGTGGCACTGCTGTTTTGGGAACACGTGGCAGGGGAGGCAGGGTAGCATGTGTAAAGCAGGAAACTGGATATTGTCCAATTTTTCTTCAGGCTTTCCCTGTTGATATGAGTTATCTGTTGCTATAGGAGGTCTCACCCTCTGTGCAGCAAAGCTGCTTGCTCCCCTCTGTCACCACGGGAGCCCTGACAAGCCAGGGAGTCCCACACTGTGATGACCTTTGCTGGGACTTCAGAGAGGGTGCTAATCCTACACCTTGCACTGCCAGCCCTGAGTGCAGGTGGGACTGGATCGAGACTGTGGATCAGGAGATTCAGCTCTTTATCATGCGTGGGGAAGAGACTCTTCCACCCCCAAGTGTGGTCCCTGGGCAGGGTATAGGTAGTTGAGTTCTTGGGCAGAAATGTGCAGGCTTTTTTTCCTGAATTTGTTTGTAACTTCTGCATTTGTGTAATTTCTTTGTTTATGCATTTTTGTTCAATGAGAAGGTCCTCTGGGGATTTCTCCATGTGAAGTTGCTGCTTTAACTTTAGTTTAATTTAAGAAAAGGTTTTTGCCTGGACTCCATTATCAATTTCCAGCTCTCAGCATCTGCTAACTAGCATCAGCCACTTCTGTTTCTTTCTCCTATTCCTACCCTTAGCATATTTGGCATCACTGCACAGCACACTGGTGCAGTATTTCTCATGCTGGGCACTGCAAGAGCATGGATCTGTTTAACTGCAAATGTTTAAACTGACATTAATGATGCTCAGTAGGATGTACTGGCTGGTGTTTCCCTGAAGGAGGATTTGGAAATGGTTCTTATGCTATTGCCAAACCTCACATACCAACAGCAATACTGAGGGACTGGGAAATTGTGATCTATATCACTAAAAGTGCTGTAAAAGCCTCAGAGCTACAGAGACTGCTCACATGGAGTTTCATGTACCAGGCTTGCAGTTTTAGAGCACTAAATTTCTTTTCAGTCCTGGTGTTCTCAGCAAACCTGCTGCTCAGCACCGGGGTCACAGTGTAGCCCAGCAAGGAAGGGGTTACAATGACACAAAATGCACCGTAAATCCCCAGCAAATTACTTGGACTTACCACCAAAACCAGAGCTGACACTTCCTCAGAGTCCATGGTGCAGTTTGTGCCTGGCTTCCCTCTCCTCTGTATCTCCTCCTTCCCCTCCCAGCAGCATGGAGTAGGTGCTGCCTAAAATCTAGGCTCAGAATAATTTATCCTCTTTTTTCCCCAATAAATTCTCCAAAGAGTCTGAGGGTGCCCAGGGACCTTTGAGGAGGTCCCTTCTCCAGGCACTCCAACATTCAAATGCATTAAATGTATTGGAGGTGGGGAAGGTTGTAAGCACGTGGATTTTGGCACAAGGATGGGTGTTTGCTCTGCTGTTCTCCAGCCTCCTTCTGCTGTCATGAACAAGCTAAGAAACCCTGCCCAGAGCCTGTGCCCACAGAGCAGTGAGTGTGTGCCTGTCCCTGACAGTCCCTGCAGGAGTACCCTGAGAGCCTGAGCTGGGCAGGGGGAGAGGCAGGTTGGGGAGTTACAGGGTTTTCTGGGTGGACTGAGAATACAGAAGTTTTGGGTTTGGATCTGTGTGATATGTCAGTGGTCTGAAAGCAAGGAACATAAATGGGGAAGACGAAACAATAGCTCATAGACAGTGTCTGTTATTTTTACTGTAATAATGTAAAAGGTGTGGATAAATGGACTGATATGAACCTAGCACTAGTTAGTCCCAACTAGTGTGTGGTACAGGCAAAAAGAAAAAAATATAGGAAAAGGTCAAAAATCTGTCTGCAGTGTGTTAGGCCCCCTGTGCTGATGGGGCTCCTGCCCAGTTTGTGTGGTAGAGTGGCATGTGAGCAGTGCCGTGGCAGCATCACATTTGCCTGCCTCCAGTTCTGCTGCCCAAATCAACAAGAGTCTCATCTGTGAATGCTCTGGGGAAAAACAGGTACAAACAAGCCCCTTGTCAGGTTTCCAAGAGAGGGAGGAGGCAGGAAGGGCACTCCTGGCACTGACCCAGCCCTGGAGTGCCAGTGACCACAGGACAGTACTGAAATGCCAAGGAAAAGCACAGCCCCCTGCCTCCTGCACAGCCTGCACCTAAATGCCCTGGTGCAGGTTTGTCCCAAGACTCTCCCTGCCCCACACAGGGCACCGGCCATGGCCAGGCGTGTGTCCGTGCTGCTGAGTCCTGGAGAAAGAACCCCGTATTTCCCCTCTTCTCATGCAAAATGCAGCTCGATGGCTGGGGGCTGCTCAGCACATGGCCTGGATAAGCAAGACACAAAGTGCTGTTTGCTCTAGAGCTGATTAGAGCTATTGTATCAATTAGGCTGTGAAAGAAGCGGCGCCCTTAGCCGCACGGAGCGGATCCCAGCGCACAGAACCTTGGCCAGGCGCTGGGACTGTGCTCCCGGGGCTCCCGCAGCCCCGCTGAGCCGGCCCAGCCCCGCTGCTCCTGCCCAGCCCCGCGGCTCCTGCCGGCTCCGCTGCTGCCCTCGCTGCTCTCGCCACCGCGGACGTCAGCAGCTCAGACACAGCAGCGTGTCATTGTCCCCACCGGGAACCGCGACAAGGAGCTGCAGCCTGCCGGCCGACAGGCACCGCGGGCTCTCCGGGGGCTGGGCAGCTCTGCCTTCCCAACAGAAGCTGTGCCACCCTCCCTTCATGGGCACACATCTGGTGCTTCAAACCCATCACTGCTGAGTCCTGTGATCTGGTGATTTTACGCCGTGTCACAACCGTTGCTACATCCTTGGTTTTTTTTCCCCCTTAATTTTTGTTCTCTCAATCCCCTCAAGGCTGGATATTAGATGGGCTATTTGCTTAAGGAAGTAAAAAAGGGCTTTCCAGCTCTCCTGTTCACAGACAAAAGGCTTCAAAGTACAAGCTAGAAGGTTTAGGAAGCAGCAGATAAAAGCAATTTTCCAATGGTTCTCTTAATATATTCTGAAAAGCAGGAAATTTTATCTAGGCTTGCAATTGGTTTTGGATTTAACTCCTAACCTTAAAGTTGGATTTTGGATCCTATCTGAGGATGGGGATACTACATTTTTCTGGTGGGAAGGGTGAGTGTGTGTGCACTGCCTGGTCCCCAGGAGGGGGTGGGGGGAATGAGTGGCAGCAGCTGCACACCTCTAGTAGTCACTCAAAAACCTTTGGAGCTCTCCTGCACCGTGGGGGCACCACTCTGGTGTCAGAGCCCTGAGCAGGGCACAGGATGGGGAATGGGATGATCCATGGAGGAATCAGAAACTGTGAAGGAGGGGAAAGGAAGCTAACTGCATCCTGAGCACACAGAGCTGATCTGTCCTGCTTAGCTGCGTTTGTCCTAGGCTGGAGTGGCTCCTCCTGGCTGTTCACCCCATGGCTGGTGCAGGCAGCTCTGCCCCAGAGTTCCCAATGTGCTGCTACATGCTACCTGGACTGCAGCAAAGTCCTTTTCAGCTTTTCCTTACAAACTGGGATGATTTCTGGGAAAGGATTTGGGGAGGGGGGTCACAGGCAGCTGTGCAGCATCTCACCACTGGTGCCTGCAGACCTGTGTGGAAGACAGCTTGCTCCATCCTGGAGCCTGGCTACAAAGAAACCCCTTCGTTCCTGCCATTCTTTGCCATTTAAGGATTTCAAACGGGTAGCAAATACATCGGGAAAGCACATGCCACCGCCAGGCTCACCTCCCAGCCTCACAGATGGTGCCAGACCTGACGCCAGCCGTGTGAAGAGCCTCGGCATGGTGGTCTCCTGACAGATTTTCCTGCAGACACGCTGCAGAATCAGAGGCTGAGAGCAGCCGGATGGTCCCCACCTGGTCACACGCGTTGCTGGGGGACAGGGCTCAGAGCCCCCCGTGTGCAGAGCCGGGTGCTGACTGGCTGCCATAAAGCAGGAATCACACACAGTGGTGACAAATGCCTTGCTAGAGCTATCCAATTCCCTAAGGAGCTTCTAGGAGTAATAGTCACCCTGACAGCCTCTCTGGTGCACCCCTCAGGAGGTGCCCCATCTCCTGCCCTCAGCCTGTGTGAGCCATGCTGTTTGTCTTGCAGGGCAGGGTGTGATGGAGGAGCTGGAGGTGAACTGTACATCAAACCTCAGGTGCAGAAAGGGAGAGGGAAGCTTGGATTCCTTGGCTTTGCAGGGGAGGAGGAGCAGGGGCTGTGAGCTCCCAGGAGAGTCTGGCTGTGAAGCTGCATCCCAGCACTGCCACGCCTCGGTGTGATGAGGAGGTTGGGGTGAAAGATGGGAGACAAAGTGAGGGGCTCACCTGCAGGGTGTGAGTGCTACCTGAGGAAGGGTGGGAGAGGGAGGCTGCAGCCAGCAATAGGGACAGCAGTGAAAAAACAAACTGAACGGAACAAAAAAAAACCCAACCTCAACCCTTGGTGGCAGCCTGCCAGCTCCAGCTGGTTTCATAAGGACATTTCAGCCTAAAAATACACAAATACTCAGCCAAAAAAAGTCAAATCTTTCTGCGCCAAATCTGTCACCCACAGCCCTTCACAAGGCAGGAAGAAATTCCTGTTGGGTCTGTCAGTTGGAGATGAGAACAGATTATCCGGGGTTCAGGACTGTGGTTCAGCAGGTTTCCTTGGGGGGATGCCCTGTGCTGTGTTTATAGATGGTGCTGGCTGCTCCTCACCACTAAGCAAAATGTGAAAAAGGGAAGAGATGGTTTCCAAGTTCTTGCAGTGTCTCCTCCTCCAGGCAGTGTGAACTACCTCAGCTCCTACCCTTTTGGTGTGAGTTTTGCCAAAATGGGGACAGCCCTGATCTGATGAGCCCATTTAATTGTGTCTCATTAAATACCAATTTACTTACTCAAGGTGTCAAGATTTTACTAATCCCAGGCCAAGGACAACACAGTTACGATGCAACACAGAATGAAAAATGGCAGGGAGGTGGCAGGTACTGCTATGCCTTTGTGCTCCAGGAATGAACTACCTATGTAGCTTCTCTGCTCCTCCTTGCAGGACAGTCTGTATCTCCTGTGTCTTTTCAGAGCTGTACCCCAAAAGAGGGTGGGTCTGGTGGAGCTCTGCCCTGGGGTCTGAGAGGGGCCAAGTGGGATGGGCACTATAACAAGATCCAGTATTTTATGATGAAGCTGTGTTATGCAGAGTCCTGCAGACTTCTGCCTGGGAGTTTTCTGCCAAAGAAGCTCAGTCCTCCTGCTTTCCTGTCAGCATTTGGTGTTATAGGAAGGTGACTTAACACCTACGGTCAAGGTAATCTGACGTGGTCTCCACTCTGCTTTGGGCCAACAGAGGCAGCCCCTGGAGAGTTTGTACCCAATTTTGGTGAAATTGGGTGTTCCAGATGGATGAAGACTTCAGGGGAGATGCTGGAAAACATCCAGCTGATTTAAAACACAATGTCTTTGCTATTGTGCTCTTCTGCCACCTCACCCTCAGCCCTAGGTGAAGCCATATAATAACAGCAATTCCTCAATTTATGAGGATAATAATGAAACTAAGACCTCTACCAAGCCCGAGCCCTGCAAGACTGTAACAGGCTGAAGCTCAGATTGCCTGTGTCTCCCTCACCTTGCACCGACAAGAAACAGCCCCGCTCCAGCACCAGCACCAGCACCAGCAGACATTGCAGAGCTGCTCCTCCCTGGAAATAGATTTGCATCTCATTTGTGGGAATGGAGCAAGGTTGGTGATTCCAGTCAACCAGCTCTGGCCTTTATGGACTGTTTTGTTTTTCTTATTGTAGGGGAATTTGATTATTCAGCGCTGGTGGGCATATTTACTTACTGGGGTAAATTAAACCATAAATTCAGACAAATGTACCTACCTCTACACTTGTGATGTATTTTTCCTTTCTGCTTTATTGGGCTCCAAGACACAAAGGTGCATTGTTCAATAAACAGCGCAATGCAAGTCATCCCAATTAATTGGATTGTTCCATTTATGCTGCTACTGCCTCCAATTAAATGCAAGGGAGCGCAAGTGACAGGCACGAGTAAGATGGGTGTGCAGAAAACCATATTCTAATGCAAAAGCTGTGATGAGAAAATGGAATCTACACACCTGATGGGAATATTAATGCAAAACCATGACCTATAATTTTTCTTTCTTCAGTCTGGGCGTGCCAGAAACAATTGCAGCTCATTAAAATGGATCATGTCCTGACAGTCACGCATAATGACCAAGTCCCACAAGTCCCATGGTTTAAATGTTTGCCTAGCTGGTGAAGCCAGCAAGGTAAATGTTTAGACCATGGGACTTGTGGGACATGGACATTATCATAGAGCTGCATGGTCCTGCTTGACTAGACACAGGAAAGTGCAGCAAACCTCGAAGACCCTTTCTCTCTTTTAAACCCAGTGTTATCAGAAAAAGAGTGAAGGGAAAAAGAACAAACCCAAGAGTGCCAGTGTGGGTTGGACCTTTGGAATTCATCTGGTCCATGCCCCTTTTCAAAGCAGGACCAACTTCAAAGTTAAATTCAGTTTGGAAATTAGCTCAGGTGGCTCAGTGTTGAGCACTTCCAAGGATGAAGATTTTACAGCCTCTCTGGGCAGTCTGTTCCAATGCTGCCTTGTCAGGGCTCAATCTGGAAGCCATTCACCACATCACAACAACATCTGGCTCTACTTTCTTAACTGCTTTTTTGATGCAAAGTGTGTGTTGGCACGTGGGATGCAGTAAGAATCAGTAGGGGAGGTGACAGCATTGTGCAAAGACAATTCTTTTGCAAGGAAAATAGATCAGAAAACAGTCCCACACAAGATGGAGTGAGAAGGAAGACACTGCAGTATTTTATTCTGACTCTGGTGCCATTTTTCTGTAAGGCACTGCCAGACCAATTCTTTAAGATTAAATAACCAAAACGTTGTCCAGTTTGGGCTTGGTATTTGGCACAGGCTTGAGATGTCAGTGCTGTGGTTAGCTGTGCTAGAGCAACAAACACAACTGCATCTCTCTTTCTCCACTGAGCAGTGAGAACTGTATCCCTCTTCAGAGGCATCTCTCTCTCCTTGGCTCCTGATGGAGGGAGCCAAAGGCAACAAGCTTCCTAGCCCTGACACCTCTGATATGTGTGAAGATGGATGGGTTGAATGCAGACCTAAAATATTTTACATTTTCACGGTAGTTTCACAGCCCTGGCATTATCAAATGATCTTTCAAAGTACTTGGAAGCAGGAGGAGAAGAACTTGAGATAGGTTCTGGCTTTTTTGTGTCTGTGTACTTGCAAACTGTCTCTGCCTACACATCTTGCAGGGCCTGTTCCTGTTTGGAGATGCACACGGAAAATTAGTGCTCGTGTGGATGCTCTGTCTGCTCCATTTCCCCCCTGAAGTTTGGAGGCTGTTCAAAGCCAGTCCCCATCCCTGGGTGCTTAAGATCAGACTTGCCCTATGTGCTGCACTCCACTGACCAGCCTAGTTAGGAACTCGAGGCTAGGAAACACAAGACAATTTTAAAATCTCAACAAAAGTAGGAGATTAAGGAAACCAGCTGGAAACCTCTGTTTTGCTGATTTTGAAAGCAAAATGTGGGTCACATATGTGCTTCCACAGACAGAAACTGGCTGGAGAAGAAAAAGACATCAGCATTGCCCAGACTCTTTGATGATCAGAGGTAGATTTAGCTCCTAGGCATAGAGACAAGAAAGGAAGAGGAGACTAACTAGGAATAAAAACATAATCAAGATATTAGGAATGTGGAACGCAACCCACCCATAAATTTGCCTTAGGGAACTACAAAAAAATGCAGTTAAAAAAAAAAAAAATGAAACCAATTGCTACATCTTACTATCTTCCCTTGTCTTGCCTTCCTTATGGTTTTGCTTTTTGCAGTCCAAGACACAAGAGGTCCATTACAGAACCTTCCCTCTTCCTCGACCATGTTTTTTCTTTGTAAAAGTGCTGTTTTCTACTGCTCCTTTGCAGCAGCTACGAAATTCTTGCTAAGGACTGGCTGAGTTTAGAGCCCAAAGAAACAAAGCTTTGCAGGAAATCCATACTTGTCTGCATGTATCAGAGGCTAGAAAGCAATGTGCTCTGGCCCATCTGGCTCCAGAAGGGAGCTAATACTCACTTCTTGTTTAGTCTAACACAAAAGATTAAACTTATTTTCAGTGAAATTGATGACAGACTGGTAAGAGCCATGCTGCCGACCCTTGCAGGCTGTTGATTAGCCTGTGACTTGGTCTCCCAGGGGCTGCAACAGAAGGCCTGTTGTTCCAGCCATTTAAAAAAACTCAAGGTAAAGCACTGGAAGAACAGTTAAAGACAACAGCAGCACTGACTCAGAGAAGCCCAGGAGGTGGTTCCTTAGAAATAGCCAAGCAGCAGCGGGAGGTTCTGAAAAGCATTCAGGGCATTTGGTGGGTGCTTTCTGGGGTGAAGGGAAGTGCCTGGAGCACTCCTGAAGGTCTCACCTGTGCTGGCCACAACATGACCTGGTCACTTGGTGCCTTCAGGCTTTGTGGCATGTGCTGAGCAGCCATGGAGCACAATCTCCGACTCCTGCAGGAAACTTCCCTCCTGCCAGCAAAATGCCAGTCCCTAAGGCTTAACACCAAGAGAAGCCTGAAATGAAATGCTAGTGCAGCTCACTGCCTGTCACTGTTTTTCAGACTTTGGGGAACTTAGAATTCAGTTCTTTTCTGGAATTTATTTTTCTTAGCCCTAATGAAAACACATTTTGTAGTTGTTAGTGTTTTAAATTGAGTATCAGTGTGAATAAAGACAAGCCTTTTCCCAGGGTGGGAAAAAAAAATATAAAACTGTCTCAAATCTTCCACTCATGCAAAAGTAAACAACCCTAAAGCATTGAAGAATTAAATAAAATATATGCCTCTTTTCACTGGGAGTCCACTGGGTGTGAATAAGTGCCATATGAGCTCTCACTTGCACCACCATCTCCTGTGATGGCACCAAGGCCTAGAGGTGCAGAAGGATGTGTTTTGGTGCCCTGCCATGTGACAACATCTTTGTTCCCAGTGGTAGAGCCACCAGAGGCTCCTGAACACCAGCAGGGCTGTGAATGAGAAGGGCTTTGTTATCTCCAGCTTCTCCACCAACCTAGCCCAGAGAAAAAAGGTGCCCAGCCACAGCACAACTCACAGCTAAGGAGAGAGGCATCACAGCACTGCCCTGGCACAGAGGGCCATCCATCCTCATCTGGATGCAAGAGATTTTGTCAGAGACACAAGAATTCATTTGGCTGGGCTGCAACCCCTAGATTGCAATTGCTGTGAATACTACGGCACAGAGCCTCTTCAGTTGATGTCTAGAAACTGCTTGTGGTTTCAGAGCTCTTGCTGATGAATTGCACAGCAGCTGGTCATATTGGGAGGGCTCTGCTTATTATTTTCAACTGCTGTCTTGCATGGAAGGAAAATCAAAATACTTTCCTCAAGGTAATTTGCTCTAAAACAATTGAAGGTTTTTCCACAAAGTTGTAATGCAATTAGGACTGGCATTTTAGATAATTTATATCTCTAAAGGTATGTTTATGCCATCACACCCTTATTTTGTGAAAAAAAAAAAAAAGAAAAAAGAAAAAAGAAAAAGCTGCTGGCAAGAGAAAGCTTATTTTGCTATTACAGGCAATGAAATACAGATTCAACCATCATCCACCTAGTACTGATTAAAAGGCAGCAGAATGCCAGGATCATCTCTGAGGTGTGATCATGGTTGGGTAGGATGCTGTATCACCAACCACACATCTGCAGGTTTCCCATTCAGTTTTCCATCAATGCCAAATGATGTGTCATCACTTGCCTTCTGCTGCAGCACCTCAAGTGCTGCTCTCCCCAGCTGCCCTGCCAGCTTGGATGGGAGCAGCTGGTGCAGCTGGGAGCACCAGGCCCACCACACAGAACAAAACCAGCAGCCACACCAGTGCCTGGGTTTTGTTTTTGATATCCAGGAACACCCCAAGCAGAGATGCCAAACAATCCAAACACAATAAGAACTCCAGAAGTGCATGAAACAGCTGGTGAACTTGTTGCTATGGGATATTGTGACAGCCAAAAGCATGGACATAGCATTGCCTGACACCATTGGGAAGCTTCTGTTTGCCTGATTGCCAAAAGGTCCAAGGGCACAGCTGGGGAAATGAAAGCTGTCTGCACGCCTGGTCCTTATGTTTATACTTAACCACCTTTGGTTGACTCTTGCACAAGATACAGTCCAGGGCCAGGGGCATTTTGCTGGACTGCAACAGATGCTGTGATTGCAATTATGGGATGAAAACCTTTAGTCTCCTGACCTAGGTTGAAGCAAATATATTGGATCAATTGTCATTACAAATAGGTCTGAACTGAAACTGGGGAGACGCGGAACATCTCTTCAGAGCCACAGCAGCCATTTATGGGTGGATGTCCTGTCCTCATGACAGTATGAACCAAAGCCATGGATTCAGACAATCCCCATTGAATGACATCTGGATGTGGTCCCTAATGGCAGAGAAGCTACTGACTGTATTACAAGAGTAACTCAATACCCCTGGAAAAGTAAAGATGTCCCTTACCCTTGGTTGTAATCCAGCTGACCTATCAGTACACTGTACAACTACAGAAGGTCCAGTGGGAAAGAAAAGCAAACAGAGGAAAGAAAAGCAAACACAAGAGCTGTACTGCTGCGCAAAGCAGGTGATCACACCCTTCTGTTCTCAGTCAGATAGACAAAGGAGCCATCTGCTGTGCCCACAGGTTGATTTGCCTATATTCACTAGATCCATGTTTGCAAAAACCTACCCTGAGACATTTGGGAGCAGTTTGGGAACCTGGCCTTGGGGTCACAGGCCTGACCCCAGACTGGCCAAGAGTGGACATGAATGTCCTGCCTGATCCTCTGTGCTTTGCAGTGGCCTGTGGCACAACACACATCCCAAACTGTAAGCAGAGACACGTTCAGTTCCACTGCTATTAGGTCATTCACTTCAGTCAAAACTTCAACAAATCCAAATGCAGCTTCTCAACATGCAAGGCTATGGCCAAGGATACTCACTATTGGGCTGAGTCGTTAAGTTGATATTCCCGGGACCGGTTGAAGCATTCTTGGATCCCAGAGTCTGCCCAGAGCCTCATCATAGCTGACAGCAGCTCTGGAGAGAAGGGCTCTGTGTCCTCCATCCGACTTACGACATCGCAGACCATCTTGGCATCAGCCTGCAGAGAAAAGAAACAAGAGCTCACAGAGATGCTTAAGGCAGAATTTGGAGCCAGATATTTCAGAAACAGTTCTCCAAACCATCAGGAGTAAAGAGGCCCTGTTTCTCAGGATGGGGCTTTAGCATCCATACTGTGTGATCCAGCTGAAAGGGCAAAAGGAGAATGGAGGAAGGAAATCACAAGGAAAAAGTTTGTGCAATCCACCTCATATCAACAAATATTTCTATTCAACAGACAAAGCAGTCTGCACTGCATGTGTGGAATTTCATAGGAACAGATAGGAATTCATACATGTACAAGGATATTTAAAATTGTTAGCAACAACGCCTTGCTTTAACTGAAAGTGGAAACTTGCTGAAGTGGGGGCTTTGTATCAGAAAGAACAGCAGAAAGACTCAAGAAACAATTTTTTCCAGATGCTGGTTTATTGCTTTTCCTAAATTCTTGTTCTTTGCTATGAGCCCCTGCTAGGAGGGCTAATTCATGTTAATGCGGACCACCTTGGCTGCTGTGGTGCTCTGTGACTCAGAGGGAGAGGAATCTCCCACGGTTACAGAGCATGGCAGTGAGGGCAGGGCCAGATGGCCATTTTCAGATGGAATCTTTTTTGGTGAGAAAAAATGAGATTCACTGGGACAGCAACGTTTCCTGGAGGATAGTGCTCTGACACAACTTGGGTCTGGAAGATGTCTCAGATTTAGAATGGGAATGTCTAGACAGCCTTGGAATAGCTGAGTTCAGCCTTCCTGTAATAGTCCACAGTGGCTGATGCTTCACTCGTTTGTGAAGAAGGACACCCAGATTCATGACTATGCTTGCTTTGCAAGAAGTAAACTCCCACAGCACCCACAGACTCTTGAAACCCTTGGGATGTTGACTAATCTGCAGAGTTTTTCTTTCATTGCTTTGAAAATCTCATATTTCTACTAGCTGAAACAAACCCAATTATTATTGCTATAATTAATTGGAAAAGAGGAGCTCTTGTTCCTTGTGTGTGTGCAGCAAGCTTGTGAAGACAACCTTCTTGTTTTACTCTCTTGCCTCTTGTGTGCTAGACTGAACCCATTCTTGGCTAAATGCAGGTGGAAATCTTTGCCTTCCAGGGTGTTTGATCTAAGCCAGCGAGTGCAGACCAGAAAAACAAATCTTGAGAGGGGAGTGCAGGCTCTGCTCATGCTTTGTTGGGGACAATTAGATGTGCCATCATTGAGGAGCACCACAATAATCTTATTGTATGGATGGGAATAACAAGTGTATGGCAGGGTCTGTATGGTCAGGATCAAAACTCTGTAACCTCTTCTCTGAACACCAAAACTGTGGAGAAATTGCAGAGCACCAAACTGAAAGCACTGGAGACTGAAGCTGTTTGAGATTTCAGTGCTCAGTGAAAAAGCCTCAGGTGCCCTGAACATCCAGCCTTTATGGGCTGAAGAAGTCTCAGTACTGTATGTCTCAGTATTGTATCCCATAAAACTTAATGGGGTGGACTCTATGCTTTGAAGGCTTTATGAACATAAAATCTTTCTCACAGAGCACTTAACTTCATATTACAGTGCCCAGGAATCTTCCCAGCCCTCTGTACAGACTCTGCTCATTTTGGCGAAAAAGTATTGGTGACTCACACCTCAAAGCCAAGACAAACGAAGAACATTGAAGAGTTCAGTTAATTTCAAAAGCTTGTTTTCTGCCCCGGAGTGCTTTGTGAGCTGAGTGAATATTAATAAATAATCTGTATGGTTTGCCTGCCCTGCTGGAGCGGCAGTTCTGCTCTTCTCACAGACTCTAAATGACATAAAACCTGCTAATGGCTGCGGTCTGCCTTGGCTCCAGTATTTGTGTATATGTGATGCAGGAAAAGCATCCATGCTTCCAGTCAGGTAGAAGGATGTCTTTGTATGTTATCTTGACTGCTGGAGGGGGTTATAGGTATAAGTAACAGATCTGTCCACCTGTCTGTGATGGCAAAGCACATTTGAAGCTCTCCAGCTGTCATGGGCATGGTCTGGGCTTCTTCTGAGTTTTGTGGATTTAACTGCAGGCTGCTCTTTGCAAAACATCAGAGGCAATGGCACAGTCATCATGTTTTCTGTGCTGGGAAATAGCTGCATCACCTTTTCAACTACTGAGACTTGTGGCAGTTCCCTGTAAGACCCATCACAGGGGGGTTTTGAGCAGAAGACAGAGATGAACAGCAATGACAAGGCAGAATGGGAGTGACCAGGCACAGACATTTCTGGCTGTGGTTATCTGTGAGTCTGTTGGGCCAGAAGTGGGCACGTAGGGCAGGGGATTATTTTGGTACATGATCCTCTGCAGTAACTGGAAGTCCCTTTTGGGGACAGGAGAGGCTCTCCTCCCACAGCATGGACACCTGCCTGCAGGGCAGACAGAGTCAGCAGGCTGAAACAGGGGAAGAACTCGAAGGAAAGTTTATTGCTTCTGCTGAACAGTAATAACAATATTCCAGACTTAGTTTTATTTTGCAGAGTGAACCCTTGGTTTTACAGATCCAGAAAAAGCAGGTGTAATGAGTACTTTTAAAAATACCCCTTCCCCCTGCCAAGGTTGAAGTCCCTCTGTCAAGGAGCATGGGGCCATCCAAGAGTTCAGGCATTTGTTAGATGATTTAACGAGCAATTAAGGATCCATGAAGAGAAGATACCCCTTTCTTTTCTCACTCTCCAGGCTGTGTCTCAAGCTGGGAATGACATTAAAATCTCCAACTCCCCCTGGGCCCAGCAGGTAGATTTTAAATACTGCCTGATTGACTTTTCCCTGCCTGCCTCCCCTGGGTCTGCTGCTCCTGCTTTTCCCGAGGTGAGAGGAGCCGAGCCTCCTGCCACGCTGTACTGCAGCCAGCAATTAAATAAAGCAAAACAAAACAGGCAAACCAGCCCCCCACTCCCCTGCCTTGCAGTTCCCATCCGACAGGGCTGCTGTTAATGAACATCACGGTGGTATTTCAGCTACCTCGGGAACTAAAAATAGGCAGTGCTTGGCCCCTGGGATTGCTGGAAGGAGCTACAAAATGGTGCAGAGCTCATTCCACCACTGCTGCCTCTGCCATTCCCAGCTGCTCTGTCTTCTGTCTCCTCGGAACAAGACATCTGGGAGGAGGGTAAGAGGTCAGGCTGGTCTCCTTCATGCTGGCTCTTACCCAGCATGAGCATCCTAGTCTTTGTCTGCAGCATTCTGACACATCCTGCTGCCACTCCCCAGTGCCTTGTGTTTCCCATAGCAGGTGAAACCCTAACACCTGAGCTGAATGCCTTTGGGCCGTTCATTATGGAGAGTGGCATTTGACACTTTGTGTCACTCCTGAATGCTGATTCCATCCACCTCCAGCAGGACAATTAAAGCCGGCTGTGCACGGTCGGGGGAGACAGATGAGCTTAGAGACTGTGGTAAAGTGAAATTATACATCCAGGCTTTAGACATCAAGCCAAGAGACCAAATAAGTCTTTACTAAAGAACAGACCTCCTCTTTGGTCAGGGAAGGGAGAGGGTTCTGTAAGGCCAGGGCAGGGTCTGAAATCCACAGGCAGCTGTGAACAAGAAGCTTGTAAACACAGTGGGAAGTTGGCATGTGTCATTCCTAACTCCAGGTTGTGGGCCTACCTGTGCAACACACTTCTGGTCTAAATCCAGTTCAAAAGGGGATCTGTTCTCTCCCTAACCTGGATACAACTGCAGTTATTTAATTGTCTCCCATATGTCACTGTCACCAAGCTCACAGCCTGTGCTCAGCATACAAACTTGTGACTTGCAACAGTCACACAGCCCAATTAATGTGTTACCTGGCTGGAAGGGAGAGGGGCTCCTCCCTGCAGTCTGAGACTACTGGCAGTTGCCTTTGTCTCTGCAAGCAAGTTATTTTCCATTACCCCGATACAGACCACCCCTAATTACTTGTTCCTCACCACCACCCATGACTGGTGCCCATGAAGATACCAGCAGAGCTGCACTATGAAGGTACCAGCAAAGCTGCTGCTGCCCTGGCTGCTGTAGAGTCAGACTGGAGTAGGACCTAGGTCCCCATCTCTGTCTATCCTAGGGCAAATCCTAGCTCTGATTCTTTGAAGTTGACTGGACACTGACTAGGAAACTTTTTATTTTAATTTTGTATCAAAAAGGAATAGTTTTCTGGAAGGGGAATTTTAAGGGAGAGGCAAAACCTTGTGTGAAGCTGCGTGGTACAAATCTGCCAAAGCTTAAAGAGCTGTGCTGTGCTACAGCCAATGAAGGTATGAGCTGGTGTGCCACACTGTACTGTCCTTTCCTTTTGGTGAACTAAATCCCAGTAAATATCAATTTTTCCTATTATTTGTTCTGATTAATGATACTTGTCACTTAGCCTGTCTCAAAGGTTAATCTTGGGGCAATTTTGTCTGGTGGCTGGTTGTACCAGGAGCTGCTTCTCTGAACATTTCAGAAAATCCATGCAGTGGGGGAAAAGATAAGCACTATAAGCACTTCAATTTGGCTGGTGGTACAGGGCACATCAATACAGTACCAATCATCAGCAAGCAATCTTGTGAAAATAGTAGTGGCCATCATGAGTCATGAACCTGGGGATAATCAAACTGATGTCTAGAGACCATCCACCATCCAAAAATGACATCCTTGGAAGGGAACCCTTTGGGGAACCAGATCCTGACCTCAGGGCACAGCAGGATGTGCCTCTGCTACTCCAGTGAGAAATGGTGTCCTGTAACTTTGTGGCAGAATGTGTATCATAAACTGAAAACCTCCCCCTTCTCCTTACAGACTGTCTCAGAAATATGGACCCCACTTCCAGACAAAGAGTGGTTGCATTGCAGCAAAACCCAGTGTTTTTTCACAGCATTTCAGCCTGAATAAATCCTGGAAACAAAGCATGGCTGGTGAATATGTCTTTTCCAGAGACATCCAGGGCCCAGCTCCAAGTCCATAGAAGTTTTTGTAGACACTGAATAAATAGCTACATGTATGACTCTCCCCCTCCCTCTCCCTCTCTTTCTCACGCATCTGTGTTTCAGAGCTGACCTCTCAATCTGGGCAAGTCTGTCTGGCATTAAGCAGCTGCTGTGCATCGTGAGAGAGACAACTTTCCTCCTGCACCCTTCCATCTACCCTCAGAACATTTAATTGAGGCCTCCCACCTTGGCTTGGCATTTGGCTTGCTGAGAGATCCTGGAAGGCACTGAGCAGGTAAAAATCTATCCAGTGGCTTATTAATATCTACCCCTTTGGAGATTACCTTGAGGTGGGCACCCAAACTTCCCCTCTTCACTCATGTTAGCTGGAGGTGGAATTGCAAAACTCTGGACAGAGATCCCAGTGGTCTGGGAAAGGGGTTTACACAAAAGCTCAGCATAATGCTCTCTAGCACTCTGCATCACACAGCAAAGCTAAGCCTAAAACGTTAAGTTAGAGATGGCTGGCTTTCCACAGCGTCACAGCAGTCATCCACCCTTGTGCAAACCTCTCACAAAAAGGTTGGCTGATGTGGATACAATGCCAAAGGGCTGCCGTCTGTCTGGGAGCAGACAGACTTCTGTGTACAGAAAACACAACCAGCCACGGTGGCATCCAGAGCTTCTCATGAGCTTGTGCTGTCCGGCTGGCAATTAGTACAGCCCTGGTTTTCGTATCCTTCTGGAGCCAAGATGGCACCATCACCTCTCACTGTCTTGGCCAAACAGTTCTGTGTGTCTGGGAAGTGATCTAGGATCTCTAGCCTGAAACCTTATTATAGCTGTTTTTTTTCTGTCTGCTGCTTCCTGTTTGGGCAGACATTGAGCAGGACTGATATTGCAGATTATGATGTTTCTTACAGCAGGGCAACTGCTCTGCGTTCAGTACTACCTTCATTCCCATTCTGGATGATACTGCAGTTCACCAAATAAAATTTGCCAGCCCTTATGTGGGTATTACCCTCTTTTCCCCTCCTTCAACACATAGAAAATAATGTTCCTGGTTTGCTTGGACTGATGACTATCTGGCAATCCAGAGACTGGATAATGCATGGACTAGATTAAGCTCTTGGGTTGCCAGCTGACCAGCACCATAGTAAGAATTCCTATAGCTCTACGTCCTGTAGAAAATAGTGGTTCATTCACTATTGGGGGACAAACCCACAACCCAACAACACAGAACTCAACCTGCAAGGACTAGTTATTTCCTGAATTTGCTTTTTTTCTAGGAAATGCCCGGTCCTCCCCTCTTTTTGAGGAGCTCAGAGTAGCTCCAGAGCTGGGCGAGACAAACGCGGTGGGTAGCTGACCTGATTTTTCCAAGCAAGAATGGGAAAGCCAGAAAGCATGTGTTAAAAGGTCTCAAAATAGGTCCTGACCCACTAGCTGCAAAGGCAGGAAAGAAAACAGCACACTCTCCATCCCAGTCCCCTCTATTTCAAGAAGAAGGCATCCCCAAGAGTTCAACAGCCACTGCATGCTCCCCCAGCACTGCTCCAAGAACGGGATGCTTTAATGGGTCCTCTTCCCTACAAGCACTGAGCAGAGGGTCTGGCTACAGGAGCTGAAAGCCCAAACGTCATCCCTCGCTGAGGACTTTCAGGCCATGCAGGCACAGACAGCACTGCCCACCAGGGAGGGGATGAGAGAGAGAGTCACAGATGGGGGACATTAGCCGCATGGCTTCATGCTCTGCAGGGAAGTGCTCTGCCGCAGTGCTCAGGAGCAGGCTGGAAACATGTAAAGATGAGAGAGCAAAATCCTTGCAGCTTACTGCCCTTCTCCTCTCCCTAATATCCTCTGCTGGGTAGAAGTCCATAAAATGTAACAGCACTGGAATATTTGTGCTGCAGTAAATGGCAGACAAATGCCTGAGATGCCACAGTGAGAACACAGGTGGGGAAGCTGCATTGGCTCCTGGCATTTGTAAAATAAATGGATATTTTCCATTCATTGCAACGCGGACGGCTGAGGCTGAACAGAGTGGGAGTGGTGGTGATTCTCTGGGAACCCACTCTGGGTTTGGGAATTCCTGATGGGTTTAGCCTGTACATCTTCCACTCCTGAAATGTCTTTAAGATTTTCCACACTAACATCCCTCTGGGTGACTGTGTTAAAAGTGGCTGGGCAGAGGGGACACAGTTTCATTCCAAGCTTTCCCACCATAAAGGGGAAAAACAGGCTTTGTCTTTGGAACAGAAAGGGAAACCAGCTCCTGTGGTGGGTGTATTCCCAGGAAAAAGATTTTTTTAATATCTCTGGCTAAATGCCACTTGTGTATGATGGTTTATAGGGCACTGCCTTCCTGCTGGGAAGTTGTGCAGTGCTGGAACCCAGTAATTAGTTTAATGCTCAGAGCCTGATGCTGAACGGTGGGTGCTAATCTCCACTCTACAATTAATCTCCCAGATTTATCAGTACCTCTGTGATGAGGGACTAAGCCTGTGGGCTACATTCATCTGTCCTTGAAGAAAGAAATGGTCTTTCAACCAGAGAGAGCCCTGTTTCATTTTATGGTCCTTTTTCACTTGGTGATCTCTGTTGAAGGTATATACCTAAAAGAAAATGGAGAGGGAAAATCCCTCCCTTTGCCCTACCCTGGTAAATTTCATCTCCCTGTTGCCTCTTTTCTTCTCATAACCCATAATTTCTTCTGTAACCCATAACTGGGGTATCTGGGTAGGGATTTTGTACTGCCCTCCACGACAGAGCAGTCAGTGGGTTTGCTGTGCATACTCAAGCTTTGTGCCTGATGTGGGGGGTCTCAAAATTGTTTCTTGCATTGCTGATGTGACATTAGCCATCACAGCAGCCAAAGAATACTGATTCTTCCACTTGGCAGCAGAACTGAAAAATTAAGTGGTGTTAAAAATCAGCTTGGATGAAATGTGGATTCTCCTGTGAATCCAAAATCCTCTGAAAAATTTAATTTCACATCCAGCCAAAGCACTTGCCTTAAGCCCTCAAAATATTTTGAGTTATTTAGGTGCTCAGTATTATTTTTTAGAAGTATGTCAAATTTCAAACAAAAATTTGGGGTTTGAATGAAAGTTGGGAAAATTAAAACAAATTACTTTGTCCTTTCAGGAATGCAAAATCCTCTTGAAAAATTCTGACATAATTTCCTCTTGCCAATGACTACATGTAGATTTTTACTAGAATCATAGATTTTAACCAGATGTGGAGATTTTGACCAGATTTTACAAATGGTTTTGGTTCATTTCAGACTATTTTTTAGTTATTTAGAGGGTGATGAAGCACCGGCACAGATTGCCCAGAGAAGCTGTGGATGCCCTGTCCCTGAAAGTGTCCAAGGCAGGTTGGCTGGTACTTTAGGCAACACGATCTAGTGGGAGGTGTGCCTGCCCATGGTAGGGAGGTTGGAGTAAGATGATCTTCAAGGTCTCTTCCAACCTAAACCATTCTAGGATTCTATGATATTAACATTGTGAAGGGGATAGCTTGAAACAAGATGCTATTCACTGAGTGACTGCTTAACAAAATTTTGCCTATGACTTCTTACTACTACAATCCTTGTTTAGCTTCTCTCCCTCTTAAATTCCAGGTGACTGTGAACCCTTCTCTGCAGGGAGGAGCAGAGGTGGGGGTAGAGGAGCATTTGGCTGGGGTTCTGCTGTGAGTGGAAGCTGCCTCTGATGGGGCTGAGGTTGAACAGTGACTGGTCAAGGAGTCTGTAGCTGTTTAAAAGGAGCCACAGAGTTCAGAGCAGACAAAAGACAGATTTTTAGTTAAATCTCCCCTGTGCTGCTGTATTTCCAGAAAAATCAAGACTTGGGTGCTTGTAACAGGCTTGGAGGGGTTCTTGCTTTGATCAGCAGGGATTACAGAGACTAACCTCCAGCAAGTTCCTCCTTACCAGAGCTGAGGCACGTCACATGCTAACAAATTTGCTTACACATTGTTTCAGGTTGCTGCAGAGAAAAAATGTCCTAAATTTTCCTTACAAGAGCATCAAGAAATTTCCCCAACCCTTTGATAGGGGGAGGGTGGGAGAGGAAGAAGAGGGAAAGAGAAAGAAGGCAGAGGGGAAGGAACCTGCTGGGTTGAGTGTGAGTATTGCTGTTCCAGGAGAAGCTATTCTCAGGGATATTAAGAGGAACTTTATTTTTATTAACTGCTCTTTTCAGAGAAAATGGATAAATGGGACCTCAGGTGCATCATTAGATGACAGGATAGTTCATAAGATAAGTGGCTGGCAGAGAACTACCTTTCTAACAGCTTAACAAGGGTAAGCAGAAATAGGATGGGGGGCTGGCAGAAATCTTTGATGCTGTTGTGTATATTTATTATTTATTCTTCTGGCACAAATATAGCATCAAAAAATATCAAAACCAAAAAAAGCCCATAAACTGCTGTCACTGGATTAGTCCTATCTCTGTAACCATGGCATCATGTAGTAACGACAGGAAAAATCAGCAACAATGGGAAAAAAGCACCCAGCATTTATGACACTTGTGAGGGTGAGGCAAACTTCCTTGCTCTGGTGAGGATGCACCAGAAGGGATAATAAAATCTGAGAGCATCTTACTAGCCTGGGCATCTGTGAAGCTCAGCTGTGGTGGAAAATGCCGCAAAACAATGGAATTGCTGCCTTGCGTGTAAGCCTGTGTGATACAAATAGAGGATACAGGGTGGATCCCCCTCTAAAACCCTTTGCTGCCATTACAGGTCACTTCAACCCCCACAGAACAGTGGGGATGGCCCCAGTGCCTGCCTGTAGCCAAGAATGGAAATGG
The DNA here is from genome assembly GCF_017590135.1 of Pyrgilauda ruficollis. Taxonomy (NCBI): domain Eukaryota; kingdom Metazoa; phylum Chordata; class Aves; order Passeriformes; family Passeridae; genus Pyrgilauda; species Pyrgilauda ruficollis. The sequence goes on from NW_024511432.1 coordinate 6,746,501, forward strand.
CTGCAGCATCTCAGCACCATGGTCGAGGCTCTTTGTCACTGTGACCTGCTGGTGTTCATCTCTGCGGGTGTGGCACACCAGTCCTCACCCTCTGTCTCTCACGTTCATCCTCTTTCAGTGCATTCCTTCCTTCCCCTCTGTGCTCCCTCTCTCTCTGTGCCACCCTCCCTGGGTCTGCAAGTCCTGCAGCTGCTGCAGTGGGAAGCCCTCCCTGGTGCCTGTACAGAGCACAGGACTGTGCTGACAGGAGTAGCAAGGCATGAGCTTAATACTGCACAGAGTATTTCTTGGAAAATTATATATATTCACTTTTTTTCTGGAATACTTTGGCTGGATTGGAAATATTTCAACTACCGTCCGGGGATTAGGGAGCTCCTTTTAATCTGCTTTTGTTCTGTTTGGTTTTTTTACATCTTTGCAGAAAAAGGAGTAAAAGCTTGCTCCAAAATGTCCTCCATGGAGGGACTGGGATTTGGCAGTGTCATGCAGTGATGCCAGTGGATAATAGGATGTGATAACACTACAGTCTGACTGCCTCCCAGAGCCCCTTTGCAGAACAGCTCAAACGTCTCCCACAGATGGATTTGGGGCAGAAGTAACCAGCATCCTCCAGCCATCCAGCTGGGAGCAAAGCTCAGGTTTAGGGTCTGTTTGTGGTGCCCTGGACTCGCCCCACAGCACAGAGCAGAACTGCCAGTGAAACCTTAGAACGGAGATTTTCACAGCTGCCTAATGGGTCTAGAAATCTGATTTATTCTAAAATAAGCAGCCCAGGCCCGTAGTCACCATGTCCATCTCAGCAGCAGAGTGCACAGTGGGTCCCCCCATGGCACAGCCAGCTAGTTGGAAAGTGAGAACCCCCAAGAAATCCAAATTCTGCAATTCCTAACTCCTCTCTGTTTTCCCTTCCTGGTTACTTTGGCTTTTTCTCTCCTGGCAAGCCCCTCTCCCCAGCAGTACTGCAGCTCTGCCTGCTTGCAGCCATCCCAGCCCCAGGAGCAGCCCTGCCTGTGCAGCACTCTCTGGAGATGCCATTTCTCTTGCAGGCGTGCCCATGGTGCATCGCAAAAAAATATCCCCAGAGGAGTGAATGATGCCAGTAAGGCTCTTGCCTTCCCTCCACCTCCCAGGGCTACTTTCTGCCTTGGCTACAAGCCTGCTGCATCTTTGTGTGGTTAATAAAAATAACCTAAAAGTACTCGGGAGCAGACAGAGCAATCCCAGAGACTCCAAACATCTAAGGGGCTTTGTTTCCAAGGCAACATCTTGTCTCCTAGCTGCAAAAGGCCACGGGAATGAAGGCAGCCTATGGAAAATGAATAGCTAAATGACAACAACAACAAAAAAATCTGCTGGGGAGCGTTTCAGAGAGGGAGGGGTGTTCGTAGGGGGGCCAGGAAAGAGCGAAGCTAAACAAGCCAGGAGTAGCTGCACAGAGCATGCAAAGGGGCAGGCTGCAATTTATCTCATGAGAAGCTCAGTCCTGCCCCCATTGAAATGCAGAGCACCACTTCCACAGACTTAATGGGAGCAGGGGAGCTTGCACAAATCAGCTATTCTTTTCTTTCCCCCCTTTTTTAAGCTACAGTGTTTGAAGACTGGAGCTAGTTAAAAATAATCTATTGTCCAAGGCAGAGACTTCCCCGGTCCCAGGAGCTCCCCAGCCAGGGCTGCAGCTCACTATTGATTTTGGTCACCCCAGTTTCCCACTGCCAGAGCTGCCTCCTCCCTCTACAGCCCAGGGCAGCGAGGCAGGCGGGAGGTGCCAGAGCACCAGAGCATCCCTTCAGCTCTTCCAGGAAAGAAGCATGTTTTCACCCATTTTCCAAGGTTTCCAGAGCCGTGCAGTGTGTTAATAATATCTGTGTGCAGTCCAACTGTAGTCAGTTCTTTCACTATGGCTGCAAGGATGGCTTTGCTCTTACGGCCTTTTGAGCCAGTTGCCTGGATAGCAGACTTGGAGCATCAGGCACGGGGAAAGCACAGACCCCTCTGCCCCCCATGTCCCACCCATGGCCCCTGTCTGACACCACCCTCCCCTGATGAGGGCAGGCAGGCAGGCGGGTCTGGGGCTCCACCATGGTGCCTCTAATGTGCAAGCTGCCCTTACATAAGTGACTGCTGCAGTCAAATGCCCGCGGGATCATTTATGGGATTGGTATCAGACAGGGAGGGAGATGCCTGCCTGCAGATGCACTGCTTCTGTCTTTCCCTTGTGTCTCATGGGAGTATTAAAAGCTGAGCATCATGATGCCAAGTAAGCTGCCAGAGCTTTTCCTCTGTGTCCCAGGGGGTGGCACGGATGCCCTGGGAACATGACAGGCATTGGGTCAGGAGCTCCTCCAAGCTGGGTCTCCGCTCCTCAGCAGCACAACCTACATGGAGCTGCACCACGCCTGAAATGGGCTCCCGACACAGCGAGGGGAGGAGGGAGCCTGGGCATTTCCCTGCAGTGGCCAGGAGGGATTGAGGACATTAGGGTTTGTTGGTGCTGCTCTCTGTCCTGGGCTGGAGTCAGCCTTGGGCTCAAGCTCTCCCTCTCCTTTCCTCAGAGACTCTTTGGGATGATGAACAACTCAGCCATTGATGTCCTGCCTGATGTTAAAACATTTTATTTAATTAACCTTTTTTTTCTTTGTACCATCTCTCAATCAATACCATGTGGGCAAGAGGTTCCCAGAGGGAGAGCTGATGAGAAATGCTCACCTCACACTTTTTTTTTCACACCGTCTGCTGTGGGCAGAGCCAATCCATCCACATGGATGGATGGATGACTGCTATTTATTATTCATCTTGGTATGCAAAGCAGAGCCTCTGTCTGAGCAAGTTTTGAGATGATGAGGTTTGCTTCTCACTCCTCCTCGAAATGATTTTAAATTTAGCGTAACTTCAGGGAATTCCTTTGAAATTGCCCTGGAGAAGCAAGGCTGGAATTTGGTCCCTATAGCTCTGCCCAGAGCTGGAGGGCTGCCATGGGGAGCCTGCCTGCAGGGAAATAGAGCTGGCCTGTCTGCTGTCACCACCGATCCCAACGGGCAGTGCTGGTGTGTCACCCTCCCTGACTCCTGGAGAGCAGCTGGGCACATGCAGTGCAGGGCCCGGAGGCACAGGCTGCTGGAAAAGCAGGGGACCAGTCTGACCAGTCACTCTGTTCCCCTTCTTCCCAGGGGACATTCAGTGGGGAGAAACCCAGGCAACAGGGAGCTGCTGAGGCTCAAGGATGGACCAGTAGGGGTGAGACTTGATTTAAGAATGGGGAGAGCATGGGACTTGGATGTTTGTATCAAAACCACCACAGCCATTTTACCTTCTTGTCCCCATTTCATCCTTCTTCCAAGTACCCACTGAGAGTATTGTGCACTTATTTTGTATCCTAAACTCCTTTGCTTTTTTCCTGGATCACCTTCCACTGCTATAACTTTCATCCCTACATGGCTGAACTTCACTTCTACATGAAATGATTCCTACAGATCACGTTGAGTTTTCACTTGAAAATACTCTTGGACAACTTTCAAGGCACTCACCCCCACTTAACCATGACATAAATTGTGTGGTACTCTCTGTACAACTGGTTGTCAAAATAGTTCAAAATATTAATACAGGAGCTGCGATTTTCCAATGTAGTTGGTATTGACCTAACCTGATTCACACTGGGCTTGACTGTAAATTGTTAGCAACAGGGAACAATGAATGTTCCTGAAAATCCCATCGCTTGGAAATAATGATGGAGAAAATAGATTTTACAGGATACATTATTACTGGGTTGTAAAAAATTCTCACCCAGTTGTCTTTAAAAATGCATCTGCTCAGGTTGTTAATGGCATTTGCATGGACAGTCTTGTCATTATGTCTGAATGAACAAATAGTATTGATTTATACTAGAATAAATTTATAGAATAAGAGCTAAAATACAGCCAGCTGGGTGTCTGGATTATACTTCTTTGGAGTATTTGCTGGCAAATGTTTCATGTTTTGGTTTTTCAAGAGGACTGAACAGGGGACAATACACCTGTTACCCTTGGTCCTAACATGATCAGGTGATAAGCATCTGTTGAGCAGTCAGGGCACTCCAGCCCCCTCCTAAAAACCTGCCTGCCCCTTCATTTTCTGTGCCACCCTTCTGCTTCAGGTGGCTTAGCTCACTAACTTGGGCTTGACAGACACGCACACACTGAGGCTGGCTTCCAGACCCTCAGCCAGGGATAGACAATACATGCTTACATCTCCTCCACAGATAAAAACTGTCAAGATTTCAACCTGCCTTTGAGCTGATATCTTCAGAGTAATAGGTCAGGCTGGAAATGCATTTCCAGTGCTTGTCTGCCTACAAGAAGCAAGCTCTCCTTGCCTCCTCGCCACTCCTTGTGAGCCACAGCACTCAGTAATGAGGCCATTGATGGAGCAGTGGTATGTTCTTTTGTCCCTGCCAAAACCCTGCTCCCTCCTATTCAACTCAACAAGATGTGAAGCCCTGGTGCTGCCAAGTGTCTTTTCAGCTGCCAAAGGAAAAGGAGCTAATCAAACGAGGAAAAGAGCCCAAGTACCAGGCTCCATTCCCAGCTCAAAGCCTGCGGATACAATACCCACCAGCTGGCCTGGTGGGCTCTGAGCAGCTCCTGTTCTGCCTGTCCTGGGGTGAGAGCCGTGGGCTCTGCTGCTCCCGGTCCACATTACTGCTGCCTCAGTTAGCCAGCGTTGGAAAGCTGCTGCATTGATCCCTCTCAAGGCACACCACAGCCTGTACTTGTTAGTCCTTTATTTTTTCTTAAATTCTGTTCTGCAGTGCCAGCTTCCTATCTCTCCCCTCCTTATTTCCCACACAAGGAGAAAAGCCTCATGCTGCGCCTTTCATGTCCCTTGGCCTGTCAGTGGACAGCACCTCTGAAGTCATCTTTTTGGCCTCTGTTTCGAACTCTGCAACTCAAACATTTTCTCTGTAAAAAATAGGAGGAGACTGTTGGTTTTCAGTATCAATATTTGAAACAGCATATGGGTTGCCCTCCCGTAGCGCTGCTCTGTGAGTGATGCTCGCAGAACTGTCTGGGCAGGGCTGTCAGCCCGCACTGCTGTGTTGGTTCTGCTGCTGCTGCTCCACGCCAGATGAGGATGGGGTTTGTTTTTGGCCGCATCCTGATCTGCTTCTCCACAACATTCTTCCATCTTTTCATTTTTAGCACTGACATTAAGTATTTAGAGCATAAAATGACTAATTTGCCTCTGCAGCCGCTATGTTTTGAGGCCATTTGGGAATCACTGAAGTTATTTGCCACCTACAGCCCAGTGAGTTTTATAAAGGGATCATACGTTTCCATACTACTTCTTCCTTCCAACTGCTTATTTACCACAGAGCCACCACTGTGACAATGACTGGGGGGCAGCCTCTGCTGAGGATAAACGTAGAGATTATTGAACAGCCTGCTTACTAAGCACAACAGTTTAGGATGGGAGGTGAAAATGCTGCTTTGCCAAATGAGTAACACCGAGTTATCTGTTTCAGCTGGAGCTGCTCCAGTGCTTTTGGCATTTCTAGGGCTGATGGACACCGCAAAGAATATTTAAGGAGACAAAAAGTAATCTGCATGCTTTGGAGGTTGGCCACACTGTCGCTGTAAATGCCTCTCTGCTCTTGTAAAAAATGCCACAGGCCCTTCAAAGGTCATGGGCACTCAGCTGCTTGGGGTCACATCTCTCCTGCCAACACAGGGCCCCTCACATTGAAGGGAGAAGCAGGACAGCTCTGAGGTGGAGAAGGATGCAGTATGCTCAGCAGCCCTGCATCTCTCCTCTGATGCTTTCCTCCCTCACTGGAAAGCCTGCCTGAGCAATCTGTCCTTGGGTGCACTGATCCTGGCTTGGCCAGAGTTGCTGGAGGAGGGGGCAGCCGTAGCATTGCCATTGCAAACCATCCCAGGCTGGTGATGTTGCTGACACAGCACTCGTGAGACAGGGAACAGTGTCATGGGGCCGAGCTGGTGAGCAGAACAGTGCTCCCCAAACCCAGGCACTGCAAATACACATGGGGCTGGTCAGTGTCAGCAATGGTGCTGGTGCCATATCACACAGGGGTCAGTAAGGCCACTCCTGATGGACCTGTGACTGCTCATGCTGAACCCTGTCTTCATGGCTACCCCATACCTCACTCATCCACAGCACCAAGCTGCTGGCTCTTTGATGACCTTGCCCTGCTGTGATGTGAAGGTGGCACAGGAGCTTTCCAGCAGCTCTGCTCCCAGCCTCATCATGGGAGGTGAAGTTCGGGACGTGCTCCCTTCCATCACAGCCCATGATATTCATGCTGCAGACCTCACCTGTCTTCTGGCTCATTCTTTGGCTCCAGGAAAACCTCTTCTGGTCTCTGGCTGGGCTAGGCATGGTCTGGCTGCATCTGCAGTTAATGCCTGCTGAGAGCCCAAGACATGAGCCTGTGGCCTTTCTCTAGAGGCTTAGCTGAAGGGATCATGGTCTATAGCAGATAATATTTTTTCAACCCAGTTTCTGTTTATTGTTGTGGGTGTGGTGAGTCTTGCCATCAACACTCACCTGTGAGCTCTGCATGTTGCTGAATTAGGGATAACAAACTCCTAAGGAACAGTGTTTTGCAGGGAACATCTTTCTGAGCTGTGGTGTCAGGTGCTGGTGCCCTTCTCTGTCTGACACCTGTGCCCTGGAAAAAGCTTTACTTGCTCCATGGGAGTGCTGTCTCCTCACCTTTGGCCATGCTACCTTCACCTGCCCATCCAAAACCAAACCAGAGTTGTGTGATGTGGTATCTTACCTGCTTTCATTGCACTCCAGCAAGGTTTCTTTCTCTTATTCATTTCTCTGAGAAGCTGTACAAAGCCTGCTCCACCATTAGGGCCTTGTCAAACAAGTAACACCCCACCAAACTTCCCATTCCACTGCTCCAGGCCCAGCCTGATGGATGCATAACCTCACAAGCTTTTGCATTTAATGTGAATGGTCCTCATCCCCCAGCTGGGGTAATGCCCACTGGCAGGAATTTTCTGTGTTCGTAAATATTTCCCTGCTACTGTGAAGAGGCTGTTTTTCCATTCTTCGTATCAGATGAAGATAGCTGTTCTGCCAGCTCACCATGTAAATTTAATAGCATTCCAAAACCTCTGTCCTACATAAATATGAATGTATTTCATCCAAGAGGAACCTGTTATTGAAGGAGCTGCATTGCTAAATCATTCAGAAGGTTATTGTTTGAAGTACTTGCAGTCAACGGTGCCTTGGCGATTACAGCTCAAAAAGGGAGGGAGGGTGGAGGAAAAGAATGAGTGGGGAGCATGGAAACCTCTTTAAATGAGGGAGCTTATGTACCGAGATCATCAAGGTATAAGCAGGGTATTGCCAACCAGCAGGTCTGGCCCCAGGAGGATGGGCCAGCTGCAAGCAGCTCTACAAATTATTCACTGGCAATTGCTTTCTTGCTTCTGCCCTGACTTATTTACACTCCAAAAGATTTCTGAAGTGTGTTTATTTAAGAAAGATAAATCCAGAGGCTCTGGGAGGGGAGAGGAGCTTTCCAAAGGAATAGGGCCCTGGCATGACACAATTCATTTCACTCATTAACCCCTCCTCACAAGGAACACACTAAGTGCTTATGCATTATGCATCATCAGGAAATTCTGATTTGATGGAGACTGAAGGTTAAAAGGCATTTCTGTGCTTTTCCTTACTCCTTATTGTCGTGCTGGAAGATGGAGGGATGTCATGGAGGTGGGGAAAATTGGGGGAGTGAGAGCCCCTGTACCCTGACACTGAGTGCCTCAGTGCAGATGGGAAAAGCTTCACGGCTGTGGAAGGACATGTGTTCCTCTGACGTTAATGTCTCCTACTGAATTCAAACATTTCCACCCTCTTTAGTAAATTCCCTACTTTCTCTGAACAGTATTTTGTCATCAGTACACAAACCCACCCAAATCCTCACCTTCAGACCTGTTAAAAAAGATAGTTCTGGGTACTGCAAGAACTTGGAGAAGGCACAAGGTCCAAACAGAGACCTTGTTCAGGCACTGCACCTTCCTAAGTTTGTAAGCCAACAGGTGTAAGACCTCAGAGTTTCTAAGCTGATTTCAGTCATTTAATTGATGATGCAACTGTAGATATCTACATCTCTGTCTTTTACTTTTTATTGATTCATCTGTTCCTCAAACAAATGTTTAAAATGAATTTGCTTTTTTACACCTGCAAGTTGCAAGTGTTGTAAGATGTCAGTCCAGTCTTTTGGAGGGCACATGTTCATCTGCCCATAACAAGCTGGGTGTATATCACAGGCAGCTGTAAGGGATAAAAGCTCTTTTACCCTGCAAAAGTTTCCTTTGGGAGCATGTGCCTCACAAACAAGAACCCCCACTAGCATTTCAGACATCCATCATGGCCATTGTTGTCCTGGTTCTGGTGCAAGGCATCTAAGAGTGATGCCTGGAGAGCCCAGGTCTCTTGGGTTACCATGGGTTGACAATGCCATATCATTTTGCTGTTGATCCAGCTCCAGATAAGAAGTAGTTATTTTCTTGTTGCTTTGCTCCTCCACGTGATGATGTTCAGCCCTTTCTAACAGCAAAGGTTAGGACCCCATCTTGTTTTTACTTAGGTTCAGCTGCATGGATAATTCATATGAAGTGCTCACTCCCAGTGCTGCTGGCTGGAAAGGCACCTCTGACACCACTAGCCTGCCCCTACTCTGGTGCTTGAACAGCATATACTCATTTTTATGATGAGTGAAAGATGTCTTTCAGAGTTCTGCTGAAAGTTCTGCTGAGCTGCTCAGGGTTCAGAATTTTGTTTTTTGGCAATGGGCTTTCACAGTCAGATACTCCTCATGCATTGCAACAGGATGAAGCTATTAAAAATACAATTTAATTTTGGTCTCTCTGCTGATCAGTCCAGTGGGAATTCTCACTTTACTCAAACTTTAATGTTTTCCTTGTAAATTTCAGTAAAATCAGTAATTGGTCTGATAATTGAATTTTCAGATCATGTGTCAAAGGAATAATGGCATGCATGGGATAAGTAGCAGTCTGCCTCTGGAAGCCCAAACATCTGAAATGGAAAATTCTGCAGAATTTAGATAAAGATTTGAATATACTGCTGTGGAGCTAAGAATAGACCATATTATTTATATCGTCAAAGGAAGCGGCAGAAATCACAGAGATCTTCAGAGACTAAAGATGGTCCGACAGTTGTGCACAGGACTTGTGCTCGTGGAGCTGACGTGCAGTTACTGACGTCTCAGCACAGGCACACCGCTCCCAGAGGGCTCTGTGCACCAGGCAGCATTTCATGCAGAAGAGAAATGCCAGGCTTTTCCCTCCTGGAAGACACACTCAGGGTATCTTCCAAGTACCTAGGCAGAGTGGGCAGTAAAGTGCCCATGGCAGAGATGCCTTGTGCCCCACCAGGTGTTATCTCCCCTGCTCTGAAGTCCCTGTGTGCTGCATTGGGTCTCATGTTTCCAATGGAGAGACCAATGTCAGAGATTCATTAGTGTTTTCCTGTTGAGTTATTCTTGAGGTCCATTCCTTAGTAGGAGCTGGCTTCTAGACTGGAGAAAAAATTAAACAGCTAGTAAGAAAAATTCAAAACATCCTTTCAATTAAAAATAAAATAAAATATAGGCTTCATAGCCATAACAGATGCCTGCATTTCTCTGAAGTTCACATACTTTAAGAATTGTGCCCTTCTCTCCTGGGACCATGACAGCAACACTGTTTTTCCCGTACTTCAGATGCTTTCAAGCTTGGAAGCATTTCCAGAAATACAATAAATGCCTGCTTTCAGCCCTTGTTTAATTATTCTTTATTTTCTCTCAAGCATGTTTCTTGTCTCTTCACTGACATTTTCCACCTTCTCCTCTAGTTCACTACCTCCCAAATTCAAGGTGATCATCTCCAACCCTGAAAAAGGTGGAGGGGTCCTGTTTCCTCTGTCTCCCAGTTTGTGCCTTCAGTGGCTTTGGTGATACTGCATCTGCTGACATTAACATACAGGAGAGGAGAATGAGAGCCCATGAGCCTCCTCCTGCTGGGTCTGTGTGGTACCTTCTTCCATCAAGTCAGGGCTACAGGGATGTGTGAGATGAAGGTTGGAGCATGCCCATCCGCAGGGTAGGAGACAGATGCTGGGTGGGAAGCACGGCTGCAGCCCGCTCCGAGAGGCTCAGGTGCCAGATGAAGGATCTGCTTTCCTGGGAGGAACAGGCAGTGCCAAGCACATGCTGCATCCAGGACTCTCCCCTGCAGAGGAGGGGAGCAGGGGCTGTTCTCACACTGCCTACGTGGGTGCCACCAGCCTCTTCAAGGAACTGCAGTCAACACTTGCAAAGAAGGTGATCACTCATCGCTCTCGTCAACTTAGGTGTGGAGGGAGAGATGATGTTCACACTAATTCAGGCTTAATTCTTTTTTTTTTTTTTTCTTTTGACATGAGATGTCTTGTATGGCTTTGCCAATCCTGTGTCCATCAGAGCCAGCTGGATGCTGGGTTTTCTTCTCAGTGCCATGACAAGAACTTACACTGTTTTTTGCAAAACAAATGTGCCAATAGAATTTGGCAGGTGTTTCTCCCCATGCCCTGTTTAGTTAGTATTCAGCTTCAGCAGTATCAAATGTTTGCACTACAGCAATGGCAAAATATCCTCCTGTGTTTTTTTCCTTAAATTTTAATTTTCCTCTCACTTTCATTTATCAGCTAAAGATTGGTATTGCTATGTAGGAAAAATTAAGATATTCAAACTGTTTTGCTCAGCTTTTCACTGTCAAATATTCCTGCAGAACCACCTTCCCTGAAAGTGGTGGATTTTGAAAAATCTGCATTTTAAGACAGAAAATTACTTCCAGGGAAATAAATAAAATTGGATAGAGTACATGTGCTGGCATTAGCTCAGCTCCTTCCATCTCAGGGAAGGGGAGTTGTTTTAAAATTCAATCACTTGGATGTGCAGGAAAAAATGGCTCTGATTTGTTTTGATGATTAAAATGTCCAAAAATATCAGTTTCCTGTCCATCATTCAAAATGTGTTTATGTCAGACAGCAAGATGAAGGAAAGCTAATCCTTGAACAGTAACAGAAGACCAAGAGACTGGCTGCCTCCAGCTGCCAAGGGCCACTTGCCACTGGTGGCCTTGGTGGTCATTTCCACACTAGAACCAACCACTGTATCAAGGTTAAAGGCTTACAGAGTTGTGAACACATTCATCTGCAGACACAGAAATCTGTAGGTAATTCCTTATTAATAGCTCCTACTGCTGTAAAGACCAGGAATTCTGTGCTAACTGATCCATCAGCCAGGTTTTGCTGACAGCATTTAAGTAGCAAAAGTGTTGTCACTGTGGTGGTGAGCACCCCCAAGCAGCACTCTGTGGGTTTGCTGTGGGGATAGGAAGCAATCTCTGGTTTCATCCTTCAGCATTACATTGATGATGTTGACTACATGTTACTGGGAAGAAAACATGGTCCATCTACTACATTTCAAGTGTGAGATGGGCAAGAGAATGGGCTCTGTAGTGGTTTAACAGGTCACACATCCTCAAAGGGTGACAGCCATGCTGTAGGGTGAGAAGAGCTCTTGGGCTGCTCAGGTTCCTTGGTCACTGCTGGTACCAGGCATTGTGGGAGGAAAAGAAAGGGTGGTTGTATAGCTCTGAGATACACATGGGGTGACTGTGAGATTGGCAGTCCCTTCTCAAATGTGCCGTTGAAAATCTAGCCTGAGAGGAATTTTCAAGAGGTATGTAAAGCTATGGAGAAGTAGGTGGTTTGCAAGCAATGACGAAGAAGTAGTGTAGGGAAAGGGTGCTCTCAACAGCAAATTACTTTCCAGAGTAATATGTGTATGATCACACTCTGGGCAGCACCAGGGATGTGTTTTTACCCAGAGCCAGCTCTTCCCCCCATGCAGTTCACACAGCAACCATGCTTTTCCAGGAAAATGTCAGGGGAACACACTGCTGTGATGGCCTAAGTAGCATTCATTCCTCATGCATTCCTGGGGAGCCTGGGCAGGGATAAGCCCTCCTAAGTCAGTGGGCAGCACATACACAGGGGAGGACTTCTGCATTTCCATGGGGCACACGCAGCCAGGTCAGCGGCTGCCACGCAAACACATCTCACACAGAGCCAAAGCACTGAACCCACCTTCCAGAACCCTGCAGGCTCACTGAAGGAATAGCAGTGGGAAAGGCAGATGAACAAGCGTTAACAGGCTGACAGATGTTTCCAGTAGCAGCAAGTTGGACAGAGAGGTGTGGGATCCAGGAATCGTGTTTGTGGGCGAGCGCATATCAGAGTCAGGTGGGCTGGGGAGCAGACCCTGTGCTCATAACCAGTAACAGCTACGGCAAGTCTCAGCCTAAAGATGGTCTGTCAAATGTTTTGGGCCCTGTCTGTGCAGAAATTTTTTGTCAGGTGATTACACAGCCAGTACTTCTGGTCTGCTGGTTGGCAGAGCCACATAAATGGACAGACTGCTGTACCAAGGGGGTCCTTGCTCTGAGGGACTGGGGAGTGCAGGATTCTGAAGGGCTGAGCAGATGAAAGGAAAGCACCCCACTGTTGTCTACCATAAGTCAAGGGCACTATGCACTGAAGAGGATACATCATGTTCAAACGTAGCACTTTAACGCTTCTGTTAGAAAATCCATACTCTGCTTTAAGGGACTTCTGACAAGCAGTAACAGATTAGCAGAGTACAGAGGGGTTCTGAAGCTCCCAACAGCAGAGTTATTCTCTTTAAGATGAAGCTGTTGATAGTTAAAATTTGTCAAGATACAGATGATGTCTTCTCTTTCCCTTCACTCTCATCCTTTTCTTCTAACCCTTTTAGCTCCCAACTGCATGCAATAGATGCTCTAAAACAGTCACCTCTCTAAATCTGGAGAGGAAAAACTGCCCATTTTTTAAGGATTACCCAAGTTACCTGCCCCTGGTTAATTCTGCCTGGAACCTGACTGCTACTCTCCAGCCACCTGTTCGTCTGGAGGCAGCTTTGTGTCCTCTGAGCACAGAAGGACCAAGTCATGGCTTTGAGACTAACAATCTAAGTTTTAGGCACTTTTCTTTGGGAGAGAAATAAGCTCAATCACCTTCACAATAAAGGCTTTTCTGAGCTCTGGCTCAACTGCTTGGGTAGTTCCTGTAGGAGGAACTTCTGGTTTTAGGGTTCCTGCAATTGAGAGCAGTCAGGAGCTCAGCCACATAGGAGAGGGAAACCCAAGAAGTGTGAAATCTAAGCCCTTGTATTGCTTTTTTTTAGAAGTTCCTAAAGAAGTAGAAAATAGCAAACTGTACCATAAACTTGGAAGTTTATGGACCCTTGGGAGCTCCTCTGACTTTGACTTCTAGACATATTTTTTACCTCTTTGTAGCTTGTTTTTGCCCTTAATTACACAATTCGGATCCCGCTTTGTGTATGTGCTGTTTCCCTGCTCACCTTCTGGAAATGTGAAGCTGACTTGCCACCCTAAGGCTGTTCAGCAGCCTACTGGTCAGATCCAGCCACAAAACCTCTCCATTAGACAAACCCATGGTGGTTCCCAGTGTGCCAATGATAAGTGCCACAAGGAGTGTGCAGGAACAGCAGATTTCAATCTGCTGTGTCCTAACTTCAGGCATTGTACAGTCTGAAAGCCCTCTTCACTCACTTAAGCTTAATTGCACAAACCATTAAAGCTACCACCCAGCTCTGGAACTGACTGATCCAAACCCTAAGTGCTTCCCAGCCCTTCCAGCGATATAGAGGACAGTGGATTTGGATTCAGGTATCGGGAGTTCCCAGCTTGTAACTTTTAAAGTCTAGTAGGCTACTCTAGTAGGCTTCCAGTATCTGTGTATGAAGGGGGTGAGGCTTGTTACTTGTTGGTACTGAGTCACTGGGATGCAGAACTTGGACTGAAACACTGGGAAAGTTCACACCTCCATAATGACCTGACCCCTACTGATGCTTCAGGTTTTACCTTTTATATTTTTCAGATTCTGTACTGCTTTAGTGGGTAGTTCTTAGCTTCATATTAAGGGATGGTAAGCTCTCTTCACAGAGTAGCTAGACAAAACAATTCCTTTTCTAGCTTAGGACCAAGGACAACTGATCCAAATTTCAGGTCCAAGAGCATAAACAATGTGGGCTGAAGAGAGAAAACCAAGAAGGATGGGACTTCATAACCTAAAGCTGTAATTAGACAATTAACTCCAATATGCAAATGGACCAGAATTTATAGAAGTGAGAGACCCCATGACCGGTCGTGCATTTTGTGACCATTTTGGGTTCATCTTGGGTGTAGCCCTGGTTGGGCTCTTGTGCTGCCCAAGGTGTATCCACTGAGGCCTTTTAATAAACCCCTACTTTGTTCTTTCACTCTGTCTAGCCTCTGTTCTAGGTCAGCCTTGACAAGGCATCACTACGACTGTGTAAGCACTATATGAAATGTAACTTTATGAAATGTAACTTTAACGTCACGTTCAAAACCTCAAGATTCCAGCACTGTGAGAAATACTTTTTTCAATCTCTTGCAGAGGCATTCTGAAATAGTGGGCATGAACTGATCTTGTGGAACAGCCTGCGTGTCCTCAAAAATAACCGAAGAGTGTTCATTTTTACAAGCTTTTTGGCTGATAGAGTCTTGATGGATGGATAATTACAATCCTGATGGATGATAACTTTTTAATTAGAGAAACCACAATGAACCTATCTGACCTAAGTGAGATCATTTTGGCTTTGGTGGGGGAGGGGAGAAGGGTGGGGGGGCTATTTAATTTCTGTTTTTATTTAAATAATGACAATCAGAAAAATTGTTATTAAAAAGAGAAACATCCTTGTTCTCTTATGCTTAATCAGGCTTCCAGAGTGAGTAGAATGTACAGGACAACATTAAGTTTCTCAGCAGTGAGTTTATAAACATACTTGCTTCCCAGATCCAAATGAGAAAGTCAGCCTTAGCATTCCTACTTGCTCAGGAATGTTTTTTTCAGGAGATGTACTTCCTTTAATGGGGTAATACCTTCCAATTGCCAGGCTTCTTAGTAAAATAGCATCATTTGCTGTCCAAGGGTTTTAAGATTATGGTTTGGTCATTCTGTAGAAGAGGTCAGCTCAGCTCAGCCTCTCTGGGCTTTGAATCTTTCTCTCTGATCAGCCAACCTGGATATGTCCCTCCCTTTGAGACTCAGTCAGCATCAAACGCTCCCATTTTACCTGTAACAGCTACCCCAGACTGCAAATACCCTTCTGCCAGGGAGGGCGAGGAGATGGAGACCAGGCTGTCTCTGCTCCTTTCTTGAGGGGCAGATCTCAAGAGCCTTCTGAGCCTGAAGCTGAAGTGACACAGCTGAGGTCACCTGCTGTCAGCTCCTCCCAGCAAATGCATCCAGTACCAGTCCCAGTTCCTGTCCCAGCACAGGCCTGAGATAGACTCCAAAGAGGAAAAGGTGAAAAAGGGAGAGACAATCCTCTACCATCAGTATTTTGTCTCTGGGGTATGTCTCTGGTTACCAAGGCTAGAGAAGTGGGAAATGTTTAACAAAGGTCCTAACTTTAAAACAAGTACCAACCTTGACAGAATGAACAGCATATTCTTAGAAATATAATTTAGTTTTAGGTGGTCCTGTGAGGAGCAGGATGTTGGATGTGATGAGCCTTACAGGTCCCTTCCTGCTGATATTCTGTCATTTTCTGATCCTCCAAAGGCACTGTTGGGATTGTAGATGAAACTTTAGCAACTGTCACGACACAGAAGACAGGAGGAGGGCGATGACAGTGCTTGGAGAGCTGTCCTTAGCTGTCAGATGTGGACCATGCCAGCTCCCAGGAAGGGGCTGATACTGGGACGTACTGTGACACTGGCAGATCCCATGCCCGTGAGCTGGGCTGTACTGTAACACAGTGGCATGAGCAGCAGTGATGCCTCTTAATGGCACTGGTTTAAATTCTGACATACCAAGCAGAGATCCAAAACCAGTTGCTCCCCAATGTTCACTCCAACAGCAGAGACGGTGTTTGCTCAGTGCCCTGGCCAGATGTAGTTGGTGTCTTTTCAGTCTGATCTCTGCTGGGTGGCTTTAACCTGGGCAATTTCCTGAGCAAAGACTCCTCTCTCACTAGGGCTTTCTCAAGTCAGTGATAAAATTCCTATTCAATGAAAGAAGAACAGGTCCACAAATGTTAGGTTTTTTGGGGCCATACAGAGTGCAAACCACTACTCAAAACTTAATAATCCCATAATGGCTCTAAATATTTCCGTGCTTCAGTCTCAGTTTTTATAGGTACATCTGAAAATAAATACTGCTCTTAGAACGCGCTGACAGTGACATCTGAGTATTTCCAGGAACCTACACTATAAAAATGTCTGCCCACCACTGAAAGGAACACAGATCGACATTTCAGATAACAAACAAATGCCTTTGATTTTCTCTGTGTGCCAAGGAACACTGATATTGTCTCTGTCTCCTGGGCATTCCTCAATGTGCCTCATTAGAACGTTATGAAATGTTGCTCTATTTGTTCTGTTGTAAAATACCAAAACAAGCCCTGGGGCCAGATTGACTCCAAGGGAGCTGGATGTGCTCAGGCTGAGGATTGGCCCTGTGCATGGGGATGCTTGTGCCTGGTGTGGCTGGGGCAGGGAGGGCTGGGAGGAGAGGGGAAAAGGGAGAGACACTCCTTTGGCACCTTCCAGCTGTTTTCTTCCAGTAGCTCAGCGAAGGAAAGCCCTAACCTGGAGCTGCTGCTCTTTAACGTAGAAGCTTGACAAGACCAATTTTGCTGTATTAACACACAGCTGCAGGATTTCAAAGGTTTCAGTCTCTAAGAAAGAGGTGGAAGCAAAGGCAGATAGAGAGCATTTTTAGAAATGGTTGTTTTTCTGAAGTTGGAACTCTTAAACTAAACAGATAGCTGAGAACATCTGAAAATACCAAGTGGTTTTTTGTTGCCTTTTTTTTTTTTTTTTTTAAATAAACACTTGCAAAGAGCAAACCAGAGATCTAAGGTTAAAACATGCACGGAAAAACTTTCTGTGGCTGATTTTGCCACTGCATTTAACAAGACTTTGGTGTTCACACCGGCTACAGAGTTTCCTAATGATCCAAAGTGGTTATCAGATCTGCACATACAGGATGAACAGTCGTACAAACAGTCACTTACAATTCATAGAGAATCAGCCCACACCTCTTCTTCTATTCCAGATGCCAGTTTTTTAAAGGGGAATGTCTAATCCTGCCCTGTGCTAATCCCATCATGCTTGCTTAACTACATTAGTCCAGTTACTCCCAAGATCTTTCCCTCTGCTATGAATAATCTTGAAGCTCAAGTGGCAAAGGCCCATTTCCATTTTTAGAGATTTAAATGTCAGCCACAAACTTAGATGTAGATTGGTCTGGAGATCTACCAAATATGGACTCTTCAAAATTCAGTCCTTTCAGAAAGGTCAGAAGTGACTGGGATTGCAAAGTCTCCTCTAGCCTGGCAAGCTTGCTCTGAGTTGCCATGCTTTGGACTAAGTGATTCCTGGCTTTGGACAGAGCTTCAATGGTGTCTTTTAATCCTGGTATTTCACACATTGTGATGGGATGTTGCCATGTGGACTCACATCAGCTTTATGTACAAATCAAAGTGGTGTATAATTGCTGGCTTGAAACCCTTGAAGACTTTGCCCTGCATGATATGGTTAATACAAAACTCAAAAATACTGTGATGGAACAAATTAGAGTGGCATGAAATAGGATTGTAGTTACAACATCTAATTAGAAAGCACTGAGAATTATACACTTTTTATTCTGTGTAAGCTGGTTATAAATAGGACAGCAAGACAGACCAATAAAAAGTTGCTTCTTGAAACCTGCAATGCAAAAGAGTATTATAGGATCACTTCTTTCACCAGAAACCAGAGCACTTTATGGCTCTGGTTAGCCCCGGATAGCCCTGGATAGCTGATTCCCAGGATAGCAAATATTAGTTTCTCTGGTTCCACATGCCCAAATCAAATATTTCAGCTTATGTTTTCTTCTGGGTAGAGACTAAGGGGTTGTTCACATTATTTTTAGAGTTTTTGCTTGAAGATGAGCTGCTTTCACTGAGGAATCATCTCTCAGCCTACTGCCCCTGTATCAGCCTAGCAGCTATAGAGAGTTATTGATACAGAGGGCTCCCAGACCTAAGGCTCTGTTCATAATGGGTATGCCTCTATTACCTGTTTGAGGACTTTCTCTCTGAAGCACGTGGATATGGTGGTGGAAGCAGAACCTCACTGTGTATGCTGCTGAGGTTTAGCACAGCCTGCAAAAGTATCTACCTTCCTCCATCTACATATTAAGACAGAAATGAGACAGGTGTGTCAGAGTTGGCTGGCTCCAACATCCCTGGACTGATGTGTGAAGAAGGCAGGATGGCTGCTTCGGAGATAGTGGCAATGTGCAGACCCAAAGGAACTGTCCCCTTCCCCTGTGGCACTGTGTATTTGCTACAGGACCTGTATTCCTGAATGAATGCCCCAGGGGTTCCCTGTGCTGACATCTCGGTGTCCTGGCATAATTTCTGTGAGACACGCCAACTCTGTTTGACATTTAGTAAACTGATCTGGTTTTAGTTTTGTTTCTTAGTTGCCAATAAAGTGCCTTATTGCCATCACAACAGAAGGACATCTATAAAAGCATGGGAAAAACAGGGTTGGATTACCCCTAGCCTTGTCTGGCTGTTCTGTGCAGAGTGGATGTCAGTCTGTATGTGTGTGCTGCCAGGATTGTGGGGCACTTTGGTTTTGACTTGGTATGAGAGAGAGAAAACCTGCAGGCAGGCCTGCCAGTGTTTCTTGCTTGACATCTCACCTTAGAGGGTGGAAAAAGAAGCCTGACTCCAGATAAACAGCCTTGGGCAGTTTGCACAGAACAAAAGGCTTCTGGCTTCTGCCTGTGCTTTCAAAGGGGTGCTGACCAGCAGGTCTGTGCTCAGGGTGTGCTGGCAGTGAGCACAGCGGCGTTGCCCTCTCTCCGCAGAGGGGCACTGCAGCATTTTGAAGCCCAGGGATGAAGGCTTGGTGGTGAGGATGGTCCACGTGAGCCATCTGCCCTCTTAGGTTGCTCCCTGCCATGTTGTGTGTTGTATCTGCAGAGGCAGAGCCTGCTCTTGGAGCCAAGCCATTCCCAGCGATAACGGATGGGACAGCTTTAGCCCTGTTTATTTCAGCCTGTCCCAGCCAAAAGCTCAACTTGTGGATGAAAGGAATAGCTGTTCACAGAGCTAGGAGAGTACATGCAGATCTGACCTTTAGAACAACCTTTTGCCGTTACAGAGATGCTACATATATCACTCCACTACTTGCTATTCTATTTAGCATTCAGCTAGAATCTACGGCCCCGTTCTTTCTTGTAAGAGCTGCAAACAACCATCTAAGGATCTTTGCTGGTGGTCCTGCACATGAAATTGATCTCCTTTCCTTCCACACATCCTTTATTTCTGATTGCTCCTAGAATATGTCCATTCAGATTTAGGTGCTGGTCACTGCTTCAGCTGCCCTGGATTTACAGCTTTAATTTTCTGTGTCTGCACAAAGATGCTGGCAGTTCAGCAAGTTGTTT
This sequence comes from Pyrgilauda ruficollis, assembly GCF_017590135.1. NCBI lineage: Eukaryota > Metazoa > Chordata > Aves > Passeriformes > Passeridae > Pyrgilauda > Pyrgilauda ruficollis. The sequence goes on from NW_024511432.1 coordinate 6,766,073, forward strand.
TACACAATATTGTGGTGTCTAGTTCAAGCCCAGAACTATGGTAACCCTCAAGTCTCTGTGGCTCTGTAAGAATTTAATCTCAGTGCTACCACCTTTATCACAGGCATTAATGGGCACTTTTCATTAGCAGTCTCCCTTTGCAGGCCAACTGAGAGGAAACAGAAATGAAGCTGGTGTCTCCCTGTGGCATGCCTGGGCTCGGGCTGCCATTTGCAGAGAATACTTGAGCAAAGCTCACCTGAATCCTGCCACTTGCCTTGAGAGGAAGCAGTGATACTTACCCCAGCTCCTCCCCCAAAGGAGAGGAGCTGCCTGGCTCAGCGAGGAAGATCAGAGTGAAGTCAGCATTGCCTCTGCTCACCTGATGAGGCCCTACTCTTTAGCCCATAAATGATTCCTCCTCTCCAGAACAGCCAAGAGAAGAATGCAGTTCAGTGCTGGTGAAGGAGATTAGGGATGAACTGGAAACTGCCCTGGCACTACTAAACCTCCTTTGTGATTTGAGTGTAGCAAACTGATCAGTAACTCGTGTCTGAACTACGAGCTGCATAATCAGTATGAAGCAAAATCTGATTTTTCTGGCTCGAGGAACTTGCTGGACTCATTCTTTCCAATCCCAGGCAATTCCCTCCAGCTTCTTACAGAGAAGGGCTTAGAAGCACATGGTGTACTGGTGCTGCCTGATGCATATAATAGGGTTTGCACGGGCTGCTGGGGAAAGCATCTGTTTACATCTGGAATTTAGCTTGCAGAAAGCTGGTGCTTTGTGGTGGAGTTGGCTCCTAAGCTCAATTCTCTTCCAAAAGGGTCACTGAAGATTCTTGAGCACTGGAACTAATTTCTGGCAATCTCTTGGAGGATTTCAAGGCAAGTCAGATAATGGAAGCTGATAGGCTTCCACTTCCCACCAGCCTTTACTGTTTATTTGCTGTCCATTCTTTCTTTGCAAAGTTGATGGCAAAGGAGAAAGGGACACAGTGCAATAGCCTGTCCACTCTCTCCATCCTTTGTGCTCTTGGATCAGCCTGGAGATATGAAGCTGAAAATGTGTGCTGGCAAGCAGTGTGACCCCAGAACAGGGTCTTGCCTGCCCAGGATTTTAGGGGACAGATGATTAGTGGTGAAAGGGCAGCTCAGAGCTGCTGCTGCCTGTGTGAATTACCATTAGCAGCTCTCTCCTCATCATCTTCTTTTTACAAATGTATCAGTTGATCACATGCTTTCTGGATTTGGAATGTGGCGGGCATGGCTCGCTCCTTGGCCGTGCAGCGGTGCTTGGGGAAGGACAGTCAGAAGTGTCTTGTGGTGGCTTCACTGGCGTGTGGCTAAAGGCAGCTGGGGGACACTGAGCCCAGACACTGCATGAGCAGGCCAGGCTTGGCACCCTACAGCTCTTTCAGGAATGGAAAGAGGAGAGCCAGAAAAGGGGTGTCACCCCAAGAGGTGGCTTTTAAGCTGATTCAATGTCTGTGCATACATGACTGAAATAAGCACAGCTGTGGTCTGGTGAATCTTGGTTTCTGAAACATCATGGCCTGGGGAGCCTTGATGCTGAAACTGCTCAGAGTCCTCATGCTGGAGGACAAGCTTCCTCCTTCTGGTACACTGTGCAGGGCTTTAGGATTGGGATTGTTTCAAAGGTGTAAATTTTTTGCTTGTATCACCAACAAGAAATAGAAGATGCTCAACACTTAGTCTGCAACAACATAAAGATCATCTGATCCAAAAGCTTAGCCCTGCAGAGCCTTACATGCTGCTACAAATTGTCCTAGAGCCTTCCCCGAGGTTCTGTTCTTGAAGAGAAAGTTAAGGAAATAAGGATTTTTGCCTACTCACTGGTCACAAGACCTGCCTGAACTTGGCTCACAGTCCACTGTAATGCTGAATATGGTCTTTTCAGCCTTGGTATGACTTTTGCCTCTGGAGCAAATTAAATGAAGAAGGCTGCAGCAGCAGCATGCACACCCCAACTGCAGACAGCAGATTTAACCTTGTGCCATTTCCTGGGTTAAGGACCTCATGAGTGGAAGTGAGCGTGGGAAGACTCAAAAGCCACAGCAGCTCTGAGATGCAGAACTTGAACTCGCTAGCAAAAGGTGCCCATCTTGGTGGAAGCTGCCTGCAATGTGCATTGAGGGCAGCTGGAGTAAGACAAAAGCCTATTTAAAACCAAGGAGCTCAAATGAGGATGGCACAGATATCACCAGTTAGAAACACGCCCATGGCAGAGAAAAGCTTTCTAAAGCTTATAGGACCAATAACAGCAACTACAAAGAATAAAAGCTGGCTGTGAAACCTTTGGCTATGGTCCACACCTCCAGATAGGCTGTGTTGCAAACCTGTCCTGCAGAAAAGGAAAAAATTCCACAAATGGGTTAACATGTGGAAGGGAGAAACAGACATGAGACCTGCTCCTCACTTGGAAGAAATGCATTTGTAACTTTACAGAACTAACTCAAACTCACTGGATGGTATCTATTGGCACCTCTTTCTTCTCAGAAAAAAAAAAATATTGTATTGCCTGTAATATAATCTACCAGCACTAAAAGCTCACACAATTTTAAATAAAAACACAGTAAAATTGACAAGCCAAACACTTTCCTGGACTCAGAAAACTCTACTTCTCTGCCGCTGCCTCCTTTTGCTTGGCTTTGATGGCATGGGCAGAGACACGGGTGGGAGCAGGGCCAAGCTGTGATCCAAAGGGAGTGAGCATGGCTGTGTCCTGCTGTGCCCTTCCTGAGGAGGACTGGCAATGAGGTTTCTCCTCTGGAGCACAGCAGATGCTGGAAGTTAGAAGGGAGCAGGATGCTTTTTCTTTCCCAAACATGTAAAAGGTTATTTTAGAGATGTAATTCTGTTTGTATCCTCTCTCGTTGCTGGATGCTTCTTTTCCTCTGTGCAGTACAGTCCCCTCCCATCCTGACTGGTCAAACCTCATCAAACCAGAAATAATTTCTCTGGAGGACAGTCTTGCTCCAGTTCTACTGTCAGACTAATTAAGGAGTAACTGGTTGTAATCAACACATGACCATACAACCTGAATACCCAACTGAACATCTGTAAGGTGTATTCAGCATGTAAGATTGACTTAGTACCCCCCTTCACATAAAGGAACAAACATCTGCCCAGGGAGGTTCCAAATACAGAAAGGCGGGTGACAACCATGTAGCTACCCTGAGCATTTACTGTAGGATTGCTCCTGTGTGTCACTTGAGTCTCCATTCCCACGATCTCAGTGTAAATCAAGAGTAATTCCCCTCTAATCAATGGAGTTAATCTAGTCTTAAACCAATCTGTAGGCAAATGAGGACTTAATTATACATAGCCAACCTAGGGGAATTATTTCTTAGCAAGGGAAAAGTATCTAGCAACAGTCTCACCTCAACACAGAGACAATGTGTGGCAAACCAGAAACTCCTACAGCGCTGGAAAACGAGTAGCACAGCAAAAAGGAAGAAATGTGTTCAAAGCCTGTGGGTGAGATTTTCTTTGGCTCCTGAGTGGGTTTTGACACTCGGAAGGGATGTGCTGTGCTGCCTGGAGCGATTCCGGGGTGATGTGACGCAGATGTGGGTCTCTGCTGGGGAAGGATGAGCTGTCCTGGGGCCCACAGTGACTATCTATCAAAAACCCTAAACCAGACACAGGCTAATCCACATTTCCTGTGCATTTTTCCTCCACATTTTCTCTCTGACTTTGACCACAAGGCTAAACATTGCCAAGGTGTAAAATGATACTGTTTCACAGCAGATCTTGAGGCTTTGTTGTTTCTAACCTTCATTTGGAGCTTGATTCTTTCCTTCCCTTCAACGGAACACCAAGAACTTCTGCCCCATCACCTGCCACAGCAATTCTGACCTGGCATCTTTGAGCTCCCGCAGCCCTGGGTGAGGCTGGTCCCTGCTGCACTGCCAGGCACCCTCACATCAGATTCACTGAGTGAGACTGAGGTCAAAGCAGTAATTGCAGCCGTTAAATGAGTTCCCTTGTGGTATCTTTAATCACTTATTACCAAGGTACACAATACTGATTAACAGCCTCAGTAAAACCTGTATTCAGGTAATAAAGTCTTCATGTGTGGCAGACATTCTGCCATGCCCATGATGGATGCAGTGCAAGGGACACGTTTGAGGTGCCACCATCCCCTGTGCCTCTCTGTGAGGGAAGGCAGCTGTCGCATGCTCAGCTGGCTGATCCAGCCCACGAGAAGCAGCTGCTCGCTCTGGAGGGACAGGTTCCCCTTGGGTGGTGTGGGGCTTGGGCACAGCATGGGCACATTTTAGCTTCCTTAAGGGCAGCAATCAGCTGGGAGCTCGGTGTCCTTGCCTCACCAGCTCAGCAAAATTCCCCTTTTGGAAGGATGGGACTTCACAGCCACAGGCCATGAAATGGCTCCTCTGCTCCAGCGTGTTCCCTTGTCTGGGTTCATTCCAGGATGTGAAGGGAGTGGGCTGTCAGCAAGGCTGTCACACACCTCCCTGCTGAAGCTGACAGTGAAACTGCTCTCACAGAGTGCGAGCTGGCCAAGCACCCGGCTTCAGTGTGCCCTTGGACCTGGTGCTCCTGCGAGGGCACCTGACATCGTGTCCCTTGGGGGCTGAATTGTTTAGGATCTCTGGCAGAATAAAAAAAGCCCTGAATTTGTGAGCATCTGCTGTAATCAAGGAACATGTTCCAAGTTCCGTGTCCCTCCTTTCCCATGTGTTTGGGCACAACAAAGCAGCTGCTCACACTCTCCTTCCTCCATCCCAAGCTGTGTCAAGCCCTTCAGCCTACCTGTGCTCCTGCCATTTTGGAGCACAGATTACCCCTCACCACCATCCCTGAATAAGCATCATACAACAAAGCCAAGGGATAGATCCCTTGTTTTATGCCTTTTTGTGAGTTATGCATCACATAACTCTGTATAAGGCCAGGAATACCCTACAAAAATGTTTTCATTTTACATCTGGAGACATTCAAATAATAGGAATATCATAGAAGGCATGTGGAAAATAAATATTTTTAATGGCATTCCTAAAACTGGTGAGTAAGCAGCATGACTCAGCAGTGCTTCCCAACATTTCCCAGAAGAGATGGAAATAAATCTACTTAATAACTGACATGTATTTGAAATGTGCTGAGTAGTTAGTAGTTATCTGCAATTGCTGCTTGGAGAGCTGACTTGCAATCATACCTGAAGGCAGCATCCTGCCTGTGCAAGGCTGCAGCCAGATGCAACCTGAACTTCAGTCTCAGACATGGTGGTGACTTTCTGGAAGGACTTCAGCAAGTGCCTGATCACCCATGAAGGCAGAAACACATCTTTGAAGCTTCTGCCATACCAGTGTTTAACTTCAGTGCCTCTGTTATGAGTACATAAAATACAAGTCCTAGCTTACAAGCGCTTCAATCCCTTTATGGACAGAAAGGCTGTAGTGAAGGACAGACAGTATCTGCCTGTGTTTACCAACACCAGATGCCACCCAGAGCAAAGCCACTGCCACCTGCTCTGTGGGGAGTGCCTGTGCTGAGCCCCTTCCAATAAGAGGAATCTGCCTTGGCCTGGCTGTGCCATCCACCACGAAGGAACGAAAGGGGTGTGCAGCCAGCTCCCTCCTGATCCTAGACCCAGGAGCTGCCAGGAAGCCCCTCTTCAAGGAACAAGGTTTTCCCCTTCTCAGGGCTCTGCTCCATCTGCCAAATATTTTTGAACAGTTTGCCTTTTGTGCTGTCCCACTCTGGTGCTTTCCAGGGGCTTCCAGAGAAGCCGTCTTCCATCACTATCTTGTGGGAATGGAAAGCAGCACTCCATCTCTCATTAATCTGCCACAAATGTTATGGTCCCATGTCTGCTTCACCCTCCCCTCTGTGCCTTTTCCCTGTCACAGCATGCACCTGTAGCTGAATTTGAATAACAAATCTCAGGTATAACAAATACAGGGGAAAGCAGGCAGCTGTTCTTCCAAGGAACAGGAATGGGTGGGGTTTCTTCTTTTCAAACTAAAAATATTCCCTGCATCATCCAAAAAATCAGTATCAAACACATAAAGCTCATGGAGGAAAAATACATCCCTCTCTCAGTGAAAAGAGAGAGCTTGCACACAAGGAGGAGGGAAGCCTCATCTCCCTGTGGCATGGGGTCTGCATTTTCACAGGTGAACGGGGGTGTTGGACAGTTTTAGGGGAGGTGAGGATCCTTTTCAAGGATGCTTTGGAGGACTAGGGTTGTTAATTCCTCAGAAACTGAGCCTGAAATGGCAGTTGATGGCAGAAGCACTATGAAAAAACTAACATCTCTAGAGATCGATTTGCACCAGAAGAGGCTGTGCTTTCCACCACCCAGGGAGCAGACAATACCAGGAGAACTCATCACAGATGCTTTTCTGCTGGTGGTTGGCTGAAGAGGAAGGCAATACCCATAATTTTAAAACTACCTTTTGGGTATTTTCTATTTTCACTGATCCTCCCATACACAAACATCCTCAGACCTCTCTTATCACTACACTCATCTAATAGCCAAAGGGATGGGTAGTACTTCAAGTGCAGACTGCCCTGATCTCTCCTGATACCATGGAGAGAAGAGGGAAAGCACTATGAGCCCAAGCTCATTGCTGATTTTAATTCCCTCTCCTGGCACCAGGAGAGGGAACTGCTGCCTTGCCCTCTCACTGTGTTCCTCTGGGAATACTCTGACATCATCTTCTTTAAAGCTTTCTTTAGGTGGTGAAAGATGTGATTAGACTCAGTCTGGAGCCTGGAGTTGGAAAGAGGTGACTGGGGTCTCTCTCTTATCAATGATCCCCTGAGACATCTCTTAATCTTCTGATTTTCTTCAAAAGAAAATTAAAAGGCTAGTTTTAATTGATGGAATCTGTTCTAGTCAGTGCTTTTATAGGACATTTAGCTATAAGGCTCATCTCAGAATTAGGAAGGCAGCATGGACAGCAAGTATCACCAACTTACAGTGCCTGGCTCATGGCAAGTGTTCACCAAAGAAACAGATCTGGTGGCATTTCAAGGTGTGACCACATCTCTTATTCTCATCTGACTCCCTGAGAAATGACGCTGAAGTGCTTCACAATACTTTTTTTCCCCAGAAATGTGTTTCTTAGGAACAGATTTCTGACTGCACAGAGGGACTGGAAGACCAGGTGAACTTCTATTCCACCCTGTGCTCTGACTGCTGCCCATTCACCATCTGTGTCCAGGAGAACCCAAAAAGCAGATCCAGTGTTTACTTTAGAGTGAGGGTTGCCATGCCAACACCATGGATATCATCCTGAAACAGGACCAACGTGAAAAACATCAAGCTGGCACATCAATGCTCAGCAAGGTGGCACCTTCCAGCAGGCTGCCTTCCACACGACACGCGTTTCCAACGTGCTACGCGCCTGCCACCCACTCTCCCTGCCTCCCTTTGGAACCATTTCAGGAGGTCTCTTTCATTCTTTAGGAATTTTAACTAAAACTGGTACATTGGGCCACCCTGGGGAAGTTTGGCTTTTTAGAGATCTTGCGAGTGATTAACAGCCTTCTGCTGAAAGAAAGGTTACTGCTACAGCCTCTGGTGCAGCACTGGCCATGTGGTTCAGTCGCTTGCCTAGAGCATCCAGCTGTTTCTACTATTACTACTACATTTTCTGGCCATGATGTGATTGTAGCCATGACTCCAGCAGCTTTTACTCATTTCTGATCACTATCTTTATTAGCAGCATGAGTACAGCAAAGCAGACACTGGTTCTGAGGGATATTTTTTGCCACGTGAAGATCACTGTATGTTATAGACTTGATGATCATGACTTCAGCTCTGCAGGAGCACAGAGCCAGGCTGTACTCCTGCTGCTGCTGCTGCTGCAAAGCAAGGTCTCCCAGGTCCAGCCACAGGTCTCAGCTGACTTGGCTGGGATCCCTTCTGGTTATGACAGAGTTTGACTCTCCCTAAGAGGCAGAGCAAAGGCATGGAAGTAGACCATTCCAAACTCTTTCAGCTGGCACAAAGTGCTATCATCAGTGCCTTTGTGTTCTGCTGTCAATTTAATGCCACAATTTATTAGGAAAGGTCTTGTAATTTCAGGGGCTCAAGGCGTTTTCAAAGGAGGAAAATATATTAGTGGGATGTAGAAACTGCTGCTTTGTTTAGAGAGACTCCAGAGATGGTGCTGTGAGGCGTGTGGGTCACGCCCTGTGACCACGCAGGCAGAGCTTACTCTGGGCTTTCCCTTGTTCTTTGCTGTCTCCCTCTCTCTCCCACACCTTCACTTTGCAGCAAAGATTCCAAATACATTGGCCATCTTGGCCAGCAACCACAAGCGTTTCTTGAATGAGCCAAGCATCTCCCTGGCAACAAGGCAGGCTGTGACAATAACAAGTGCTTTCCTCTCTGTTTCATGTTTCCCACCTCTCAAGAAATGCCCTGCCCTTTATTTGTTTCCCACCCCTCAGAAACACAAATAATGGCAACTGAAATGTGCCTTGTAGAAGGACCAAGAGGGAGGTGTGTGAGAAAGATGGCTGCAGCCTTAATGGAAAAGTGACAGACCTTTACAAAGGGCAGGCTGAAATATTTGTCCTGGACTCTTACTTGGGTATTTGTACTGGGTCCGACACAGTACAGCAAATATGATTATATGTGAGCTGTGACTATTGCAAGAAGACATTGTCTGTAGCTGGATATCCAGACAAATGCTGACACCAGGTAAAAAATGGCATGTCTAGTGCCACCTCTTTATTCCATTTTCCCTTTTCTTCCACTCCATCCTGCTCTTCTACAAAGCAGCCCTAAGTACCCATCACTTACAACAGCAGATCAGCATGGACTGCCTGCATCCTCAGTCAAGCAGCACAAGCCCAGGAATCCTGTGTCCATCTCCAAGATCATCACCCAGTTAGCTAAGGGAGGCTTCTTACCAGCACAGCAGTGCCTGATTAACCTCACCTGCCCTCCCTGAAATTATTAGCAGCCTTTTTGTATTTCTGAGAAATCTTGGGTAGGGGACACACAGTAGGAGCCAGCTGGTCTAAACAGATACCTGACTCAAATGAAGTAGCACAATATCTCGAGCTGACAAGTACAAAAAGCCAGTTACGCAGAGCAGATCTTATGAAAGACAGATCCTCCCCCACACTGCTCCCCTCCAGCGCCTGGAAGGCAGCAGGTGACAGTGGCTGTGACTTTGCTCCTGCCAAGCAAGAACAAGAGGAAGAGGACAGTTCCTAAAATCCCATTTTGGCATGTGCAGAGGGGAAGGTGCTGGAGGCACCAGGTTTCTACAAGCACCTCTCTGTTCAGAAGCAGATTTGACATGGACCTCTTTGCCAGCCTCCCCGGGTGGGCTGTTCAATTACACTACAGAAGGGCTTTATTCAAGGCTACTAGCCAGTATTTTAAAATGTCCCAGCACATCTTTGTTTGGCTCACAGTTCAGGAGTTGCAGACCATACATAGCAGAAGGTCACCACAGACACATTTTGCTACAAAGTCACCTCTTTCTTCTCAGACAATCAAAAAAAAATATCCCAATCAAAATATTTTAACACTTCAGCAGCTTTTTAGTTTTCCTGTTCATAGCTGAAGCAGAGACATGTCCAGACTCACACTGGGAAAAAGTTTGATGTGAAGATCACTGCCTGTCACCTCTGGACCCCAAGTGACCTGTGACCTCTCACTTCGAACACTTGGATCTGAGCCATGCAATTGATATTTGCATTCTCTGTCGAGTACTTTCTGAACAATTTCAGTCTGTTTTTGTCTGGTTTATGAAAATATGAGCATGCTCTACAGCTGCTTTCATACCAGCCTGCACAGGGCAGGATGCCCATTGCAGCCTGGGACCAATCCAGGCTGAAGACACGCCCTCAGGCCCCCCAGCCTGGCTGTAGCTCTGGCATTTCACCAAAGTGGGATTGCAAGTCTGCATTTCCAAGTGGGTTCTGGGGTCAGCATTAACCCACAGAGGAAGAGACCTTATGCTTCTTCTGGCTGGGGTTTTGAAGCCAGACTTCAGAACCAGATTTTCAGACAGAGATATGAAAATCCATCCTTACCCTGCCCTTCCTGCTTGATCCTTTCCAAACACTTGGACTGACTTCTAGATTCCTGGTTTCAAACCTCCATTTCCTCTGCCTGAGTACACTGAAATGGAATCAGTGAGGACCTTGTTTTATTAATACATTTGCACTTTAGAGGACCATTTAATCCACAGGCTACATGTTACAGCCTGACTCTTTCCTGCCTGTTAATCTGATTATCAAGGTAAGGACTGAGTAGTGCCCTACAGACCAGCTGTCCTGAGTAGGGAGGTGAGACTAAGCCTCTGCCTCTCTTCCTGTGTGCAACCCCTTGTCTTGTCAGGGATCCACCTGGGCAGTGGTGGCCCTGGAGATGAGCAACACCCACAGATGCCACTTCTCCTGCAGCTGGCTCCTGTCTCCTCACTGACTGCTCCTTTTCTGCCCGCCCTCTTGTAACACGTGAAGGATTTGTGCCTCTGCACTTGCACAGCTTTTTTGGAGTTCAGCCTGGCCTTCCACGCTGTGCACAGTGATAATGTGCTGTGAGCTGGCAGGATGTGCTCCTGCCTTCCCCGCTGAAGGTCACAAAACAAGGACCTGGGTGCTGCCCACAGGCCATGAACCTTTTGTGAGCTGGGCAAAGCTGCAAGAAAACCAGCTGGTCTGGACAAGGAGCACACATAAAAGTGAAATCTGACACACAGGCTGTTCTGTTCTCGACCTGGGGAGAAGTCAGCAGAGAGGGTCAGCAAGACCTGGAGCATATGCTGTTTGTGATTTATTTTGTCTTTTTAGGTCCTATTTCCTACACTGATCTCGCTTTGACCGCCAAAAACAAGGGGGTTTAGTCTTTCCCCAGTCTCTTCACTTCCTTTAGACTAAATACTGGAAGTACAATAATGGGCAAGAGAAAAATGAGAACAGTGAGAGGGTTTGGTTATTTTCTGTCAATAATAACATGCACTTATTAAGTAGGGGAGGGTTTTTTCCTCTTTGAACGTGGTCAAGGTATCATTTAGAAGGGATATGGGTGCAGATGATCTCCCAGAATGTGGGATGGGGGAAGCAGTAATAGCCAAGTGGTCTCTGGGGAAAACCTGTCCTAGGCACAAGTCCCCTCCTTCCCTGCTGCTGAATCAGGCTGGAGCAGTCACAGCCCTGGCTCCCCTTCCTGAGCTCCCTTCTCCTGGGGCTTAAGTGATGAGTAGGGAAAAATCCCCCACTAAAAGATTTGCATTGGAAACCCTTGGCTGAGGAATGACTTTTAAAATAGAAAAGCTTTGCCTGAAAAGGGATGAACCACATAGCATAATACTCAACAAATCGCCTGTTTAATGGCCTCTCTTTTTAGCAGCTGTGCATTAATAACAAAAGCAGGGCAGCAGAAGCCATGTGCTTCTTTGTAAGATTAAAATAAATACTATTTCATACTAATACCAGCAACTTTCTGTGCCTAAGAGAAAGGAGCAAGTGGAAGATCAGAACCTGAGAGACTTGGTTTCCTTCCCTTAGTTTCCCTTTTCCTCTTGGTTTCCTTTTCCTTTGTCTGCTGCTGGATGAACAAATATTTCGGCCATCTATGAAGGGAACAGATACACTGAACACCCTCCCAGGCAGTGATTTGGTTTACAGTGGTTTGTGGCAGGCTTGTCTCACACAGTCAGCATGACACCTTTGTTAGACAGGAGTAATTCCTCCAGAACTACATCTTAGAGGAAACAAGGCTGGGGAGAACTTAATCAAACTTACTTTTTACTTTGCAAAGCATAATACGAGATCTTTACTGCCATAAAGCATAAATTAAAACAACAGTGGTTCATGCTAGACATAAGGAGAAACTTTTCCTCACGAGGACTCTAAGAGCAGTGGAGCAGGCTGCCCAAAGAGGGTGTGAAGTCTCCATCCTTGAATGGTTTCAGACACCACTGGGTAGAGCCCTAAGCAACCTGGTTTGACCTTAGACTTTACCTGAGCAGGGGTTGGGCTCGACACCTCCTGAGCTCCTCTCCAGCCTGAGTTCTTGTACAACCCTAGGAACATTTGGCATCTTTTGCACGGGAATACGAATGGACACAACATTTTGTTCAGCTCAGTACTCCACCTCTTGTTCCTGGCAGTCCTGATAACAGCTCTCCTCCTCCACCCCCTGTACTGTGCCAGGCCTGGCACTAAAGCAGTGATGAGTTTTCCCTCCTCAAATTAGGACTTTAGGTGTTTAAAAAAAAAAATTACATTTTAAAGCTGTCTGCCACAGACTATTTATCAGACATGGAGAATGACTTGTTTCTGTTTTTCCTAGGCATAGGTTTTAGCTGAGTGAGATACGTTGCCTTGCTGAGAGCTGAGTCACTGAGTAATCAACAGATTAATATATTCAGTTTGAAAGCCATCAGCATTAGTTCTCGGCAAGCTCACAAGAACTCCATTATGGTATCATCTCCACGTTTGGGATGGAAATGTCTCCAGGATTTAGAGTTCCTACGGGAAAATCCCTAGATGCAAAGAAATCAAAGTACCTCTTTGTGATTGGGAGAAATAAGGTACCTTCTCATACAGTAACAACATAGCAGGATTTTGGCATCCCTTCTAGTGAGTGCTTTTATTATCAACACTCAGATAAGGAGTTCGGAGTACATTGTACATTGTACATCTGTCATTTGATAGCTACCCAAAAATAGTCATGAAAAATTCACTGGCATATAGGACTTTGCCTTTACCAGGTCTTTATTTTGAAATTGTTTTATTTCCAGTTAAATCAGTAGTTTTACCTTCTCTGGGACTGCAGCATGCAAAAAGGGTGGTTGTGACTCCACTGTAAGGTTCTGAGTTCCTCTGTGTGGGCTTGGTCTGAGCCAGCAATGCAAGGCAGAGGCTGGCAGGGGCACCTCACAGAGGAGCCACTGTTTAAAAATAGGGAGCTGGTGAAAGTAATCACAGACTAGCAACTGTAAAAGGACAGGCTGGCCTAGGTGTGTGGTACAAGAAGGCTGCCAAGGATCACATAGCTGTTCTGATAAGACAGATGCCAATGCTGCTGTCTAAGAGCCTGTCCATACCAACATTGCTGAAGTAATGCAGTTTGCAACTGAAATTGCTGTTTGGGTACACTTAAATGGGGGATGTGTGAGTAGAAGCCATCAAGGTCCAGTGAAGTTAATCCTAAAAGCTTTCCTACATTATCAGGCTGGTGGAAGGGCTTTGAATGGCAGCAAGACTTCTCCCTGATTCATCAGTCCATGCAGCTTGTGTGTCCTGTCTCCTGTGTGTCCTCCACATGCACAGGAGACAGGACACATGTTCTCACTGTTTTCTCAAATCTATCAGTAGATCTGTCTAGGCTGTCCCTAGACAACAGATTATTTTTCTTCCCTGGCCCGACTAGAGCCAGGGCATGAGAGATTGTGGCCTTTGTGCCACAGTGGTCCCCAAGGCTACACTACCCAGCATAAGTGTACAAATGGCACATCACATGCAATTGTATCTCTGTTGTACAAAATGCGTGTGCAGGAGGCATACGGCAGTGATGTAAATCTCCCCTCCCTCCTTATCCCTCCAAGGCACTGAGATTGTGCAAATGCCTCCTGTTCATGGTCTGGAGTGTGTGTACCAGGCAGTGGTGATTTTAACTTACCCGTCGTTCCTTATCGCCGTACTCAATGCCCAAGGTATCCATGGCACGGACAATAGCTGCCAGTGACTGTATAGTGTTGCTGTAGACCACTGGCTTGTACTGCTTCACATCTTCTCCAGAGAAGCCATCCTCATGGATGATCCTGAAGAAAATGCAAAGGACAAAAAACTCTTGAAAATGTAATTTCAGTGGGAGAGACATTTAAAAGACAGCTGTGCTCTTCTGAAGAGCACATCTGCTGGCTTGATTCGCTTAATTTAGTCAGCATTTCTTTTTAAACCTTTCTGGTTATTCACCAGTAGTGTGTCTGAGCCCAGTGCTGGAATTAGCATCCCTTTTGCTCTCTATCAAGAAGGTTTTGTGCACAGTTGGTGCATATGGTACCTCCTTCCCAAATGAACTACAAATGCTGAAGACTGGAGCACCTCGTGTTTGCATGCTCAGCAGTCACAGGGTGGAGGTTTCCAGGTCCTACATTACCTTCCCAGTCAAGGTCTATGGGAATATGTTCAACGTGGACAAATGACCATCAGATCAGACCTTAACCACTGGAACGAGTGATAGAAACTCTCTAGTTATTGTCTAGTCCTTTTAGTAACTTCTGGGGTACCTCACAAAAGGAACCAGAGTCGAAATATCCCTGTACACACGGGACTCGGGCACGGAGGGGGAAGTGTCTTAGCTATGAAGCACTTAAAGTACTTACGCTCCAAACTTCCTCCTCCCTCCTTCTCTCTCCTTTAGAATAATTGCTGAGATTTTTTTTGCTTCAAGGCATGTTATGTTATCCCTTCCCCAAGCAAGATGGGAATGTGACCCACAGTCCTACCCGCTCTGTGTGCTGGATGCTCTGTGCATTGGTCTCTATTAAACTATGCAAAGGAACTATTTGATGGAGCAAGTTATTGCAGTCCCTTGCTTAGGTCAAAGACTGATCCCTGTAATTTATTCATCTCTAAGTAACTCCAGAACTAAGTCTGGATGTGTCTCCAAAAACAACTAGGATTTGCAGAACTAATTGTGTTTGACAATAATTCTTCCCAGTGAAGACATAAGTTATGTCTTAAATGTCGGAGAGAATGATCTGCTTAGCTAAAATGAAATCCATGTTTGCTCATCCTCAGATGTCACCGGACAACAGATCTTCAGTAACAGATCTGGTCTCTGATAATACCTAGCACCCTTTCTGTCATAGGATTTTTGATTCCTTTTTTTTCAGATACACAACATCAAAGGTCCCAACAAGTGCTGGCATCCCCTGGGAGAGAGGGAGCACTAGCTCACACTGTGAGCTTGCAATAGATACAGTGCTGGGATGGAGAATGGGGCTGGATGCCAGCCCGGTGTTATTAACAGATGACTACACCAAGAACAAGGCTGGTAGAAACATGCTGACCAAAACAGAGATCTCCTTCCCCTGATGTAAAGCTCACAAAAAGGTTTTCTAACACGAGTGACTGACTCTCTGCTGTCCCCACCTCAACCTTTGCTTACTCAACACTGAACACTGAGCTCCTGGGAGGAGCAGCTCAACAACCCCTGAGTCCTGGAAAAACATGACTACAAGCAAAGAGAGCCTCAGACAGACAATAATTCAAATCAATTGATTTGAATCCTGGTGATCAGGACATTTTTAAGCTACTGATCTGAGGAACTGGGCAGAGCCCTCTGCTTGGGTAGCCTCCAGCAAAGGCAAATGGTGGTGTTGTGCTGGAAACAGCACAGGGGGCTGCTGGCTCCCCTCACCTAAGCTGAGGAGAACAGGGGTGGATGAAAATCTTTCTGACTTAGTAAATCCAGACTTGACAATTTGCCCAAAAAATTTCAATAGCTTGATTTGATTTTAATGGAGTTATGGGCAACAGCAGATCTTGTACTCTAGCTTTTATTTCCTGTGAATCCAGTGATCGTGGTGAGGTTTGGAACAATAGCATTTGAGTGATGGGAAGGAGGTGGGGCAGCAGAGCCAGGTATCAGCACTGGTTCTCATGGATCATTTACTGTTACTCAGACAAGTTGCTGAACTTCTGGGAAATGTGTTCTTTGCCGAAAGGAGCAGTCAACACAAAGAGTTATGAGTGGCACAAGGCAAAAGGATCTGCATCAATTCTGTTTGAATTGAAGAGAGACTGTACAGCAGCTCTTCCTCCCAGCTCTGAGCACGAAGCACAGCAGAGCAGGGGTCCCATGGGAAGCAGGCAGGCGGTTCATAAAAGCATCACCAGGAATAATTCATTTTTTCTGGATGGTTGGATTGTGGCTGGATTTTAGGGCAAGCAAGATTAAATGCTGGGTTTTGAGCAACTAAGAGAAGGAAACGTAAGGGGGGAGAAAGAAAGGGTGAGGACAGGCACAATAGGCAGCATAATGGCCTCAAGAGGATGCTGCTGAAATTTGTTTGGTCCAGCTGTTGGTCAGGATGGAGGAGATGGGAGTGATGCCCACAGCTTGGGCTGGATTTGTTTCTGGCTTTTACTGACTGGCTTCAGCTCAGGAATTCAGAAGGCAAAAAGAGGGCTGAACAGCTGTATGGGGAAAGAGGTGAGCTTTGGTTTCTGGTCTTCCTCAGAGTTTAAACCATTTTTAGCTTTGTGCCATGAAGATGATTACTGACACTTCCACTTCTAAATACTCCAAGCCAGTAGTTCCCTATTGAGTAACAGAGATCCTTGTGCTGAAGGGGCAGAATTAAGGGATGGAGAGTGGCTCTGGGATCCCTCAGTGAACACACTGCGGCTGGGTAACAAGGCTGCCATCATTCAAACACAGAAGTAAAACTGGTAATTTAAAGGTGGCAGAGAAAAAACACCCCAATTGTTCCTTTATGAAATCTCTCTAGAAGGCAGCCATGGAGAAAGCAGCACTGTGGATACCAGTATGGAAGTTTTGTTGTGGGAAGTACCTATGGATTAATCAATCATGCAGTGAGCACATTACCTAATATTTGAGTGAGCAAATCCCCCCTGACTCCTGTTCCAAAGCCTGCTAGGACACTGTGAACTGGTTTATTGTCCTATATGCTTTTCACAAGCGTTTCTCCATTTTCTTGCATCGGCAATGTGATGGCTCCAATCCTGCAGCCCTTTGGAAATGTTCATGCTGCCACTCACCTGTTTGGGATACACCTTTCTTCTCACCTGCTGTTGTGCTTTACTGTCTAAAGGACATTTAAAGCTCCAACACTACTCCTGGGAGGTATCTTGCTACAGGACATGGCTTGAGCCAGCTCCTGGTGCCACAGGACACAAGAAGCAGTGGGGTCTGTGTGCTGTAGTGGGCTTGACCATTAATAAAACACAGATGTAGGAACTAACAGAAGTGAGCAGCACACCAACACTGTAAAGTCTACAGGTTTAGGCAGGGTAGGTTACTCCTTAATCAACCTGCAAATTATGGGAGCAGAGGGTTTTCAGCACCAAAAATGTGAATGCTCTGTTTTTTAAATGGCACATATTTTTCCCAGGGTCCAGATTACAAAGGAAACTGCTGCAGGCAGGTTCCTCTTTGCCACACTAGAACTGGTTCTCTCCAGGGCAAAGGAAGAGAAGGGATTTAAGAGGATTCCCAAGGGCTGTAGAGGGGGGAGAAAGTGCTGTAATTTAAAAAAGTGATTCTGAGCAATTAAAAAGCCATTTCATTCACCAAGTGACTAATAAAACACTGTGCTCTGAATGGAATGGTGAGAGACAACTGAAGCAACCTGATTGCCTAAGGTACCCATTAATGCCTGCTCCCCATCCCTCAGCTGCTAACAGCAAAACCCATATGTTGGCAGGTTGTGTTGTTGTACTCATTTCAGAATGGCAGGAACAAGCAGGTATTTGCTGGAGAAAATGGTTGCAGCACTGATCAGATATTCTGCCATCTCCCAGCAAGTCATTAATCCTGAAGAAGTGCCCAGTGCCTCAGCAATTATTGCTTAATTACAAAATAAATGAAATACTTGGAAGCAGGGGGTGCATTCTGCATAGCAGCTTGCTTTGGCTTCTGTTCAACAAAGCACTTACATGCCTTCAGCCTTTCACTACCCAAGGACTGCACCAAGAAGGCAAAGCCAGAGCTGAGTCTGCCCCTGTCCCTGCTGACACGCACGGCCCCCGCGCCTGGGGAACAGCCCACGACAGTGGGTGCACTGGGGCTGGAGCTCAGCTGGGGGCTGATCCCACCAAGGAGCCACTTTGCCCAGGTCACTCCTGAGGGAAATGCTTGCCCATCATCCTGAAAACTTCCTGGAGCAGAGGCTACAGCCATCGTCATTCCCGTACATCAGTTCCAGCCAAGCTATTCCGGTGCTTTCCTTTCAGCCCTTCCAACCTGAGCCAGCTTTAGTCAACACACTAACACTTCCCTACACCTTCTCAAGCAGGTCCTCCTCTTCTTTTTTGAGGCACAGTGCCACAGACTAGACCCAGTCCTCACGTCTCCAGTCTGCCAAGATCATTTGAAGCTGTAAAGTTTAACCTTTGATGCACTGAAGCACATCTCTCCCAGCTCCATGTCACTGCCAGGGGTAAGTAATGATGTATTTCCATCCATTCTTCACTGATGAAAATTTAGAAGGAAATTGACACAGACCCCAGTGGATTCCTGGCTGACAGAGTCCTCTGCTCTGACCACGAGCCACTGATAACTGTACACTTTGGGAATGAGTTGTGCTACTCACCTGTTTTTGTGTAAGAGCTGTAGTAGGTTTATCTGCACTATTTTTCCAGGTCATTTTTAAAAAATCCAGTGGGACTCTGACAAAGCCTTCCCAAAATCTAGATATGGCACCAACTATTGCTCTCCTACTTCTGCTGAGAAATCAAATGAGACTAGTTTAACATGCCTAATTTTGTATAATCCATGCTATATGTCACTCATCTCCTTTTTTATCTCCTAGGTGGTTGCAAATTACATGATTGATAGTTCAATTCTCTTGAAAGCTTCTAGAAGTTGACTGGTCTATAATTCTTACTCCTCTTTTCTCCCTCTATATTTAGAGAGAGGCACCATGTTTACATTTTTTCCCTGTCTTCTGGTGCCTCACCTGCCCTCCAAGAGCTCTCAAGGAGAAGTGTTTGTATTTCTGAAATGGCGCCTATAAGTATGTACTAAGAATTTCCTTAAACATGGCTGACCTGAAGGCATTTAGCCTTCCTAAACTTGTCCTTTCTGTGCCAGAAGGAGGGAGTGGCATGCTCAGCAGTGGAGATTTGTGGACACCCCCTCTTGCTTCCACTGCTCAGCAGCTTTCATCTGTTTCACAGCTTCACATGCAGTTTCTCATGCCCCAACTGACACAGCCTTGTCTCATCTCCTGCCCTTTGTCATCACTCCAAAACCTCAAGCCAATGCCTCTGAAATATTTCCTGCAAAATTCAG
The DNA here is from genome assembly GCF_017590135.1 of Pyrgilauda ruficollis. Lineage (NCBI taxonomy): Eukaryota > Metazoa > Chordata > Aves > Passeriformes > Passeridae > Pyrgilauda > Pyrgilauda ruficollis. The sequence continues at coordinate 6,785,064 of NW_024511432.1, forward strand.
GGACCTTTGTGTGGCTTCAAACTGACTGCATCACTGTGAAAGACATACTTATAAACTTCCAACTGCCCACCAGAGAAAATAAAACCCATACTGTTTCTGTTTTACCTAAGATGATTTACTTTCAATCAGCAAGATGTTTCCAGCTGAATGAAATTTTCCCATATCAATGCACATCCCTACAATTACAGTGAATTGTTTGAGTAAAACCAGGCAAGAAATCACCAGGAGATTATTATGCTCAAAGTGTATCGCAAGCAAATACCTTACAAATGAACGGTCCAGTTCCCATAAAAGCAGACTTGCTCCTTGCCTTCACCTGGGCAAATTAAAGAATTTAAAGGTCATTGCAGGGCTTTCCTGCAGAGCCCTGTGCCTTGGCAATGAGTTTCAGCTCTCAGGGCTCTGGGGCACTGAGCTGGTTGGGGCTGGCAGTGGCAGCACCCTGCGTGGCACCCGCAGGTTCCCTCCAGCCTGGGTGGCTCTGAGCTCTCAGCAGCATCTCCTTCCACCTCAGGAGAGCTCAGGTCTGTGCAGTGTCCCAAGTCCACACGACACTGTGGGACAATGCAAAGTGTGTGAGATGATGCTGGTGCGTGTAAAATGCTGTGTAAAAAGGACAGCCATGGCAGAAGGGAGATGGTGTTACAGGGACAACAGAGAATTTGTCCACAGACACATTTTGCTCAGGCTGTTGAGTCCCATCAGTACATTCACGTTTATGGTATAGACGGATCCAAGGTGGATTTTAAATGGGGAATCTTGGAACACACACACATCACAAAATCTATTTTTGTTCAGCAAATTTTTCTGATTTTTATCCCCTTTTTTCTTCCCCCTTTTTTCTTTCAAAAATAATCTTTCCTGTCTCCTACCCAGAATCAGGCAGGTTATTCTGGTGGGGCTGGGCAGAGCTTGAGTCAAAAGAAAAAATCTAATTCTGAAAAAAACTCTGCAATATTTGTTTGCAAATGGGGAAAACCAGCACAAAATCTGACTTTAATATGTAGAGAGGAGGATGATCAAATTCTGATGGAAAATCTCCTGCTAATCAGCTACTTTAAATTTATTTTTATCTTGATATGAGGTTAAAAACTTTGTTTACAGGGGAGTTATGAAGCTAAATTCCAGTGATTCTCTTCTCACTCATTTAATAGCCTGAAATGCGATTAAAAACTCCTGGATTATGTTAAACTAAATCAACGCAGATGCCCATGACCTTGTGTTCAAAGACTGCAAAGGCACAGTTCAGACCTCCGTGACAGGGTGCAAATCTCTCCAAACTCTCATTCTTCTTCCCCCCAGCTGTGCTAGAATGCCATGTTGTACATCCTATTCCCACAAGAAATTCTCTGAGATGAAAATTAAGATGACTGTTTGCCTACATGCCCTTTTTTAAAAAAAGAAAAACAACTTCCTTAGCCAGGGTCATCTAAAAACTGCAAATGGAGCTCATTTTAAAAAGCACAATTTTTTCAACCTGGATTTTTAACACTGGTCCAAGAAACACTGATGAAGCCCTGTGATAGACACCCAGCTGGGGAAAATCTCCTTTCTGGAGGAAATACCTTTGGGTCACTCAAAACTGAATTCTTACCACCAAAGTATTTCTTGCATGCAAAGATATTATTCTAACTAACCAGATGGTTCACGTTAAAAAATAAGCAAATCCATCAGGCGATTGAAATGCTGCCAAAATCCACAGCCCTGGAAATGGCCAAGCTTACCCAAATCAATTGCAGAAGTTTCACGGACCTGTACAAGGCAGAAGCATTCTTGCTCCTCTAAGGCACTTCAGTTTGTGCCTAATGCCTGTAAGTCCCTCTGATGCCTTCATGGCGTCTCTTTAAAGCCAGCCATGTGCTGCTGCACTTGAACTGCTGGCCAAAAAGCTTGAAGATTATGTTATAAGAAACTTTTTCTTGCATCTGCTCAGAATTGACATTGCTACCATCTTATTTTTGTCTGTAGACAAGTGGCTATTGAGCCAACAATGATTCGCTTCCAGACACACAAGAGTCAGATACTGCATCTTCCCCAAAACCTTTGATTTCAATTGTTTTTAGGTGCATAAAATATTTGCAGAATACTCTTCATTTCCAGTACAATATAGCCCTAAACTAGAAACATGTACAGCACTCTCAACATGGTGCTGTGTCCCTGCAGCCCTGTGGCTGTTTGGAAGTAGCTCTTAGTTTTCTTTTAATTATTATTATTATTATTTTTTAATTGAGTTCTGCATCAATGCCTAATTTTGGCTTTGGGCTGTCTTGAGTGGTGATCCCTGCTTCATTTGAATGCTGTAGCTGAGATGAGAGATGATTTCCTGGACTGCATGCTGAGGTTCCTGCTATGTGTCCTTCACTGGATTGGGGTGTTGGGTTGGCTTTGGCACCCCACATTTGGGATGCACCAATGACCCTCCCATCTCTGCAGTGTGAAGATTGTTTCAGCATTTACATTTTCAAAAGGAAGCAGTGGAGTGAAATGCTTTGTTTTTAAGTGTGTGTATAAAACAATTTCAAGAGTGTAAACAGTCTCCTGCATCCTGAAAGTAATTAATTAGTGTTGATGAATGAAAGACACCAGTTCTGATATTTCAAAAGAAGGCAAGGCTGTGCAGGCAGAGCAAAGCCAGCTACTGTGCTAGTACTCCACCCAACACAATAGAGACGTAGTCATCCTTTGAAATTTAACACCACAAAGTCAGGAAAATCATAGAATTGTTTAGGTTGGAAAATACCTCAAAGATCATCAAACCCAACCCTTACCCTAGCACTGCCAACTCCAGCAATAAACCAGGTTCCTAAGTGTCACAACTACATCTACACATCTTTTAAACGCATCCAGGGATGGTGACTGCCACTTCCCTGGGCAGCCATTCCAGTGCTTGACAGTCTCTTCAATTCCTCTGAATTGCCAATCTAAACCTCTCCAGGTTCAACTTGAGGCCATTTCCTCTGGTCCCATGGCTTACCTGTGACAATAATCATTGCTCACACCAAGCACAGTCAACCATACCAGTGCTTTAACCCACCTGAGGTAACCTAACAAGTTTCTTCCTGCAGAGATTTCTGGCCACTGGTCCCCAGAGGAGTTCTGGTACCCAGATGCACCATCCTGCTCCCAAGTGTCTTAATGAGCTCCTCCTTTCTTGGGAGCTGCTGGTTCTGGTGAGGGTCAGGCTATGGGCTAGCTGGGGAAGGTACACTGATGTACACAGGCAAAGATCTGACTCCCAGCATGGAACTGCAGGGATCCAGTGCCTGGCTCAGTCCCCAGCCCAAACCTCAGACCCTTCCCCTACAGCACAGATAGGGGATGGCACTATAGGAGTGTGGCCAGGGGAAGAAAAACCCATCACACTAGTTAATACAGAAGCCACACAGTGACCCTCTTTTTCCTGCTCCAAATCTGTTTCTTCTGCTCCTGAGAGGCAGATCTGCCCAGATGGGAAGCAAAAGGTGGAAGCAGGGTGCAGGCAGAGGCTGCCCCTGACCCCCATGTCCTGCACAAAGCTGGGAGCAGCTCAGACTTGGGTTTTATGCAATGTCAGGCCACTGGCATAGTTTGGTTTTACTAAAATTTGCAGTCAGTTAACTTTGATAATGTACCCTCTCCTGGGGCCTTTAATATTAAGATCAAATATTGAATACCCTACATGCACCTAATTAGTTTTAATATGCATCCTGCTCGGCTCAGTAAGAACAGCAAAGAAACACAGTCAAAAACAATTAGATCAGGACTTTTTTCGATTAAAAAAAAGACAGCTGGACTACACGGATTCCTGCAGCAGCATTTGCATTAGATGAGATTGCATTTTTCTGTGGAAAAAGCCTTGGAGCCAAAAGGGTTTCAAATAGCACCAGAGGAGGCTGACAGCTGCATTCTTTGTGCATTCCCAAATAATAATTCAGTGAAGGAAAAAGTGCTCCTGCTCCGAGTGACTTATCATCTCATCCCATACAATGTGCTACATAGTCAATCTACTTTGTCCATGCTCTGCCTGAGACCAATGAGATCCCTCAGGGAAAAAAAAATCCACTGGGCTGGTGATGACCCACATGAGAGAATTCTCATTAATTCCTCAGTAATGTTACATAAGGTCATTTTGTTGAATTAAAATTATTTGGATTAATCCTCTTAAATGTTCTCTTAGATGCAAGGGAGATCCAACTGCAGCTGGATCATCCCACAGCTGGTTCTAGAAAGTCAAAATAGTGTTTTAAAGCCCCATAATGGTTTTGTTAAATTCATCCCCTGAACAAGGACACAAAGCAGCTTTTTATGGCTTTTTTAGATCACTTACAACTTCTGTAAGCTGTCATTAACTATCATCAAAGCCTGAAAAACGAAGCAAATGGGTTCAATGTCAGTTTTACTGCCCAAACCTAAATAATATTTTTGGTTTCCCATCTGCCTCATCTGAAGTGTTTTGATAGCTGCAAGGTGACTTTGCCTTTCAAAACCTTTTCAGATGTTGCTCTCCATAACCACATATTCTGTGGACAACAGAGGAAACAAGAGGCATGCACAATCTCTTCTCTACTCCATGCATTTCATCCTCACAAACCACTACCACAGCCAAAACCCACAACAGGAAGACCAGCCCTGTGTATTTTACCCAGACATTAAGAATGAGTGTATGACTCTCTCAGTGTATCAAAGCAAGGCTTTGGTAGAATGCACCTGGTTCCTCACCCTAATGCAACAAACCTGGCTTCCAAAGCCCCTCATTCCACTGAAATCCACTGGGATTCAGAGTTCTTCTTCTGTGTCTAGAGCTGATCTTTGCACAGTTGACATATTTTTCTGTGTGTCCTAGTTGTATTAGTGCTCATTAGGAATTGTGTGCTGTCATGAAAACACTCAGCTAAAATAAAAAGATGCTTTAAAGCAGCTTTGCTTTTTTGGGATATCAAATCTAGCAGCAACTGTCTTTCTGAAGCAATAATTGATGTGTTTGATTAGGTCTGGTGGCAGATGGGGGTTTTTCAGTACTTTTGATGTTTCAACATGTTAAGCTGAGAAGGAATCAATTCTGGAAAGAGCGATTATGCCATTCCTTGTATCCTGTCCATCTTCTCTGGCACGATTACAGCTCAGGGGCTCCATCTCCGAGCAGGGTGCTTGCCACAAGCCCCTGGGTGTGCTGCCAAGCTGACATTAGCCTCCACTAATCTCAGCTCAGAGATTTTTGAGTCATGGTGTTCCCAGCTCTGCAATGTGCTGCCTTTCTGTTAGAGGATGTAATCAAGCACCACACCACACCCCACAGAGCGCAGGCTGAGGGAGAATATCTGGCTGCTGGGAAAAATCCCTGAAGACTGCAATGGATCCTCCATCAATGGAAAATTTTGCAGTCAAAATGAGGATGTCTGGTGTAGATGAGATACAAGTCCTGTGTGTAGAAACAGCAGCTTGGCCTCTGTCACTCCTGCTGCTGCAGGCAGCAGAAGCCCAAACCTTGCCTGTCTAACCATGCTATTTCTTGCAGTGGGGCTGCCAAGTTTCTGCTGTCTGCGTTTACTGGAGCCCCATGGAAGTCTGAATGCAGCTGAAGTGTGGCTCTGATAGAGCAGGGGTAGGCACCTCCCCAAACAGAGGTGGTGAGAGCTTGCTTTGGGCCCCTGTGCTCAGTAATGCCAGGCCATGGCTCTGAGCTCTCCCAAGCCTGCCTGCTCAGGTCTGCTCACTGAGGCTTTCCAAGCTGAAGACTTTGAGCTGAAACCTGGCAGGTACAGTATTTTAGGATTCTGCCCACACTGCTAATAAGATTTCACAGCAGGAAGGAGATATGTTGCACTTGTGGTTAATTACATGCATTTGGATATATTTGAATCATAACTTCTACACTTGTACTCAGAGAACAGGTTATTTGAAAGGAAGACAAATGCACAGCTTTTACAGCTTTTCCCTGACACCTGCCACAAGGCTGCAAATAACCCTTCAGTGGTTCTCAGATGCAGCTGATGTTTAGAAAATACTGGTGGGGGGAAAAGGCCTTGGCTGGTCTAACTCAGCACACGCCTCCAGACACACCTTACCTGTAGCAATGGGGAAAGGCCCCGCCCCAGCTCTGAGTCTCCCACCAAAACTGCTGTGAGAAAGATGAAGGAACAGTTTTTCCCAGTGTTTTTCCAAGCTTTTCAGACAACCTATTCCAAAACAATACTGTTTGAAAGAGGATTTGAAGACCATGGGCATCCTCAGTGTCTCAAGGCGTTTCCTGGCACAGAGGACACCTGCTCTGGTGTCCCTCGGTGTGTGTCTACCTCCTGTCTCTCTGAGCTGGGACAGCCAGTCAGAGCCGTCATGAGAGGCTGCTGGGGCACGGGGTGGAACTGGGAGCTGGGCGCTGCCAGTAGAGGAAGAACACAGACATATGCCACAATGAATGCACCCACTGCCAAAAGACCACAAATAATTATTTGTCCTTGCTCTGCAGAGTGAGCTGGCACTTTGTAACCAGATCCAAGTGCTGTCCTGTGACCTCCCGGTGGCAGCAGGAGAGAAGGACAGGGCTCCAACCAGGAGAATTCCTGTAAAATCAGCAGAGCAAGGGCTGGCCACTGGCACAAAGCACACCATCTCCCCTGCATCCCTGGGTGACTCAGCCACCCTGATGGGATCTGTAGAGTTCCCTTGTGCCCCAGGCACACCTCTCACACCCTCTCTGGGTAAGGCATGGGTCCCTGCACTTTCCTAGAGTTTCATGTCAGCTCTTGGCACAGCAGCTCCTGCCAGCAGAGAAGGAGTGATCAAGAATCAGATATCTGGGGTACCCTGGCCAGACACTCTTCCATCTGAAAGCCTGGCTTAGAGCCAGGCCAGCACTTAAGCTGTCCTTCCAGGCCCATTCTTTGTTAATGGGAGCCCCAGGAGCACGGCATTACCAAGAACCAAGGCGGAGACTGCCGGCAAGTGATCCTCTGGGGACAACACTCTGCCATCAGAGCACTGGGGACACCGTAGCCATCAGAGCACTGGGGACACCATAGCCATCAGAGCACTGGGGACACCAGCCAGCCATCAGAGCACTGGGGACACCATAGCCATCAGAGCACTGGGGACACCATCCAGCCATCAGAGCTTGCCTGGCATCTCCTCCCCAGCCCCTCCTGTGGCCGCACTGCCTGCTGGCCACCAGACCCTGCAGATGCAGCAGATGCCATGGTGCAAGCAGCTGCCCCTGGGGGTACAGACTCATTCTGCTTCAGCCATCACTGGCTTTCCAGGAGACACCATAACTGAGAGCAGAGCCACATTTAAACAGATGTAAAAATGTGTCTGCCCATTACACTGAAAAGCGACCGCTGCTGCAAACATCTCAGAACATGAGTATATTCCTCCTACTGCTTTCATCAGTCTTTGTCATCCCCCATGTCCTCATCTTCAATTGAAAAATTCCTTATTGATTTAATTTGCAAATTTGCCTGTAAGTCTCTCCCAAGAGTACCTGAGAAGATGCAAGGCAGTTCAAAGTGACTGTTTGAACCGTCTTATAAAGCATCCAGCTAGATATGGTAAATCTGCATCGTAATACATTTATTCCACATCTGATCATCAGAGTTTAAGCTTATCTCTAGTATTATTTTACTGTCTCCAGTGTAAAAGATTACTGCCTTCTGGAGAGGTTTGATTAGATTCAGAGAGGCTGAGGTTTAATGAGCATAGACTTCTTTGACTCTCTCTTCCCACCCACATAGTGAGTGCACTGCTGGTATTTGGATGATGAGCCATTTTGATGGTGTACACTTCTGTTTTTCCAAAACCCATCTAGGACAGCTTGGACAATTCATTTGTTTCTCAGAGCTTTCAAATTTTCCAAACAGTGCAGACCTTCTCTTTCCTCTCTGGCTGGCTTTCCTCTTCTCACCCATAGCCCCATGAAAAGGAACTGCTCCCAGCTTTACTACTGCTGGTCTGGGGAGATGAGCTGGGAGCACCTCTGCCCTTTGAGGGATGTGGGCAGGAAGAAAACAAACACAACAGTGATCTAAACTTAGGAAACACAGGTAAGGAAGTGCTGATTTAGTATCTAATAGCCCTGAAACTGTCCCTTTTAAACAGGGTGATTGTGGCTTACTAATATCCATATAATAGATTAACAACCTACAGAATATGGAGATGCATGATAAAAAGCAGCACCTAATCTATGAGCAGAGGCAATAGTGCTGAGTAACCTTCTGCAAACAAGTGGCTCATTAACCAATCAATTGACAATGTTAAATGGAATAACTCACGCTGAATGCTGCTGCTGCTGCCCTGGCACGGCTGGGGAAGGCAGGCAAGTCCATCCCCACTTTGGGAAGGATTGTCACAGGTGTCTCTACTTGGGAACTGGAGAGCTGGAAATCGTATTTATTCCAACTAATGCCCAAATAAGAGCCTGAGACCGGGTCAAAGGCCCCCTGAGAAAACCCCAGGAAACAGACTGGACTTGAGGCTGTTTCATCCAGCTGATGGAAGTGAAACCTCTGTTGCTGTTCTTCACTGATTCCTCTCAGGGACCCCCAAATCCCTCAGAATTCTGGGCATGCAAAATAGTTCCCTCCTCTTCATTCCAAAATCCTTCCTTTAAAGGATCCTGGGCAAGAAGGGTTTCACCTATTCTCTAGGAATAACAATCCATAGCACAACACATTTAATCCCTTAGAAATAATTCTTGCTGTCCAGTCAAAATGTATGTATTGACAAACTCAAAAACAGTTTCCACAATGTCATTCACACAGTTATTTTTAGTACCAATGTTGCCAGCAGAAATAACAGGCCTGATGTGTTTCCTCCCCCTGGCTTAGAATGAGGCTTCTGAAATTATAGAGGGGGGCACTAATTGAGTACCAAGAATGTTACAAACGATTTGCACTGCTGTGGAATCTGGTAGCAAACCCGTGTGCTTCCAACCCCACTTGCACATGCAATTATGCCACTGTCCACTCAAAGGGAGCATATCCATTGGCAGAAGTATTTGTGACCACAGTTTACATTTGCTGCTACAAACCATCCCTGACAAGAAAGCATTTCAGATTTTTTATCCAAAAATAACATTAATCTTAAAGAAATTGCCCTCCCCTTGTTTTTCACTTGTGGCTCTACAGACATAATAAGACTGAAATGAGTCTTTCGATTCTTTTGGTTTCTGTGGTGGGGTGATGGACTCATGCCCACGGTTCCAGGACTCCCGGGACCACCTCCCAGTCCCGCACAGGACCAGCCCAGGAAGGCTCCCTTGCCAAAGTCCTGCAAGCAACTGTGCACAGCTAAACTAAACTGTAACACAGCTACTGAGCAACAAAAGGAAAGAAAAGCTTTCTGTTCTCCAGTCATTTAAACAAATAAGATAAACAGCATTTCCCAGCCCAGGAAGATTATGTGTGGCTTTTGTCTCTCCTGTTTTGGTTTCCTGTGCGAAGCACTCACTCACCCATTCAGAGTCACTAATGCCCAAGGCTCAGAGTAGCACTCCCTTGTGTTGATTTCCATGTGTACTTTAGGGTTTCTTTACATACCCAAATCCTCATTATCACTCTAAACCACGGTAAATTACAGGAACAGTGGGCTGATAAAAGTCCTCCTAATTCAAAGCAGTAGTGAGCCTATTACTACTGAAAGTACTGGTCCCTGGCTGCAGTAGCACACACGAACTGAGTGGGAGAACTAAAAAGAACCTGGCTGGCTAAACAGCCGGGATGGAAGGATGTACCAAGAGCACAGGAGTGACACAGCTCCATTGGAGCGGCAGCAGAAGGCAGACAGGGCCTCCCACCAGGGCTGGGGGAACAGATTGATAAAAGTCCTCCTAATTCAAAGCAGAAGTGAGCCTATTACTACTGAAAGCACTGGTCCCTGGCTGCAGCAGCACACAAGAACTGAGTGGGAGAACTAAAAAGAACCTGGCTGGCTAAACAGCCGGGATGGAAGGATGTACCAAGAGCACAGGAGTGACACAGCTCCATTGGAGCGGCAGCAGAAGGCAGACAGGGCCTCCCACCAGGGCTGGGGGAACAGATCATCTCAGATGACTATTTCCATCTCAGAGGACTATTTCCACCTCAAAACCAACAAGGTTTCCTGATCATTCAATTCAGATCTCTTTTGTCCCCTCCCTAGTGTCTTCCTAACTCAATATACGTATTTCTGGCTTATTTTTCTTTCAGTTGCCCCTCATTTCCTTATTTTACTCACCCTCCGTTTCTCGAAGAGTGAATATTAATGTCAATTTCTGCTCATTTAGTGCCTCCTCTTGCTACGCCACTCCCTTCACGAACTGCCCTTGGCAATTTGGATCCTTCCTTTTATCAGTCTGTCCACCCAGGAGCTCACAGCTTCATAAAACCTTGCGCACCTTGGCAGCAGCAGGAGTCACGTCGCACGGACAGCCCCCGTGTCCGAGCTCCACTGAGCCCGGCTGGCCGTGCAGCTGCGGGGGACAGGGGCTCGGTCCCCCGAGCTCCCTGCCAGATGATGGAAAGACACAGCGTGCTTAACGCTGTCCTTACTACACTAATTTCCTGGGCCCTGTGCAATTAGTCATCAGCAAAGCGGCTGTTAAGTGCTGGACAGAAACTCTGCTGAGATCTGTGAGAGTCTCTAGTTTCTTTCCGAAGAGTTGGATCAGGCCCTGGGAATGCATTTGTTTGTTTTTCCCTTGTCATCAGCCTGCCTTTGGCTGAAAGCTATAATCCATTCAGGGAGGACCTGTTTATCTGTGAGAATAGCAGCATTGCTGTGAAGAGGTAAGAGTGGGAGTGTGCTTCAGGCAAAAAAATGCAGATTATAGCCCCCTAGTAATGAATTCAGCACAGAAAGAAAGAAATGCAGGCTGTTCTAATTTTCTGAATAGATGTAATTCCATTTTGTTCCCTGTGAGTCCCTTCTCTGACAATTGTCTGAGTGGAGGGAGGAAAAAAGGGTTCCAAGCAAAACACTTGTCCATGAAGGATGTTATTAAAATGTCCTACTTGAACACAGGCTCTCTGCAGACCAGGGCTGCAGAATACAAACGTTCTCTCTCCCTTAGACAAGCTTTGTCTAAATGCAGAATGTTTGTCAATTATTTTCCAAAAGCACAATTGCTATCATCAGAATTAGAGCTGGCTTGACTTGTCCTCTCTGATTAAGCACCCACTTTAAGAGGGTAGGTTCAGAAGTTCAACATGAACTTGAGGGCTGTTGGATTTGCAGCAAGCTTAAAAAATGCTCAAGAAAAAAACACGACGAGGGAACAGATGCAAGATATACAAAAAATAGGGGAAAAAATCTGAGAGTGGTCAGAGAAATTAAAAAAACCTGAGGTGAGTGAAAATCTACTGAAGAAACTCCATGGCCAAAGTCTCTGACTGGGTGAACTTTCATCATTTGGCTTCTGAGGTCTCATGCTCATTCACACCTGCATACAAACTTGGTTTCATAGATTTTCTCAACCTGACAGTTCTTTAGCCAAGAATCTGGCTGCGGGACTGCAGCATGGATGTCAGTTAAGTTTTAGCACAGAAATTTGCCCTACCTCCTCCAATAACATAACTTCCTTTTCTTTATTGGTCAGGGCAACATGTCCTGTCTGAGGCATGTGCTACAAACAGGACGGGTGTCCTGTGAGATAAGAAAATGTGTATTTTTGTGGCCATGTGTGGGGTTTGTTCACTGCAAAATTTAAGATGATGGAGCTTCCCAAGGCACTCCCTGCAATGCAATCAATTACATCACATCATGAACCGATCTAACCTGCGAAGCCCAAAAGTGTCTCACCCTGTCCTCCAAGTGCTTTTCTTCAACCTCTCCTTGATATGTGGGAAGAAAGGTGTCTTAATTCTGCAAGGCTAGATTCCAACTAGACACAGTGACTACCATGGGCTAGGGCTGAAATAGAAATAAACAAGAGAGAACCTGGCTGTCCCTCACCCCATCACTCTCTTGACGGTTGAAGAAACTTGTTCTGACCTTTCCTCTTCAACTAGAAGAAGTTTTGCATATGAATTCTGATCAGCCTTTTACATTTACATTCCCATGCCACACAGAGGTACCAGGGGCACCAAAGCTTTATACCAAGAGCAAAGGGAACTGGAGAAAAGCGCTAAGGACAATCACATTCTGCTCGTTATGTGAGTAGCAGCACCATCCCCAGCGTGCTAAGGCCATGTCCCTTGTGAAGAGGACACAGTCCTTTCCCCTAAACTCTGACTATGTGACTGTGCTATTATTGGTACACTCAATGCTGAATGGCCAAAGGAAAACACTGCACTGGCTCCTGCTTTTTTCAGATACAGAAAGGACAGCAGGCACAAAGGCAAACATAGCCTCTCCTGTGCACATGTGACAGTCACCGCCTAAGTGACTCGCCATCAAAATGCCTCATTCCTCCTGGCAGGTCTTGTCCTAAAACAATGTCTTAAAGTCTGCAGCTGGGCTGGATTTTCCAAATCCAGCCGAAACTGCCAAAAGAACAGCAAAAGCCCTGCTAGCAGAAAAGATGCCTCTTAGTTTGTAGAGAAAAGCCTTCCGAGCAGTCTGTCTATAAGCAGTGGACATGGTTTGCCATCCTCCTCCTGAGTGGATGTGCAGCTGTGGCATCTTAAAGCAGAGTGTGCTTGGGAAAGGGTGTCTGCTCTGCTCCATCCTGTGCAGGACTGTAGATAAAGGGTATTTCACAGAGAGGGAATGGTACAGTTACTGTAATCAGTGAGGGTGGGTTTCCTTTGCTATATTCACCTAGATTTGGGCTCTTGGCTCTGAAGTGTTGAGTCTTTTTTCACATGGCTCCTGCTTGGTACAGACTGTACCCACATAAAAACATGGCTAAACTTGGGTGCAGCACAGTTGCAGTCTGGGACAATGTATTTTCTCCCTCTTAAATGCAGCACCTTTATATTTGTTTCTGAGTTTAACCTCATTGATTTTCCTGTGCTGTTTCAGCAGCACTGTTTCTCCTGCTGTCCACAGAAGAGCTTGCAGCTCTTCCCCAGTATTTCTGAGCTATATCTTATTCTGAGTTGTACTCTTCTTATACTACCACACCAAACATGAATGGGAACACTGAATAGCACTGTTTGGAAGCACATAAAAACAGTGTGGGCACTTACAAATCCACTGTACACTCACTCTATGCTCCGCACTATGTCTTACAAGGTGCTGTTTATAGGCTGCTTGATAATTTTTGATGGCATCTCTCACAACCAAGTTCAGGTACAGCAACACTCAGTTCTGTAATCCCTCTTTTGTTTTTCTAAATTAGTGGTCTTACTTTCTCCCCCCTGTACTCAGAGCTTTGAGGATAATCCATAAAAGAAAAAGGTGTACCTTTCCATTTCCATCCTAATGATCGCTTCTGAGCCGCTTTGCCATAAACAAGTCATCCCTTACAAAAATGAATGAGAGCACTTCAAACACAGCAGCCTCCAATGCTGCCACTGCAAAAGTCTCCTTGGTTTGTTTCCCTTGTGAGAGAGCAGGGGGAAAAAATCCTGAACTGATTAGCAACAAACCAGCCTCTCCTACCCAGATGATCCCTGGCTTCTTTCCAGCCTAAAAGAGTAGTGAGAACAAAACCCTTGCTGAGTGCGCTGCCTCTGATCCTGCCCCGCTTCAGCAAGGGATGTGTTGACACCAAGTGCTGCACGAAGACAGGCTAGAGCCAAGCTGAAATGCTCTCAGCTTGGCTGGGTGTCAAAGCACTGCTTGGAGCTCAGCTGATCCAAGGGCAGGTAGTGTGGGGTGCCTGGCTGGGGGAACAATGCTGAGTTTCCGCAGCCAGGCTCAGAATACAGAGACCAAGCCCCTGTCCCTTCTCCCAGGGGTAGGTTCCCCTCCTTGCTTCCAATAATGTCCCACAGAGGTCTGTGTTTTGAAGGCTGTGGTGACCTCAGGCACCTGCCTGGAAAAGGAAATGCAGGGAGCATCAGGAAAGGAGCTCCCGCAAAACGAATTAGCCCTGTTAACTAGCACACATTCCTTACAGCACGTCACAAGGAAATCCTGGCCAGCATTTCTAAGCTTTATCCATCTTGCAATGGTTTCCACCCTTGCTGTTGTTTACAAGCTTAACAAACTGAAGACTGTTTGAAAGAGATCACTCCTTAATCTGGCTTGTCCTAAAACCAGTAGAAGAGAAGGAAGGCAAGGTCAGGCATATCCAAGGCCAGCACAGAAACATCCTTATTTATCTTCCCTAAGCTGTTTTAAATGTTAACTCCTTCAAGATATACTGAAATAGTCAAGCTTTAAATTTGATGGTGACTGCAGGTGGAGTAGAAATCTGACACTTTGTTAGCAATTAGTTTTGGCTGGGTTCAAACTTCACCCTGTTTGGTCCCTTTGTGCAGGTCCAAGCCATGGGACCAAATATGCAGCAAAGTCCCAGATAAGCATCTCCTGCCTTCTGCTTCCTACTCAGCTACAAGCTGTGGGTCAGCCTAGAGCCCCACTTCTGTGGCACTGCCAGGTGCCTGAAGAAACAAGCTTCCAAGAGTCTAATTATGCATCCCCAACATGAAAAGCCACCCTCTAAATATCTGATTGGGGAACATGGAGCCAAGGAGTGAGACAGACAGCTGAGCATAAAGTTATTTTTTAGAAGCTGAGTTTAAGGTTGGCTAAAAATATGGCCTATCCCTTTCAGGGGTTATTTTGCTTACGGTGTTGACAAGAATAAAGCTATTAGTAACAGAGCATTCAGAGTATTTGGGGCTGGTGTTTGTCTGTCAGTCACTCATCCTCCAAAACACTTGTCAACATTTGGAAAGCAAGTGGGATGTATGCTCCAGCCCCCTCCTGGGAAGGCTGGGAGAGGATAACAAAGCTGTAAGAGTTGCAAAAACCTGGGGCTGAAGAAAACAGGATGGGGGGAAGAAAGGGATAAAAAATCTGTTCAGAAGGAAACATATTAGAAGCCCCAAAATGTCGAGAAAAAAATGGTTTTAGAGAAGGAAAAAAAATCAAGTACAGGGAAAAATAACAAAAACAATTGTTTACAAAAAAACCCGTGAAAATTAAGAAAATAAAATAAGAGACAATGAGTGGAGATTCCATAGGGGAAGAGGAAAAGTGACCATAGGAAAATCAAGTTTTAATTTTTTCCTTTTGCAGTGCAAGAACTGTGTTCACACAGCATGGATCTACAGGACATGTAAAACACTTCCCTTAGAAAAAAGAGCTCTGTGCCTCAGGCACTCCAGAAGTATAGGGCTGGGGGGTACCTTCAGCACCAGCCTTGTAGTCTGCTCTCTAACTCAGCTTGCTCGGCTGCCAGGTAGAAGAGGTGATCACAGGGAAATTGGTTTCCTGCTTCTCCTTATCTCCCACAGCCAGTGCACGAACATCTGCAGTCTGCACTACCCCAAACCAGCCTCTTGTCTCCCTCCTCTGCACCTCTAACAGACCCTGTAACAAAAACATCTTGTCTCCTTTCCTCTCCTCAGCTCTTCAGGACTGAGCTCCTAGTGTCGACGACATTCCTTTTTCAAAGGAAATCCTTTGCATTTCCCCTTGGTGCTCCCTATGGAATGTAAGCGTTCTGTTGCCTAACAGCATGTTAAACACGATTGTCATTTAAAGTACCTGCTTGGAAAGGGGAGCAGGAACCTGGTAGGGGTTGTTCCCTGTGCCCATTGCCCTGGGCAATTTGCCCGCTCGATTTCTCCTCATCACCATACCAGCTCCAGCCTCACCCCTACGTCTCCATCACCAAGTTAAAGATCTGCAGAGCCAGGAGATATTCAGTGCTTAGCACAGCAATTTCTCTGGTGACTAATCCTGCAGTTAGACACCTTTTCCCAGGGATCCCATTGCTGACACACAATCGGCTCCCTCTCTGCCTGGATCCGTGGCACACGGTGGAGGAGAAGGCTGAGTGAGCTCAGCCTCAGCTGCTGCCTGCGCCCCTGTAACACACAGATAAAGCTGCCTCTCCCCCCATGGTGTAGAACCTCTCAGCTGGGCTGTGTTGGGAAGAATGGGCTCAGCTGAGCATGCCAGGCAGTAACTGTGCTCTGCAGAAATGGGACAATAATCTGTCAGCACAGTAAAACCCTGAGGTGCCCAGCCTTGCCTTCAGACGATAGAAATTACTAACTGAGCAGTTCCGAGCCAGAGGGAGTTGGACACTAAGGTACCACTTATGACAATGAAATGTGCACAGGCAAAGTGTACCTTTCCAGGCATAACCTGGGGGATGAGAAGTAACTTTACTCAGGCTCAATTTCCACCTCAGTCCATGAAGTTGGTCTAAACAGATTGAGAGCTGAGTCACTTAGAGCTATCTTCACAAAGAGCTCATCAATTTGAGTAAGCCACCAGCCCCAGGCTATAACACGTGGCCATCCTTGCTTTCACCCTCCAAAGCAGCACTGCTGAGATCCGTGGAGCTCTGTGGATTTACATCAGGAACAGCAGAGAAGGAATAATCTCAGTGCAAGAAAATGGTTGTGGTCCTGCTCCTGTTGAAGTTCATCTCAAAGCTCTCAGATGTAGCCAGGGATGCAGCTGACCTGGCCAGCTGTGCCCATGAGCAAACACAGAGCTCGGGAGAAAACAAAATTATTGCAGAGGAAGAAAGCCCCGAGATGGGGTTCCTCCCCTCTCACCTGTCCCCTCTGCTCTACAGTGAGTCACTGGGATCTCACATCTGCTTATTGCTAAGCTGACAAATAGCTTATCCCTAGGCCTGAGACCAGCCTGGAAAGGCTGCCACATTCCAGAGGGCACAGCTCCCTGTGCACATGAACTTGCTCTCCAGCAGGACACGCCATGTGCAGAGGGGAAAGCAGGAGAGAGTCTGTGGAAAAGACATGAGCAGAATCCAGATCTCCATGTTCTGCACTAGTTCACATGAGACCCATATGAGCATTTAGAAGAAAACGGGGGAATTAAGTGGTTTTGTGAGCGAAGACACATTTTCAGGGTTTTTCACCTCCTAGCTTTGTCATTTGCTTTCTAAAGAAGCACTTCCATGATGAAAAATGCAACCCATCCCACTGGTTCTCCAGAAAGAGGTAAGGCTGCAGTCACCAAGGGTGAAATCCTGTTTGCTTCACTTGTGAGTCTTAAACACACAACACACTGTAAATACTGCTCAGAGTAGGTTCACAAGATGGAAATCCTTTGGAGACCTTTTACTGCAGGGGAAGGCACATAAATATGCCATTGATATGAACGAATTCTAAATATTTTGTTGTTTAAATAAATAAAGCTTTTACAGATTTTTGGGATCTATTATTCATGGTGTGTTGGGGGTTGTCTAGACCGTGTACCAAGGCATGAAACCATTTTAAGAGGATAGAAAATGACATTTAGGCTCAGAAAGGTGAATCACCTTGTGTACTGAGCGCTGGTCCAGGCCTGCATATCACTGGACAAATGAACTCCAATTACCTCAGTACAAAATGTGCTACAATTCACTGGGCACTTTAGCAAAATGACAAGTACCAAGACCAGAATGCAATTATTTTCTTTTCTAAACATGTTGAACAAGAAGGGGGTCTCTGTCAGCAGAAACATTGCATAATGTCCCCAGAAAGGGGCTCAGCAAAAGGTGGAAATAAGTAGCTGTGCTAATTCATTCACTGCACATGAAATCACAGAAACGACCTGATTTTCAGCTTTATAAAAACACAGAACATTTGAAGTGAAATGATTGTTTGAAGCAGTTGGAGGACTAGAAAAAAGGCCATTGTAATCCTTTTGGGATGCAGTTCTCCCATCAGCAGTATGCCAGCTCAGTGTCATCATCAGAGCTTCAATACAGGCTTCCTGCCTTGATAAAAACACCACCCTATTTCTCTAAGACTTAAAAATGCCATTCAGAATCCAGAGTTTTTCCTGTGCCTGTGTCTGTAAACACACTGCATGATCTCAGAGAAAACACAGCTAACCAAAGATGTGCTGCTCTGACCTGAGCAACAGTCTCTGTGTATTTGTGCTTTTGTCTTGGTATTTTCAGCAGGGTACAATTAATTAAAATTCCTGATTAATTAAAATGTTTTGCAACAACAGCAGCAAAAATTGCTTGGAGAAAAGCCTGTGCAAAGTGAAACTGGAGCCTCGTTGGTATGAATATGCATAGTACCCAGAGTACACTGTACTGGCATGTGCAGCCTGTCCCTAAGGTAAATGACACAGTGAAGGAGGAGGGAAGTAGAAGCTTGACAGATGATGACACAGGGGTGTAAAAATTTGCATTACCCCTGTATTTCCCTTAGTGCCTGTATCTCACAGTGCAAGTGCATGGAAATACAGTGGCTTTCAGTACAGCTGGATGAATACATGGCTCTGCCAAGGAATTAGGACTTGGCTAGTGCTCCTGCTTCTTGTTCTGACCATCACTGGCTGAAAAAGCTTGTAGAAGTTGCTTTCCCCTTTTGGGCCTCAGTTTCCCCTCTGTAAAATGCAAACAACACCACTTCTCTATCTTGTGTGAAGTGCTATGAGAAGGAGAGAGAAAGAAATACAGTACAGAAAGAGAAATACGTGTTAGCAAGTGACTCTCTTTCCTCTTGCCTTTGTCAGATCCGTACTGTAACGGGAGCCAGCTCCGGTCGCTGGGAGCTGTGAGGAAATCCTTGTTGTGCTCTGAAAGCCCCGCAGCAGACTGTCATTGTCAAAGTGCTGATGAATGGTTCCACTGGGGATCCAGAGCCTGCTCCGGCGGGAAAGCAGCAAGCCTCAATAAACAGCTCCTGCTCTTGCCCAATCCGGATAATTAACACTTGTGCAGTTTAATACAGAAAATGCCTCCTTGTTGCACAGAACGCAGGGGGCCCTTGGCCCCGTTCTGTCAGTGAGGCAGCCCTGGCCCTGGCTCTGCCTCCCAGAGGGAATGCCCTCTTTGAAATGCCAGCAAAGGGGATGAGGTTTCTCCCCTTCCCCTCCTTTCATTTTTAAAATAGGGTGTCTTTGGCAAGCATGACTCCCACTTTAGCAGTTTAAGGGCTACATGGAAGAAGTCACACTCTGAAAGAGCAATTTCAAAAAACATCTGCCTGCAAATGGTGCATGTTTGTGCAGCAGCTCTGTTCCTGGAGGGGGTGCAGACTCTGGGCCGCTCATTTTTAGGGTAAAAAATTACATTTTGCAACTTCCACAGCACGAGGGCAAAGAGTCAGAAAGAGAGATCTCTTGCCTTGAGCAGGATTACCAGAGCCCTTCTCCCCAGGACTCATGCCAGTGCCAGGCAAAATACTTTCAGGGCAGGATGACACATAACAACCAGACCACCATGGTCACTGGCCATGGTACATACACTAGTCAGAAAAAAAATCTTGGTTATGAGATGTTTTGCAGATTTTCAGGTGTTTAAAGAGATGACTCATGTGAAATTGCTGCTCTAAAGCATATAAGAATTGCATTTCTCAAATCTCTTATACTAAAGTGTGATGAACATACATAAGGTTTTTGGGTCCACTGTCAACTTCTATGCTGCTATGGAGGATGAGATTTTTTTAAAAAAAACCCCATGCTCTAGAATTGAGGTTGCTCAAATTCATGTGCCTCCAGGGGTTTTTAAGGAAAGTTCAGGAGGTATCAAAAGGCTTGCAAGAAGGAGTGGGAACCCTGCAGTGACTTTTGAGCATAGTCAACTGAAATTATGAGAGCAGAGCCACAGAAGCTTAACATTAGCATTTTTTAAAGAAACAAATCACCCAGTTAAAGCTGATTACTATCCACAATTATTTACTCCACTAGAAGTCCAGTTATGTTCACTGACTGCTCCAAAATGTTGGCTGTCAAACTGATATGAATAATCCTTTATGTTTTAAAGATGACCAACCCTATTTCTTCTTCATTTCAAATAATATTTACTTAGATTATGCTTAAAAGAGGGACTGGGATTTTTTTGTTACTCAAAATCCAGCAGGTAACCAGCTAGGAGGCTCTCAGGCCAGCACAGTGTCACAGCACTATGCAGTGTGGAAGCTCAGTGAATCCAAATATTTTCCACCAAGGCTCAAAGGTAGCAAAGAACATTTCCTGGGAACATAAGTGGCCCATGACTAACAGTCCTTCCAACTCAGAGAAGCACCAACCTGTTATTTCAAATGCTACAGGCATCACTGGCTTTTTACTGCTTCTTTGTTTAAAATAGAGTGGTGTGACAGCCTCCTCCATAGGCTCAGCTTTGCAATCAGCTCTGCTTTTCTGTGGGGCAGAAGGACCACTGATGGAGAGTTCCAAAACCTCTCTCCCAGAGGCACTGAATGGGAAGACGTGAGCATGTACCCTGAGCTTGCTGAAAGGTGACATGTTTTGGAGTAGTGATTAGGATGTGGAGGGAGGAGGGGATGAGAGACCCTCTGGGTTTGAACTCTGGCTTGGCCAACACTCTGCCAGATGCACAAGCCAGTCACTCAACCTCTTCCCACTCCAGTTTCCTCACCTGTAAAATGGAGCAATGATACTGGTTTCACCAGTGAAGTGCTTTGAGATTCACGAAGAAAAATGCTCTGGATGGGTGTCATTCTCATTTATCCATCTAGTATTGCCAGTCTTGTTGGCTTAAATGAGCTCATACACGTGAGTAAAAAGTATGCTTAGGCAAAATTCTTAGCTTATTAAAGGAAATATTTATATAATATTAAGCATAAAATAATACTAAATATTAATTTCTCTAATATTTATATAACATTAGGCCACATTTAGGGCTAACAGCTGGTTGCAGAACAGAGAAACTGATTAGCACAAGCAAATATTAATTAAAATTACAGTCTGTATTCACACACAGGTTTTCTTTCCCATTCTGTTCCTCTGCTTTTTTATTAGAAAATAATCATCACATTACACAGTATTTTCCTCATTAAACTACAAAGATCCCTTGCTTCTTTGGCCAATTAGTGGCTGTGTACAATCATCAGGAATACAAATCAAAGCATGTTCCAGCTCTGACCTAATAAGTCATCTATGCAAAATCTAAGCTCCGCGTTTTTCTGTCACAACAGCAATTCTTTTTTCTTTACCCCAAAGCAATCAGCACTGAACAGAACCCCTCCTTTCTTAGGAAACTACAAGCCCCAATTGCATGGGCTGGGGGCTGCCAGTCACCTCCAGCTTTGCTGGTGGCTTTGTTTTAATCACCAAACCCCAAGAATCCTTCTGCACTCTGCTTGGGTGCAGGGCTGGCAGGGTGGGTGGCTCCCAGGACATGAGGAGAAAGAGGAAGCTCTGGGAGACTGAAAGAAATCTGCATTTTCCTCAGGGCACATCCTACAAACAGGGCCCTTTGTTCCTGGCGGCTGGTACCCACTTCTCACCACAAACAGATCCCTTCCCAGCATCTCCTTTTTTCCTCCTCTCAGAAAAAGGCCATTTTCAGAGTTTGTACTTCTACATCCACCCCCGCCCCAAATCTGTGTAAGATATTCTCACTTAAACCAATTTTGCTTTCCCACTGAGTACCAAAGTGTTGTGAGTTACACTGTGCCGTGCTACTCACGCCCACCCAACAGCCATTTTCTGACCAATTTCCTTCTGACATGCAACTTAACCATCTTCAGCTTCACTTATGAATTTGGCCTAAATTGGAGAATAATACACTGAAACTCTGCTAAAAGCAGTACATAATTGATCCCTGCCAGAAGGGGATATGAGCTTTTCTGTCGTTTTTCAGGGAGACGGAGGGGGAGGCACTAAGAAGGGGGCTGTGTGCCTGGAGATTCAGCTCCTGTTTTCTACTTCCCCAGCTATCTTACAGAAGGCAATTAGCAGTGTCTGTTCATCAGTGTGATTCTATTTATTGAAACTTGTTAATAAGCCCAGCATTAGTTTTCCTTGTAAAAAAAATGCTTCAGTGAAGAATGATTTCAGAGTGGCTTTAGTATGTCTACTTGCCTAAGAATAATTAGGTTTAATATCTGTCCAGTGGTTTAGGAAACCTGGGTGATAGCACTGCTGAAGTGTTTCTCAGTCTGCTCTTTCTCCATGCATCACCTGCTGCATGGCCACCCATGTACTCCTGCATGACCCTCCTGCTCTTGTTTCAGTAATGTTTCAGTTTCTTGGCCAATTTTAGCCAATCTGGTGGAGGCCTCAAAGGAACTGAGCTCCTGGACTAATTATACAAGGTGTGGTGGAGGAGAAAAACCCTCCCTGTTCCATCTCTTGGGGACAGGCATCCCTGAGGAACAAAACTGATGCTCACTTTTGAGACAGAACTCACTGAAGCTGGAACTCACAATTTCCAATGTACAAGGCAAGATTTGATTGGTGAGAGGTTTAAAAGGAGCAGGGAGAATCAGTGAGAGCACACCTCTGCAGCAGGCACCACCTCCCTGTGCTGGATGTCGAGTTCCTAGTGTGATGGGATCTTGCTCAGGTTACAGCTTGCTCGTGCTCTGGTAAATCACTGTAATACAGCTGTCCTGATCCCTTACTAACTTCCACTGGGTGGTTCTCCATGGAGGAGAGCCTTCCTCCGTCACTGTGAACTTCCCTAATCTAATTACTGCTAATCAGAAGTGTGAAGAAAAGCATTTTCTCTGGGTCTCAGGTGCGCAGCAGGCGGGGCAGCCAACTTGTGGAGTAGGGATATCTGTTTAAGTGGGCGGGGAAAGTGCTGCAAATCCTGCAGCATGTCAAAGCAGCTGAAAGCCCCATGAAACGTTAGGATTGTGTCTGGAAGCTGTGTAATCCCTTTAAATTTTCTAGAAAATACTATGGAAAATTTTGTGATGGCAAAGGGACAGAATTGGCCTATTTCTGCTGTGATTCACCTCACTGTAGAATGTATGGCACCTGCAGCTACAGACTGACCCAATATGTTTATTTACTGAAGCCATCAAACCATCTCCTGCCACGTGCTCCAATCTTCCAGCCCAAATTAGCGGTGGCTCCACTGCTCCAAGTGGAACAAATGTCACTGTTGTGTTTCACTTGGTCTCCTGCTGCTGCTTTATTTTATTTTGGGTCCTGCTGCCTGTCAGGGAAGAAGCACAATCCTGATTTTGTGAAGTTCAAGTGAGCAATTTCACTTTGAAGCTGAACAGGCCATTGCCAAAGGGTTAATGATGATTTTTATCAGTATCCTGGAAAATTGAATCTTTCTCCCAATGACAAATCCTAAGGGCTTTTTCTGGCCTGTGTAAGCCAGCACATATCAATTGCTGCCCTTCAGCTGGCTTGGCAGTGTGGGCACTGAGGGTGTGATGTCCCCTGCATGACCAGTGCTGGCACACCACAGCACCCTCTAAGCAAATCCACCATTCCCAGGCACTGCAAAGGCAAATCATTCCACTGCTAGAAACCTTGGCCTCTAAAAAGCAAACCCATCAAAAGCATGTACTGCTTGCTCTACATTAATGGGATGCATTCCAGGCATATTTGCTCTGCTGATCAATGCGTTAAAAAATCCATCCTTGGCTAGGTGTGCAGAAACACATCATCAGCGAAACAAGCGCGCGATAGAACAAGTCCATCTGATGCAGAGGAAATTCTGTTAGCCCAACACAATCTCAGAATAGTTAAACAGAGCAAAACAACTTGTATTTGTGCTCAAATCCTGATGATGTTTATTTACTAGGACAAATATAGCTGAGGGTAGCAACTTATCAACGCTTGCTTTATTTCAAGAGCAAATTGCTGCCATGGAACCAGACACTTGATGTTTCCCTGCTATCGCCCAACAAAGAAAGCTCGCTTTACTGACTCGGCTAATGACCAGCAAAGTCGCCTCACGTGGATTAGAAAAGTAAAAAGGACAAAAGCTTCGGGATGAAAAATAACTATTTCCCTTGCTTGCTTTTGTGATCAAACAGTAGGAAATTCGCAGCAGAAAACTCTGCTTTGAAATAGAAAAATAATAGTAACAGTGAAAATAAATGACAAGGTCTTGGTTCTATTGAGCTTTAGTGAGCTGAAAACCCTCAAGTTTTGCTGCTGGAGAGTGTATGAGGATTGATTCAAAAGTCAAAAATCAGCAGAAAGGGATTAGTGCCTTCCAATAACTGTTCTAACTACAAAGACAGTAAAAGGCTCAAGCAACAGCCATTATCTTACCCCTTTATACAGGCTCATGGCCCTGAGCTTCACATGTACCATGTTTACTATTATGGCAACAACAAAATTTGATCAGAGCAAAACCAACAAATAATCAAACAGCACCATTGGATAAAAGCTGCCTTTGTACTTCATGAATTTGCTGAGCTGCTGCACCCCAAGCTGGGTTTCCTGGACTGTGGAATATGTTCTTGCACAGCCTGATCACATCTGCAGGTATGCAGCAGACTTCTGCATGCAGGACTGTGCACTTCTACCCTTTGGGACAGACTTCCCTTCCTGTTCCTGGACTGACCAAAGTCCAGAACTCCCACATGTTAGCTAGGTGGGAGCAGACCAGGACATTACCAGTTTGTTCTGTGCAGGCATTGAAAAACCAGGTGTGGTAAGAGCTGTTTCTCCATGTTTTGCAGCACCCACAAACAGACTTACTTAAAAGATTCGTAATGTAAGAAATCAACTGGAAACAGAAAGTCCAATATCAGATTAAAGTGGTTTGGTATCTCTGACACAAAATATTTATCTACAAGGTTCCCAGAGATGTCAAGGTCTGAATCAGTTATCTTAACACAAATATACAGTTGTAAGTTCTCTCATTTTGGGTTTGAAGTCACACTTCCATCTTGGGCAATAAATGGCATTTTACTGCTGTTCCTTATGGCCACTGCCCCTTCAGCTTTACTGTTGACATGTTTCTAGGATAAAAAAGATAATTAAAAGTCATCTCCATGCTTATGCATTCTTCTCTTCATGCTTATACTTGGTGAACTGGTTGGTGACACCTGGCCCTCTGAATCCACTTTAGCAGCCACCCTAACAAGATAGCAACCTGAATTTAGTCTGGAGCATAAACAAGGCACATGCCAGACCCTACGCTGAAGCGTGGTGCAGGCTTGCAGGGAACATTTGGTCCTGAGTGCTCATCTGCAGACCAGCTGCACCTGGAGCCTTGCAGCAAGGATATGAGGCAGCACGGGGAAGGGCCACAGGATGGCTCTTGGAACCAGATGTCTGGCAGAAAGAACGTTGTTCTTCCCTTATGGGCTTGTGTCTTGGAGGAACTGCCCTACAAGCCACTGGTCCAGAGCAGAGTCTGAGACTTATGTTTCTTTATTTACTTTTTGGTTTTATATTTCCATGACTTTTCTGGGAAGATCAAGCCCCTGAAGAACACTACCCATGGGCCAGGTTGGGAAGACTGCATGATGAATGTGTCGTGCAAAGCTAGGTTAATGCTTCTGTGACACCTCTGAGAAAAATTCCTCCTGGTTTCCATACCTACACTGCTGCTGCTTCAGTGTTTAATGCCAAAATGCCTGGTTTTCTTGACCTTTAAGTGAATTCAGTGTAGACTGGTCACTGCTCCAAAGGGTTCCAGTAGTTTGTCTTTTGTTCATATGGTGTCTCTCAGAGGGGAGAACACACCATATGTGTGCAGTGTCTAGGCTCTAGGAAGACATCAGGACACTACACCAGCTGGCTTCCACTTGAATGTAAACATGTCACAGGGGTTGTTACAAGGAGTTGTGTGATAGAGAGGTCCAACTACTTTGGTGTCAACCAGCAAGCAGCAGCCCTTTTTGTAAGGGTGTAGTGCAGTCTTGAAAACCAGCAAGCAATGCCTATCAATGCAGTAGGGTCATTCATGGTCTGCAAACTTACTGGAGGAACCTCTTGAACTAAGGCAGCCCACGGCAGGAGAGATGGTATCTCTAGATAAGAAGTTATGAATCTCAGGGAAGGGGCCTTGTGGAGATCTGTAAGCTTGAAAAAATTGACTCTGTCCCTATCCCTGTGTTTTTGTGTTAGAAAAGGCAGAGGGGTTGGGAAAGATGGGAGTCTAGATCCACCTTAAACACCACCAAAGAGATGCAGTCTAAAAGAAAAGATAAGCTCAACAAAGGCGCTTGCTGAAAACCAACTATATCAACAAACCCCAGCTCCTGCAGCTTGGTGACTATGCTGCCCAGTGACTCCTGTTCATAAAGGGCTGATTCTCTTCCCTTTCAGAAAACAATGTGTTCCACACACTGAAATAAATAACAGCCCCTCACCAAGGCCCCGGCAGTGTCAGGGGGTGTCAGGCTCTGCTCAGCAGATAACAAAGGCGTCAGCATGGAGCCAATCTCCTCCTGCCATCTCAGACTGCCCTTGCTGCACTGAATGAAATTTTTCTCCTAATGGAAATGAAGAAAACCTCCAGTGCAGATAATCCTCTGTTATAATGGCTGTAGATTTGGGAAGGGGGCCAAGCAGTGTAAAGAACAAGCCAAATCTCTTTTACTTAAAGCCTGGCCTGAATGTGATAATGTAATGACTTTGATTGGGATGTTTCAAATGCCATTCATTGAGATTGACTTAGCACATAGATGATATCAGCCAAAATAATTAAGAACGAGGAATTGAACAGATAGAATCATCTGACTCCTCCTTCCCAAGAAAGCTGGTATCCTTTTCCAAGTACTGGAGAGGACTATTTGGTTTAAACACTGCTTAGTCCAACCCAGCCAGCACCCTTTCACTTCCACTGCCCTTTGCTTTCTGTAGAAGGATCAATAACTATCATCAGGCTGAAGTCCCAGGAGCCCTGTTTGCAAAGGCAGAGTTACTGGTTATTTTGTGCCTAACTTCCATCTGGCCACTGCTGGTCCCACTTTGCCCGCAGAACCTGATCAGAATCCCACTGAGGTCCTTGGGAAGATTCATGTTCATTTCACTGCATTCTGGATTGTGAGTTTCTTTTAGCAATGTAGGTTTCCAAAAGCGTGGTAGCCTTGGCTGTTGTTTAGCTTCTTAGTATCTGTCATAGCTAACTATTATTTCTGTTTTACAGAAATAAAATGCAGCTCAAACTCTGATACTACATGCAAGCTTAAAATGGCTTTCAATTACTATTAGCAGGCTTTTAAATGGGATTGTGGTGACAACCTGAAAGAAGCAAAATACTTAGGGGAGAAATTAAGCTATTGGAATGACTGGTTATATTGAACATGCTCCTCACACAGCTGGCAAAGAGCAAAATAAAGCTGAAATAAATTGATGACGACCACATTCTGGAGGAATGGCAGTTTATCTTAAAAGAGAAAAGAACATTCAGCTTCTCTGCTAAAACAGCTTATGACACTGAGCATTTGGACACTTCTCCCACAAACCAGGAAACCAGTAGCAACCAGAACAACCACAATAGATGACTTTCTATATCCCACACCAGCATAACTGAGCACAGAACATAAAATGAGTGAAAAATGCTGCCATTCTGAATTTAATATGTCCAATTAGCAGAATTCTGATGGCTACAAAGAATGGAAGGCAACAGGGGATTACATTCATTGTCCATTTCAAGTCTTCCAGTAGGCAAATAAACTGAGACCTTCAAAAGAAATCTAAAAAAAAAAAAACCCAAAACCAAACCAAAACAAATAAACAAACAACCAAAAAGAAAGAAAGAAAAAAAAAAACCAAACAAAAACCCTCATACATTGGACAAGCTTTGGAATGGTCAGAAGGCCAAGATCTATTGTTCTGGTTGAATTTTTTACAAGCCCATGGCATGTCATAGAGGAATATCAGTATTTGAAGGTTTTCATCTTTCTGGTCATCTAATTCAGCTCCTTCCAGGGAGGTAATTTATTTTCTTCACTGTCGCCTTCATTCACTAGGTTTAGAGATGAAATCAAGATGCATCAGCAGCCTTGAGCAGGGCGTCAATGCTACTTTGAATTTTCCTTCTCTTCTGTTTAATTGAATTTTCATTTGTATCTGCTCAGTTGTTTCTCCTTCAAGGCCTTTCCCCCCTCTCTCCCCCCTTTTCTCCACTCATCCATATAGATGATACAAGCATTTCTGGCAAGCACCAGCTGCAGATATGAGTTCTTGGCCATCTTCTACTTTTAGAAAAGCACCAAGAGCCCAAATAAAACCAGTGCTTGTTCTGTGAAGCTTGAAGTCTGCTTTTCAGAAAGACCAGTCTCTTTATTAAATCCACTGCCCTCTCGAAGACATATGATAAGACATGGAGGGCTGCAGAGCTATGCAGTTGTCACTGCAGTGGACAAAAAGCTGTGTCTGGATTTTGCTGGGTCAGCATAGCCAAACAGGACTTTGCAGTAGCATTAAAGTTATTTTGAGATTCCTCCTCCACATTCCCCAAAAAAACTGCCCTGAGCTCCTGGCAGGCCAGCACTCCAAACACAGTCTAGCCACAACCTCTCCACTTCTGATTTGTTTGCCATCAGCATAATCTTTCTTTCAGCCTGCTTTATTAGACACAAATTCACTAGGAGGGATCTGAGATGTAACCTGTGAAATCTCCCACCTTGAACTGGCATCGCTTCCTCCAACCACTTCCTTTCATTGTGGGGTCTGAACAATTCCCATCTGTGGTTGAGGATGGTCTCTCTTGCACTGGAAATCTTCAGTACAGGAAACTCACCAACTCCTCCATCCAAACTTTGATACAAAGGCTAGAAAAGATACAGTTCCTCACAGAGATTCACCAGCCATACTTACTACTCCAGCTGAAAGTGATAAAAGCTCTTCTGTGCAGAGAAGTGATTAGGAGAAGCAAGAGAAAATTTCAGACAAAATTATCAGGCCACTGGAGAAAGTTCTTTAATGGAAAAACTACCTGCAGTTGAGTGATACACAATTCATATAAAAATTTAAATACTCATGTTTTTAAGTCATTTATGAGTAAACCATGCAGAACACTGAGGAATATGTAATTTAATAGAATTCTGCATTAGGACAGAGATGGACAAAATGACCTTTCCATGATCTATCCGTCACTCACCGGTATAATTTCTGCTTGTAATTCATTATTCTGAAGCTGTTTACTGTTTTGTCTATGACAAGGGCAACTTCCATCAATGAGTTCTTGAAAATGGAATTCCTGGCTTGTTATCAGAGAAAACTGAGATTCTCATTTGAATATTCACCTTTCTTGCTCTTGTACACGGTACTTGATCCATCACTGAAAAGTTGACATTGTCTTTGGCACTGAAGCTCTGTCAATCTGACTTAACCTGAGAGATATTCAGGGTATGTTTTGCTACTTAGTGAAAAACTACAGCACTTCAGTCATTAATAATTAAGTGTGAATTTGCAATTGGATACAAAATCTGCTGCTGTACCTGTGTAGGTTTGCATTTATTTTTACACTCAGCACACTGCTGTTGGATATATACTGCAGGAGCTTTGGGCAAATGGTTCACTGTCTCTCCACTTACGGTAAGGACCACTACTCACAATAATATGTATTAAGGAGGTCTTTTAGAAGAGAATAAATCAGACATTAAAGAAAGATTGCTTGTAACTGAAGTTGTATTGAAACAGTTTCTCCCCCCCCCCCCTTCACGTTGGTTATGGAAGGATGTATTTTAAAAAGGAAAAGCACATTGTATCATTGTATCTTTTAGCTTGCAGAGTTTTGAGTCCTGCTTCTTCAGCCTCATCCAGGAAGCTAGTCTTTGAATCTTACCATGGAAAGAGAGCTTGCTAGGATCTCTCTTGTGGGCAATCTCTTATGGTTACAGCCTAAACTGTGCATGGGGGTTGCCATTTCTGCTGCCAGCTTTTGCCCTTCTTAACAGCTCTGACAGCTCTGATCCTCTTACTCTTGGCACTTGCTTTGAACAAGGTTCACATAAAGATGTTGGTGTCCAGTCCGTGCACTGTTGTATCAAGCTGCTGTCAGTCTTCTGGATGACTGCTTAGCAAACAACCTCATTTTGTTATCCAGAGCCTGAACTTGATCATGATTGCTTGTTTGACTCTTGCTTCAAAAGACCAAGCTCTGTCACTTTCTGGTCTTTTTCACTATCTGCACTAAGTCCTTGTCTTGCCTGGTGGTGTTAAACCTCTGCCAGGCTGGTCATTTCTCTCCTGCATGTTTGTAAGTGATGTAACAAGTAAACAAAACAAGTATTTAGGGTCTTAGTTTCTATTTCCTTGGGGGATAATGCAGGAACACAGTTGAAGCCAGCAGGTTACTACTGCAAAAAACAGTGGGAGCAGTGAATTGTTCAAATTCAGAAGCAAGTGGGGCTTCAAAGAACACTAAACAGCCTGGTGTGCTTTCTTGGTTTTTCCTAAGTTCCTTAACATACAGCATCTTCTTTTGGGGAAAAAGGTGTTTAAGTGGGAAGCTTTCTCATAAGGAAAATAGAAAACACAAAACTTACGGAGGGAAGGGATAGGGCAGGTTCCTTCTGGAGCTTTTGAGAAGCTATGAATGTGACAAATATCTTCACAAGGAAGACTTTCTAGCCTGGTTTATTTATAGTAAGAGCACAAAAGGTGTCTTAATGAAGCTGTGAACTGGTGAGCCATTATGAGACCAGAGGAGCACTGGGATAACTCACTGTCTGAATGGGAGATGGGTGAGGATGCAATTCTCTATCTCCCTTTAAAAGGCAGCAGTGACCTATGCAAACCACCTTGAATATCAAGGTTAGGGTAACCACATCAGTGACAGGCTTTTAATGCAGGCTTCAAAATTTGCTCCCAATAACATGGAATTTGAAAATGTTGTTCAGCACTCCTGTAATCAGGATTCTGTAACATTTTGGCACCTCAGGAAGGAAAGTTACCTTATAAATGACAAAGACTGTGTCTAAGGCTGAGGGAAAATAGAAGAGAGAAGTCTCCAAAGCCCAGGACAACTAAAGCCTGTTACAAAATCAGAGCGATCATTCTAGTGTGAAGCAAACCTGAGCTTTGCATTAAAAATGTAAATGTGATTGAAATAGCATAACCAGATTAAATGGATTTGACCTCTAGAAGCATGAAAGATGGTCTAAATACAGTGAAACAGCAACAAATGGCTGCACTTTCCTTTTCACTGTGTTATGCATCACAGGAAATTTATTTAAACAACACAGAAATTTCAAGTCAGTGAGAGATTTGCATTTCTTTTACAAGAACTCATAGAGAAAATAAGGCTGGTTTGGGAAAAAACACCCATCATTTAAATGCCTAAAGGTACAGAAGAACTTAGAAACTGCTTTTCAATCTCGAATGTGACTGATTTACCCTCAAAAATTAAGCTCTAGCACACAGAACTAGCCAGGAGTGACTGAATCCTTCAATACAAGCCCACATCTCAACCTTCAGTACATTGCTGCCTTAAGGGAGCATTTGACAGACATTTCTTTCTGAGATTTTGGGATATTTTTTTAACTCATATCAGTGCCACAGTCTGGTTCACTACACTGCCATATATCACCGTACAAGTGCCACCATACCACCACAGCTGGTAGGGACAGACACCACCATCAAAACGAGATGTTAGTCAAACCCCAGCTTAGGATGTTAGAAGGCTGCCAGTAAAATGCTGTATGGGATAAATCCAAGAAGGCAACACCCAGAAGCAACGAAACGAACCAAAGTGGTGTGAAGGGGAATTAGGAATGATAACCAAACAGTCCCAGCTAAGCCAGGCTTTTTATGCACTCACAGGGAAAATTCTGCTAGTGCTGTGCAACACTGTCCCTCTGGTTTCCAATTAGAGAGTCAGATCTTCAGTCAACCCTGCCATTAGGAACACTGAGTAAGGAGACTAATCTGGATTTTCTTATCATATAATCATTTAATAACTTGGGGTCAAGGTCTCTGTCCAGAGCAGAGCTACCATCTCATGTAGGCCAGGTCACACAGGTCCTTGTCCTGTTGAGTTTTGAAGATCTTCAGGGATGATGACTCTCCCCTTTCCTGGGTCCAGTTCCACTTTTGCATCAACCTCCCCATGAAACATTTTTTCCTTATATATATTTCCATGAAATGCTTCTGTGTTGCCTCTGATCTTTCACTGTGCATCTCTAAGAAGAGTCTGGCTTCACCTTCTCTCTGCTCTCTTTGGGTGGTGGAAAGGAGCAGCAAGGTCTTCCTCAGCTTTCTCTTCTTCAGCTTCCTCAGCCCCCTTTTACTTGACCTGTGCACCAGCCCAATAACCTTGGAGGGCCCAGTTTATCAGTGATTCACCCCTTAATTTAGGAGATCCAAAACCAAACATGACATTTCAGATGCTGCTTTGTGAGCACGAAGTAGTGGGGGGGGAAAGGAAGATTTAGTGCCAGATGATTTCACACAACCTTATTTCTTGAAGTCATTAAACACATATAAAATGCTACAATTAAGCCTGCTCTTCCTAAAACCAGTGTTTTTTTCTTTCTCCTTATACAAGTAACATGGCAAAGAACTGTGACTGAAATAAATTTGAAAGTTGGTACCTGAGAGCTCCTGTGGCAAAAGAGAAATGTATGTGGCATGAAAAAGCCCAGAGCACAAGAATCTTTTTTTTTTTTCCCTGATCTTTTATTTTCCAAAAGGAGTAAGAAACAGAATAATATTTGGACAATGGTTAGATACACAGAGTGGCACTAAAACTGGGTGGCAATCAGCACAAGCAGAGATGATGGTCTTCAGCAAGGCTCAGGTGCTAACCCAGTTCTGTTCAAGCCCGTTGATGTTGATGTGCACAGCATCAGAAAACTCAGTTGTTCTGGGGTTTAGATCTGAGCATGAATGAAACATGAGCCACCTCCTAAACTTAACCACATACAGATCAGTTGCAGCTCTAATTTGGAAGCCCTGTAAGTCCCGTGGCCTCAGTGCAGCAGTGCTGAGCTGCACAGTCCTCACACAGCTGCTGAAAACCAACAGCAGAGAGTTACGCACGGAGTGAGTCTTCAGGAGGATCCAGACAATCGTTGTGCTGAATGAGGAGGATTCTCCTGGAGAACAGACTGAGCAGGATGTGTCTGAGAGCTTCAGACAGGCTCTGTGCTGCACCAGTGTGTGCCCAAGTTAGTGAGGGAGCCACTAAAAATGTTGTGATCTTGGTTATTTTAAAAATCTCAGTATATTTATCCAGTTACTTTAGAATTTAAATACACCACTTTGGCTGGGCTTGTATCATTGTTCTTACAGTTTGTAAGAACTTTTTTCCAATTTTTTACTGGAAACTCCAAAAACCTATTTCAAAGACCATGAAGAAGTAGTGAATAAAATCAGAATTTAAATTTAATCCTGTATACTGTGTATCTGTTTATGCCAGAAGGCCTCACCTATTTGTTTGATCACAGATGGGGAAATTAGTACTATTTGATCTCACTGATCAGAACTAAAAGTACCAGTGTAATAATTCAATTTTCATGCTCTGTCATGTAGGAAAAACTTTATCATTTGTTAATCTAAATATAAATTTAAAATAAAGAGATTTCCTGAAAATGTCAGCAAACAGAAGTAGTAGATAAATAAAAACTTACATAGAAAAATAAAGGCTAGATTCGGAATTATTTACTGAACCATGTTAAAATTACTAATCACTATCTTTTTACCATTTATGGGTTCCCTTAGTGTTTATTTCCTCTTCACATGTTTGTTGTTGCTGAATGCTTTTAATAATTAGCTATGCTGAAAGACCCTGAACAGACATCACCACAGAAGATACCAAGATTTTGATTTGCTATCAGTACCTGGATTCCCCAGTGCCAGCACTGGCTTTCCTCTGCCTGCACATCCCACCTCACGGCAGAGGTAAGATCTGGCTGGTCCCAGCAACATGCTTTCAGCAGAATTCTTATTAAGCACAAGGCTGTTGCCAGAATGAAGACGTTGAGGGCCCTTCCTTTTTCTAATGTGACCCTGATGCCATCAGTCAGTGCTGGAGAAATGCCAACCCTGGAGCTGGGATTTCGCACCGCACTCTCCTGTTCCTCCTTACCAGTGTTTCACAAGGGCTCAGGGCACGCAGAGAGATGCAGATAACAAACCACGACCATCAGCTCATGTAGCTACCATTCAAACATCTTAAATGCACACACTGAGCAGCATCAGGTTTCTTGCTGAAGAACTGGCTGGACAGAAACCAACAGCAACAAGTTGATACAGCACCGTGGCTTTTTTTCCTGAGCTGTAAAAGCAGGAGGATATAAATTTATCATACTGCTAAATTGAGGAAAACAAGGGCATGCTTCTAGGAGCTTTCTGCTTTATTAAGTAAACATCTCCTCATTCATGTGGAAAATTTTTTCCAATTTGGCTAAATAATTAATCACCAAAGAGTGACTGGTGATTAATGAACACTGTGATGACTTTCTGAGGTGTGTGTTCATCACGACAATTTTCTTTCATCCCAGTGATTTGTGCTGGTGTTACTGACAAAATGTGATGATAAAGGCTCTGCAGTGTCTGTGGTGATTCCAATGACAGAAATCTGCCCATTTTAGACTTACAGGAGGTGAAATGGGGTCCCCACCTAACCTTGGGAAGGAGCATCTATTGCCTGGACATCAGTGCACCAGCCTGGCAATGAGTGACCAATGTCTTATTCTGCCAAGGGCACTGTAGTAAGAGCTCTCCTTAGCCAGTGAAAAGAGCTGGTTTATTTGCAACAAGCTAAACCACCCTGTAACCACCCCTGCTGTAACACCCTTTCACACTGCTTATAGATGTAAAGAGGCTGTGAGTAAATAAAAACAGATTCACAAAATGCACTGAATCAAATACTCAGTTCTGCACTACTTAAGAAGCCAAGCTGATTGTGTTACATTTAAAACTCATTATGAGGATGGTATTTCTCTCCTGTGGATGAAGCTGAGCAGAAACCTTCATGCTGTGGAGGAGCACGTGCCCTGCCATGCCAACCATTTAGAAGAAGACGACACGATGACAAATTCACATAGCCTTAGCTATTGCAGCCTGAAATTAGGGCATGCAGATCCACATTGTGGTGCCCTGGAAGTAATTTTAAGATCTCACCATGAATTTTGGAGAGCCTCAGAGCTGGTCTGTACCAGTTCCACACAAAATTCCTCCGGAAATTTATACATGGGACTATTTCATTACGAGATATCAAAATGAGATATTCTCCCTCCTTTGCTGTAAAGGCAGGAGCTGGATTATAGCAAGATCCAGCTGTAATGAATAAGGAGCACTGTACTGGCAGTGGGGAAACATCTCTGTATCACTGTGAGATACAGACCACAGGTCTAGAAATCCACCTATAAAACTTCTCCTTTGTTACCTAGATAATTCTGGTTAATGTCCATTTTGTGCACTTAGCCTTTCCTATACTCTTTTACTTAATGCCTAAAACTGTAGCTACCAACTCAAATCAGCTCCAAGAGGGTGAGGATAAACCACCCAATTCTGCTAGGAGGTAGTACACATTTTTATCATTTAAGTGATATTTTCCTCAATAGAGGCCCATTCTCATCTTATTCCCTTCTGTAATGACTTCCAGCTGATGCAGAAATACTCCAAGTCTTGTACCAGACTGTTATGGTGTGTACAAGTTGCTGCTGATTATGCTCTTGTAGACAAGAGAATTTAATACAAGTCTGAAGTTGCTGGAATCTCAAAGCATGAGTCACTGCTCTGCCTTTCAGACTGTTTTAAGCACTTGGGGGGTTGTGTTTCAGAGGAGGGACGTGCACAGAGACAAAATGTCCATTGCCAGCCTCCCTGACAAGATGTAAGACTGGGGTCATGAATTCTCTAAAGAGGATATTTTCTCTTGGACAAGTGAAAGCCTGCTCAACTCAACTGAAGACATTCCTCATGGCCTCCCAGTGGAAACATGGATCTCCCCATTCCTACACGACGTAGCTTGACACATGCCAAAGAGAAGAAAATCCCTTTCCTTGTTATCAAACCCTATATTTCCTATCTGCATTGGGTCCTACTTCTGCTGAAACCTGCTCCAAATTTTCCTGGAACACCTCAGTCCTAAACAGTCAGTCAAGAGCTCTGGGCCTTGTCAGAGATCACACCTCAAAGCACTCACTAGGATCAGCATCTCCCAACCTTTTCCCATAAGCAGCTCCTGCAACATGAACCAGCAGAACTTCTGCTGAAAGACTGCACAAGTTATCCTGTAACAAACAGAATGGATGATAAATTGCCTTTGGCTCCTGAGGACACAAGACCCCACAGATGGGCCTGATGGGGAGAGGAGGATTATTAACAAGCATGGCCCAAACTCTTTATATTGCAGGAGGACCCTGTGTTACCCATCCCTCTTGTCTCTCTCTCAAGCTGGTGTATTCCAGCTCCTTTGTTTTAAGCTTACAGATTTTATACTCAGATAAAAGCTTTGCTGATGAACTGAAATCATTTTTGGTGACCAAGCAAAGCAGGACATGCCCAAGAATAAAGAAAAACAAAGTAATTTCAGCTCTGCCAGTCCTTCCCTTTCAATGTCAAAAACCTTATTGATTAGCAATTGGAAAATAGGCGTGATGTCAGCTTACTACACAGTTTTCTGGGCTCTCTTCTGAGGGCACTCAGTTCTTTCTCAATTAACGTGAAAGCTGGGGAGAGTAAGCATTTTTACTGGTAAGTTAAGAAATGCTTCCATCAAGAGTTTTATTCTACTATCGCAGTAAGCACATAATGATTGAGTTTTGGATTAAAATACTTTTTTCTCCTTTTTTCTCAGCACTAGAAAAGCATCAGTTCCTTTGCTTTGTGTTACTCAGTAACATCCAGCCTTTTGCCTTTTCTGATTTTAGGCAGATTCCTAAGACCATCTTATAATCAGGACTGTAATCCTCCAAACTCCCTTACATCTGTCATTTTCCTGAATGGCTGTAGGCTTAATGTGCCAGTGCCATCCCGATCCTTTTGTTTCCTGGTTTTGGTTTTGTGAATGAAAAATAGCAACATCCAGGATCCCACCAAGTGTCACAGTAACATTTGAAATTCATCACATCTCATAAAACCTACAGATTGAACAGATTATCATCTTCAGTGTAGGAAGAACTTGGCCCAAAGTCCAGTGAGCTCAAAGAGAGGATTTGGGGTCAGTAGCATTCAAATTTATTTGAAATAAGCGAGGTTGCTGGTTTCAATATTGTCAATGCTAAAAGGTATCAGGCTTCAAAAGTAACCAAGCAATTGACATGTATTTGATTTCCTCACCTTCATTTTGGGAATACTCAGTTCTTGAGTACTCAGGCTAGAATAAGCCTGAGTACTTTATAATAGTATTTATTTTATAGTAATATAGTAATTTATTTTTTAACTTTTCTCTGAAGTGAGGAGAACTGGAAGTTTTCTTTCGAAAACAAAACACACATCTAAACAAAGACCATCTGAAACCAGAGCTGATCCAGTCATCATCTGAGTCCAGGCTCCACAGAAATACTTTCAGGCTCTACACAAACCCCCGAATATCAGGAGATTTGCAATAGCACCAGGAAAAGGGACTAGACTCTTAAACACCCTGGCCACTTGAATTGAAGGTTTTGGCAGTTCTTACCTGCTGGAGCTCCTCTTTAAACCAACATAATAAATAAAGGACCAAATTCCATCTTTCACACTCAGCTGCACTCAGGGTGTAACCACAGACTTCAGAGTGTAGAGGGTGGATCTGTCTCTGCACTGTGTATGGCTGCTGCCTCATTGGAAAAGCTTTTCTCCTTCACTATCTGAGCAGGAGTTTGCAAAACTGAGCTCTTGGACCTGCACTTGCATTGTGCTTTCTGGCTGCATATCCACCAGCTTCAATACTCCTTTGTGATTTTGTATCCTGCAGATCCAGGAGAAACCAAGGGAGCTTGATACTTGCAGAGGCAGGCTGTGACTCTGAAAGGGGACTGAAGAAAACTATGTAATTATGAGAGTGTGAGCCGTTCCTGACTGCTCCTACTCTCCAGCAACCTGCTTCTGCCTTGGCCATCAGTGAAGCACTTCTTCATTTCACTCTTTCTCTTGACCAGACCAAACAGAAGAGCCAACACAGCGCCTGGATCTCCATGATTTGTCTCTTTTTCCTTCTTCACCCATTTTGATTATCTTCCCTATATTCCTCAGGTAAGCACTCTGGAGAACTCACATCAGGTATGAAGTTGTATGCCAGACAAATGGGAAAGGACAGACTGAAGAAGAAAACCACAACCTTCTTTAATTTGTTACCTAATTCATTTGTCAATCTAATGTTTCTTACAACCTCTGGGTTAGCCAAGCCATAAAACAAAACAGATCCCTGGTTACATTTGTGCAGCAGATTTGTCTCTTTCTTCTGAGCTCATTAAAACAACTGCTTTCATCTCATTAGATTGCTAAAACATTTCCAACAGGACTAGATGTGTCATGTCAGAATATGACAGGCAAATTTCTTTTAAGGTTTTAAAACTGGGTTGGAAGAGGAGAAGCTATGCAGTTCACTGTTGTCACTGAAAGATATTTTTACTTTTATGAGCCCCTAAAACAAGAAACAAATTAAGAACTGTCAAGGAAAAAGAAAAAACACAAACCCAAAATGTATTCCATCTTGCCTCCTAATATTGCTACTGCTTTTCTCTGAAATCTCTCAGTCTAAAAACAAGAACTTTAAATATAAAAGAAGGAACTATGGTTGTTAATGTTTTGGCACAATTAAAAATCCAAGAGGAAGGAAATAAACGCTGAAAACATGATTGCCCTTTGTAACTACAAGCCACAATGAACAGCCTTACTCTCCTCTGTTCCCAGCTCTTATTCTTGCCTGTTTCAGGGACAATCTCCCTGTGCTGTGCCACTGCAAATTGTGGAACGTGACACCCACAGCCTCCAGAGATGCAAGAAAGCATCTGTGAAGCTGGGGAAAAAAGCTGCTGTGAGGGGAGAGCCCCCTCCTACAGCAGCCTCCTCTGGATGGTCTCTGACACCCTGGCAGGAGATCTTGCCTTGCCCAGGGCGGGCAACGCACTGCCCAGCTGCCATGCCAACATCCCAGAGCTGCCCCAGCAGGCAGTCTGCTACTGCTTTCACTGCAGGTTCCACTGCCAAAACTGCCCCACTGGAGCCTCCTTCCTGCTGGGTCTGTGTGCCACATGCACGGCTCCAAATCCTCACCCACATCAGAGTGCGCTGGGGCAGATCTTGGGAGAATGACACAGCTTATTGGAAAGGCTGCAGCTCTTTCCCCTGCTTATTGAAACCCAGCTCAAATACGGCCCAGGTGCAGCCTGTCACTGCCCTACTTTGGGCTTTAAATCACAGAAACCCTGGAAAACAGCAGGAGATAAGTAAGGATGAGGATGGCTCGGCCTGACCTGGTGCTCTAGTGAGGTTCGTGCCTCTGGGTTGCCAGCTCACACCACGATCAAACAGATCCCAGATGGAAGCAGAGCCGAGTGGGGCTCTGCACCCAGTAGCAGAGGCAGAAGAGCTGTGCTGGGGAGTGGGACAGACCATGAAGGCACAGTTTGCAGCCCTGTCCCTGAGAAGATGCTGCAGAGGCGAAGCAACTCTGTGCTGTTAGCTCCTGTGGGGTGAAGTATTCCTGGGGGAAGGGGCTGCAAGTGTGAAATCACTACAGATTTGAGACACAGACATGCAGCAAAGAGCACTGAAGTGGGTGTTCACAGCACATCATTTCATTTCAATGGCATTTGGCATCAAATTGCTGTAAAACCAGTGGGCGGGGACTGCTTCTCACTGAAGAAGTTCATTAGATTATAAGTAATTTGGTTACATAGAGAGCAAGTAGAACCTGGGGCTGTTTTGAGGGGCTTTTTGAAAAAGGTCAGAACAATATATCAGCCAGCTGTTGGGACTGATGGCTTTTGGGGGGAAGACAGTAGATATTTCAAGATAAACACTGCACACTAGTGTATTTTTCTCCTGATTGTATACTTCCGTCCTTCTCATACTTAACATAAAAAACATTTTGTGAAAATGACTGGCATAGCAGAGAAGCCTATCAACTGAGTTACTGCCAGCACTTCTGATGAAGAGGCACATAGCTGCTCTGGAGGACATGCAGGGCTGCAAGCACCGGCATCTTGTGAAAGGGAGCTGGACCCAGCTCTCTGTGCCCAGCTCAGCAGGGGACAGAAGCTGCTGCTTCTGCAAAAGCAAAATCCAAAACCACAACCCCAAGATTTTTCCTGTGGGCAGGTGAAGCCATGTCTCCTCTGGAATGCCACACCTATTGCTAACCCCTTGTTTGGGAAGGTGAAATATTGCCCTGGCTCACCAACCAGAACGGTGGCTGCTGAGTAGGTGGCAGGACCTTGTTTCTGAAGGCATGCCAGCTAAGTCAGCCTCTCAGGGTAAGCACGATTAAACACTGAATTCCCTGGAAGCCTTGTGCTGATGGAGCGGATGGTGTCCCCACCCAAGCAGTCCAACCCTGCTCACCACTGGATCGTGGCACGGATTTCAGTGTCCTGCAAAGCAGTAAGAGATGGAGATATGCTCGGTGTCCTGCTCCGCTGGGGCTTTTGATGAACAAGCATATTCACCAGAGTTTTAAGTCCCCACAAAAATACCCTAGAACAATATCAGTCTCTATTTCATGCTACAATCCCGGTATTCCAAAAAAGAAGATTATAAGTTCCAAATTCTGCATGTGCTCGACATTTATTTGAATACATAGGATCTAAACAATGTTAACATCCATTGCGCTCCTACATTGTGAATTTACTGAGATAGGGTGGTGTGAGTGGAAGATGAATTTCTCTTGTCTAGTAACTCTCACCTTCTAGCTTGGATTTTAAAGGAAAGCCCCAGCTTTGCTTGGTTACAGATGGTTTTTAGATTAAGCTGAGTGAAAACAGAATCTGGACACAGCCTGATTCTGAATGCTGTGGCACACTCCGGAGTCTCATTGGCTTGCATGGCACAACCATGCCTTTCAGAACGGTTCCTCTGACTAGCTTGGCTCTGACCCTTCATTTTCAGACATGGGTAAAAGTATCTGGACTGCAGGACTGGTTGTGAAAAATACAGCAGAATTAATCAGCCAAGGTGGAGTAGTCAAAGTGCACGGCTGAAGGGTGTCAAAATAACCATGGGTGCTAAGAAAAGTGTCATTCCCAGCCTGTGTTGCCACTGTTTGAGATGTACATTCCAGACTGCAGTTCCACATCTGTCATTCACCAGTACCTCTTTTTTTTTTGCTCAATAACCTCCCCACTCACCAGCTAAAAGGTATCTTCAAATATTTCACTAAAAAATCCTGAATTATATTTACAAATCCTTATCTGCATCCTGGCTACACTCTCAAATTACTGTATTTTCTACTTTTTCTCCGGCTACCTAACATTTCAAGGATTAACTGGGCAGTGTGCAACCTCTTATAGTCCTATGTAACAATGTCTGATCTCTGTTCCTTTGTCTTAGCATTCTCCAATCTGTCTGTACAGTCC
Organism: Pyrgilauda ruficollis; assembly: GCF_017590135.1. Lineage (NCBI taxonomy): Eukaryota > Metazoa > Chordata > Aves > Passeriformes > Passeridae > Pyrgilauda > Pyrgilauda ruficollis. The sequence goes on from NW_024511432.1 coordinate 6,826,181, forward strand.
TGTGCTTGTTTTCAAGGCAATATCCAAGTGTGAAGCTGCTTTAGCCATTCATGAGGATGAGATTTATTATCTAGAAGCACACCAATAATACAGTATTAAAAAAATAGCACTCTTTCATCAAAACCTAATGAACATGCGATTTAATCTTTATTAAGAATTCATTAGGTTCTCAGCAAGGCTGTCTAATGGAGCTTGACCAGGTGAAATGCTAATGCCTACATTATATTTAAATTAATTTTCAGCAATGTTGGTTTCCCTGCGTTGCTCCCTGCCCATCGCTCTCCCCGGCGCCCGCGGCTGCGCGGCTCTCTCCAGATGCTGCTGCCGTGCTCATAGCAACACCGCTGTCCCCACCCCAGCCTCCGCACACTTCACTGGAGTTTCCACACTCACAGGTGCCTCCCAATTTCCAACACTATAAGCCCATCCACCATAGCAGCTTCCTTGACGTTTTCATATTAGGTACAAAGCTGCAAGCCTAGCGTGCCTTACTTTGAATAGTTTTAATGAAATGCATGTATATATATATACATATATATATACACACACACACACAAAATGGGTATATTTCAGTCCTCAATATACCAATCTAGTCCAGCAAACAGGTTATTATCTTAATGTGATTTGCTTCAAAAAACAAGAGCTCTGCTCTTTGGAAAACAAGAGTGATTGTACGCTTACTGTGTAGCCAGCGTGGTCACTGCCTGCCCTCCTGCCTATGGGCTCTACATGTGCTCTCCGCTGTTGTAGTTCCTACAGCCTCTCCCTTCAACCAAAACCCATTGCCCGCCATTCCAGCATGCTTCTGCAGAAGCAATTCCTAGAGATTAAATAATTTATTGGTGTTCATCTGCAGCGACATGTCTCCTGATCCACCATCTGCACACAAACAAGAGCAAACCAAACCTACCCCACCCCAGACCCAAATCAAACTGTGGGGGTGAAAACGGGGAAAAGCCCCCTTTCAAACAGTGAAAAGGGATAATCAGAGCCTCTACAGAAGTAGAGTACACAAACGTCAGTGGGGAAAGCCACGGACACCACTGTGCACTGGAGGCGAGTCTCCTCACAATGAGACCTCCCAGCCCCGCAGCGCCTTGGGAAAAGCACTGCCTCAGGCGGGGATGATGGTTTCATTGAACCCCCGAAGGGTGGGCACAGCAGCCACGGAGCTGATACAGAAATATCCGGGTCACCCGCTAAGCCACCCTGCCTGGAGGGGAGCTGGGCTGAAGGCCCAGATCTGCCCCCGTGGTGCACGCACATGCACGCGCACATGCACACCCACACTCACACACACTCACACTCACACTCTCACACACACACTCACACACACACACACACACTCATACACACACACACTCACACTCATACACACACACACTCACACCCACATTCACACACACACACACACGCACACCCGGGGCGGTTACGGGAGCTCAGGGCTGCAGCTTGCGACGGGCACGGGCCCCTTTGCTTATTCCGGAGCCCCTTAGGCTTCTCCCCGGCCCCTCCGGAGGCAGCCGAGCGCGGTGCCGGAGGGGCCCCGCCGCTGCCGCCGGTTCGAGCCCCGGCCGGGCGCTGTCCAGCGCGAACGGCCTGAACGCCGCGCCGGGACCCGCCCGTCGGCCCGCGCAGCCCCGGGTCCCCGCGCCGGGACCTGCTCCCGGCTCCCCGCGTCCCATCCACACCCATCCCTGAGCCTCTTCCCCTCGCTAAGCAACCCCGGTCCCGGGGGGGCCCCTCCCAGCCACGGATCCCTCTGCAACCACCAGCATCGCAAAGCGGCAACCGCTCCCAGCTGAAATCCAGACCCTGAACCAGCGCCCAGGCTCGCTCAGTGATGGCGCCCGCCTCCAACCAGCCCGTCATGTTTGTAGCGGTGGGAGGACGGGATATTTCATTGTATTTTAATTTTTTTTTAAATGGGTCGGGGGAGAATAGTCGCACCACGGGTGTACCTCCACTTCTATTAGCCTTCCCTGCATCTGCTTTCCTACTGGGTGCATTTACACGAGCCACGAGGATGCTTGGAAGAGACCTTGCGGTGGGGCTCTTCACTGCTGTTTATTACACGGTTACATCTAATTAAACACAGAAAAAGGGTGTGGGAAGCCCCAGCGAGGAGCAGCGCCGAGTACCATAGGGAGACTCGGATCCCAGAGCAGGAGAGGTTTGAATGAGATGAGTGGCCAAGCTCGTCGTTCATTAATTAAAAGAAGAAGGCACAAGCTCAATAAAAGGGGCTTTCAGTGATAGGGAGCCTTGGTTTAAATCCGCAGAGCCGGCGGATAACACCCCGACATTAAGCTTAACTGACAGCGTTCGCTTCACGGGGACATCTGCGCCGAGGGGGAAGGTGGGCTGCCGGCCTCCCTCCACCGCCGCCGGGGGCGAGGCCGCGGGGCGACGCTTCAGCACCAGCGGGCCCTGGACAGCGCCGGGAGCGGCGGCGGCCCCGCCGCGCTGTGCCTGCGCGGTCCCCTCAGGTAAACATGGCGCCCGCGGCCCTCGCTCACCTCCGCGAGCCCCCGCCCCGCTCTCCCGCCCCGCACCGCCGCTCACTCGCTCCCCCCGCGGGACTTACTTCATTTGCTTCACGATGGTGCTTTTTCCCGACTCTCCGGCTCCTGTTGGAAGAGAGATGAGGTGGGATAAGCGCGGGGGAGGAGGAGGAGGGGGGCGATGGGGGGGCGACCGGCGGGTTCTCACCGAGCAGGAGTAGTTTCACGTCTTTGGCCGCGCTGATCCCGTCCTCCTTCAGGTTCTTCTCGATGGCCTTGCTCCGCTCCAGGGCGGCTCTTTCCTCAGCACTCAGGGTACATCCCATGGCGGCGATCAAAATTTAAAAAAAAAATGAAAAAAAAAAAAAGGGGGAGGGGGGATGCAGCCCCCGCCGCCTCGGCTGGCTCCCGCGGGCAGAGAGGAGGAGGCGGCCGGGGGGCAATAAAAGAATTAAAGCAAATGGCCGTGAGGCTCCGGGTAGCGCAGCGCCTCCGCGGCGGGGCTCCCGGCTCCCTCCTGCCCCTCTCTCCCCGCGCCCGAGCGCTCAGTGCATCCAGCGGGGCTGCAGCGGGCACGGCGAGCTCTTCCCGGCCGGGAGGCGGAGGCGGAGGCGGGGGAGGAGGTGGAGGAGAAGGAGGAGGAAGCGGGTTGGCGGCGGGGGAGGGTGCGTCCCTCTCCCGTGCTCCCGACTGTCGCTGTCCCCTCCTCGGCGGGCGGCGGCGGAGCCGAATGGAGGCGCGGGAGCGGGTGGCAGATTTCAAGAAGCATTTTGTCAAGGCTCTCAGGCACATGTTGTGACTCTTGGGGATGTCCTGTTCAGGGCTAGGAGTTGGACTCGATGATCCTTGTGGGTGTCTTCCATCTCAGGCCACCCCACGATTCTGTAGGAATCATGCAGTGCAGAGTGCTCGGGGCTGTGACAGCAGTACAGTGGGTACGTGGGCACTGGGCTCCCCGGGCACTGCCCCGGGCACTGTGGGCACCCTGGCTCCCTGAGGGTCCCCCACAGCTCCTGCAGCCACACCCTGCGCCTGCCCCCAGCCCACAATGCCGTGGTTGTGACCTGGCCTGCGAGGAGCCCTTTGGGAGCTCTTTGATCAACACTTGCAACGTGAATCGTTTACATGGTCCGTGCAAAGCATCAGGTTTCACCACCACGTTGGATTATGTTTTCCATCAGTGTAATTAACAGATGGTTTGGGTTTTTTGTGTTGCACGTGGTCACAGACATCACCATATGACCTGCCTTCTTTTCATAACCATTCCATGACATCTAACAGTGATTTAAGAATTCTAGTGAGTTAAAGTCCCAAAATTTTCCTGGCAAGTTTTTTCCATTTCACAAGGTTGGAAAAGAGAGAAGAAAACAAGTGTCAACAAGGAAAATAAATAGAACTTTGTTTAAAATCTTTCCTACAGGCCCAGACAAGTCACAATATACTCAACTTTAATCCATAACATTGATTGATATGTGACAATCTAGCTATAAAAAGATCTCGAGAGGAAAGAACTATTGAGCACAGTGAGGTAAAATGCATCAAACTAAAATGAGGATAATCAAGGATTGCTACCTGATCCATGGAAAGGACACCCACCATTTCAGTAAACAAGAAATCTGCAAAGGGAAGTTTGGTTGTTCAGAAGTAGGTGTGAATGCTGAGGCTGCTGATTTTGCCTCTAAAAGCCACTCCACCTCTCTGCCAAAAAGCACCCAGCTGCAGGAGGCTTGACAGGAGCATCCCTGTGCTGTGGGAGGGAAATGCAGGGGCTCAGGGAAGGCAGGGGGCTGCTGTTTGTGCTGTTGGGTGTGGGTGACCATGTGCTTACACTGTGTGGGTTTTCCACTTGGGACCTCTGCTCACGGTCTCCTCTGTGATTGTCTTACCTGCTGTCCTGAGTTCACCAGATCCCATATCCAGGACCATTTCCTTAGGGGTAGAAATATCATTTCTAATAGCACTTAGAGTATTTTAAGCATGAAGTCACAGGCACTTTCTTTCCAGGCAGCCATCATCTCCTCCCAGTGCTGTTTCCCATCCCTTCTTCCTCACAGAACATGTTCTTCCCATATTCCCTCCTGACCTCTGAAACAAAAGGGAAAAACAGGACATATGGTTAACGAGGTAAAGAGGGGGTATGAAAAAAAAGCAGAAAAAAGGAAGCAAAAGGTAACTCAGTATTCAAGGACCAGTAATATTTACTACACATTTGTGAGCTAATAGGTGCAGTATATTTGAATTTTGGGTAATTTATTTCTGGAAGCTCAGGGGACTGAGATGGACAAGCAATCCCACAGCGTGTGTTCAGCAGGGAATAAATGGAGATGGGTGCGGTTACAGAGCAGTTCCTGCTCTTTCATATTCGCACAAATCTCATGTGTAAAATCAATAGGATCAGAATTTCAGTCAATAAGTTTCATTTCAATGGTTCTAGCCAGAGGGAATTACAAAAAGTGCTGTATAGAAAAAACACAATGAAGAAATCCAGAGGCAGTGTCCTCATGAGATGGCTGCATTTTCTTCCCATCTCCTCCAGCAGCTTGCCAGCCTTGGACTCATATTGGGAAACTCTCCAAGGGTTTTACTAAGAGAATTAGTCTTTTGTATCAGCCTCTGGCTACTCGTTATCTGACAAATTTGTAGCCCGAGTCTCCTGCCATGGAGAAAATTATTTCTCTTCTTCTTGACCAGTGTGGAGTCTGCAGTCAACCCTTTGTCCCATGAACATCCCCATTGCTACACAATAATCTGCTAATTTCTTTCTTAAGGGAAAATCAGAAATTGGCAAGTCTTCTCCTTGCTCTCTCAGCTCTCAGAAAAATTCAGGGGAGCAGCTGTGAAATTGAGCCATTTCTGAGCCATTTTTTTCCTGCTGCTAACTGAGCAGAGCTAGTGGAAACGTTTCTTTCAAAATTTTCTTAGAGGGAAATTTAATTTTTTTTTTAATCTGCTTATTCATGGCAGATGAATTTCAAGAACATGAAAGAAAAAAGGTTGCCTCCTCCACCAAACAAAATGCATTCCAGCCTACTTGGCTTTTGAGATAAATATATTGGGTTTTGTTGCTGAAAAAGATGTTTCCCTTTTTCAGGAGCTGAGAGAAGTCCTCTTTTAATGAAAAGTGGTTGCTGGTAGTAACAACTTCAGATGAAAATAAGCTTCTTTTTTTTTTCCCCTTTGTAAATGAGAGAACCTCTCCATTAAAGGTGGAGAGAAGGAACTTTCTTTCTGGCTATTCCTGCAATTAAACTATTTCATCAAGGTGCATAAAGAACTTGCTTGTTCCTGCTCTCTCCCAAGCCTAAGAGTCAGCAGTGTATTTTAAGCAGAAGTCTTCATTCTCCTGTATCTGGTCTGTGCCTCAGCAAAACCCAGCTTCTTTCTGCAGTCAGTTTTCAAACATAGTGCTAGGAAAGTTGATCAGATAGTAATTTCTTTAAGAAGTGAAGGATGGTAACAGAACTGATAGATGCCATTGAAAAAGTCCGTGCCAAAGTGATACTGCGGGGTAGAAGGCAGCTTTATGATCTCACATGTGTTGTCTTATCCTGGGTGCTTCCAGGCTTGGGACAGATGAGCCTTCCAGCACATCAGAGCCTGGGCTCTGCTCCCCAGCTCAAGGGTTTGTAGAGTGCTCTGCCTTTCTTCCTAGAATCACAGAACAGTTTGGGCTGGAAGGGACCTTTCAAAGCCATCTAGTCCAACCCCTCTGCAGTGAGCAGGGACAGCTTCAGCTGGGCCGTGTTGCTCAGAGCCCTCCCCAATCTTGCCCTGAATGTTTCCAGGAATGGAGCATTCGTCACCTCTCTGGGAACCTGCAGTGTTTCACCCCCCTCAAAATCAAACTTTCTTCCTTATATCTAATTTAAATCTATCCTCTTCTAGTGTAACACCATGACTTCTTATCACAACAGATCTTACTGAAACATTTGTTCCCACAGCTTGCCAGGAGGCAGTAAAGAGGGGTGAGAAAACTGTTCCATGGGCCTTGAGAAGGTCTCACAGCTACCACGACACTCCCGCCACCACAACAGAGGTTGCAGTGGTATTGGAGGGAATACCACATTGGTTCCATCCCCGTAATTAGTTGATATGGCAGGATCAGCACATCCTCAGAGAACTGGTGGGTGGAATGAGGAGGGAGTGGGGTAAGCCCAGAATGATGTGACCATAGGAGAAAAGATGCAAAGCTTTGCAGCTCGTCTTTCCCCTCCTACTTCAGGGTTGTTCTGTCCGATCTATAATCTTGTATTCCTTCGGTGTGGTTTTAATGGACATGCTAATGGAATGGCCACCAATCCCATGGAGAGATAGTGATGCATTCTAGCAGATCTCACCATTAGGAAGTTTTGCCTGGATATTCAGCTTAATTTTTCATTCCTTAAATTGATGTCAATTACCCCCCAGCTAAACCTAGTTATGTAGTGGAAGACAGGTTTAAAATACTGCGTGATCTCACTAAATTGGAGAAATGGACAGAAATCAATACAATGAGAGGCAATAAGAACACCCATAAAGGTTAAGTGGTTGATGGAGGAAGGATTAATGAAATGCACAGATACTAGGTTAAATTGCAAATATCCTTACTTCACTCTTACTCACTCCATACCCCACAAATATGTTCTACTCCAGCAAATCAAATGAGGAAGCACCTTAGAATACGACTAGTGATTTGGAGAAGCAGAGAGAGACGAGTATTAAGGGAAAGATGGTCTAGGGTGAATTTATTCTGTGGAAAATTGGCTATAAGACAAAAATGAGACATCACACAAAACAAACAAAAAAGCCTTCCCTAACAACTTTCCTCACCTAAAAAAAAAAAAAAAAAAAAAAAAAAAAAAAAAAAAAAAGAAATCAAAAAAAAAAAAAAAAAAAAAAAAAAAAAAAAAAAAAAAAAAAAAAGTGACCTGTTGGTAAGAATATGACCTGCAAAATAATTGGTGTCAAGAAATAAGTTGGACAGCCTGATGAAGTCTAGAGAAATGCAGAAAAACCTACTTTTGTTGTTAGTTTTTCATGCCTGTCTGGGTGGACAATGATAAGTACAGTACCTGGGAATCACTGACAGCTCCTGCTTGAAATTGGGTGAAGTTTTTGGGCTAGGGCTTATGGGGTTAACACATTTGTGTGGCAGAGAGATACAACAGCTTGTCTTCAAGGTACTTGGAACTAACCTTAGAAAGTTTTCTGTTCAGGTCTGTCATGTCACAGAGAGAAGAACGGGATGTATTCTGAGGAAAGTAACAAATGCCAGAGAGAAGATCTGCAGGGGAAGCTGAGGAGAACTGCATGTACCAGGGCTGGAGGAGGTCCTGGGGCTGGTCTGTCTGCCAGTCCCAGAAGACAGCAGCTGAATGAAAGCACTGCTCAGAACTGTGGTTCAAACCAATGGTTTCTTGAGGATCCACATCAGTTTCTCCACAATAAAGTTGTTTTTTTTTAATATAAAGGTTTCTACTACTTATTGTGAAAAGACATTTATTGTGTGGCCTGAAACAGGACATTACCTAAGTTTGCAGAGGGTCCCAAGTTATGGTTTCTCAAAGTGAGTAAGAACTTGTCAATAACCCTTAATGTGGTCTGAGCTTCTCTCTCTTTTCTGCAATGACTTTCAATTCCCAGCTGTAAGGAGTCCTTGCAGTGTCAATGTTTTCCATTTTTTAATGGTTCAGGGACACATGGTGGTTAAAAGACTTGTAGACTTACCAAAAAAAAAAAAAAAAAAAAAAAAAAAAAAAAAAAGCAGAAGAGAAATTATTAACTCTTTTGCTGCTGATCATTGAAAGGAAATCAGTACAGATTCCCTCATGGGTACTTTCATTGTTGGAGACAGGTAACAGGACTGAAAGCAGAGAAGAAGCCAACATCTACCCACTTTCCCCAGTAAGAAATATGTAACAGCATGGGTGATTCAGCAGGTGCACCAGCAACCTTGAAAAGCCACAAAACTGAAGCTATGCAATATTGTCCTTCAGGCAAGGGTGAAATGGTGCCAAAAATGAGACAGAGAAGCTGCCCGTGGCTTGGAACTTGATGACGGCAAGGATCCGTCAGCCCTTTACTATTCCTATTTCCACAACATCAAGGATGATGATTTAGGAGGAATTAAATTATTCCAGCCACAATCCAGGACTGCTGGTTAGAGGCAAGGTCTTGATTACTCTGTGTAGGAAAATCAGTCATTGCTTGGTCTTGGTGAAACTGAGCTTAACCTCCTGCATTAAGCATTCAAGCTCAGACATGCAAGTGATTGCACGCAAGTGTCACTTCATTCAGCTACTGTCATCAGATACAAGACTTGGATGGACAATTAAAGCAGCTCCATTTACAGCACTTCAGGAATATTCGGAATACTCCTGTTTTTATACAAATGCTATCCAGAAACCTTGCAGCTCTCATTCACACAAGTAGTCCTGATGAGTGATCTTATTGAGGAATGCTAATTCAGTCCCTGAAAATATCAGTGTATACTTATAAGATTCGAAGCTCTCAATGGCTAACTCCAAGTACAAATATACCACCAGTTATATACAACTCCTGCACTTTTTCTCTGCAAAAACTTTTTTTAAACAGAATTATCATTGTTTTTCTATCAGAAATATCTGTTAAAATATGAAAAGAAGCATCGGCTCTACCAAGTGTTGTTTCAATGTTATGCAGTGCTTCCTGATTCTAAGTACTGATGTGATTCACAAAGGCTGGCTTTAGCTGACAGAGGCTGTAATCAGTGGAGGAAAAGAGACACTCCTCTGGAGGATGAATAACAGGAATCATCTCTCACCTCTGATTTTGAAGAGAGCCTACAGTCTGGCTGCCCTTGGCTGAAGCTAACCTTTGTGAGCATCTCTCACAATGCCCTAAGACAAGGACTTGCTTTCACTGGGAGGGGATGTGGAAGAACAAATTCTGCACATGCTAAACAGGCAGTGGTATTCTGAGAAGGTCATGTTGGGGGAAATGACATCTCGGGCAAGAATGAAACAGTACCTGAAGCAAACTCTGTATTTGGAGGATCAGTGCATTCACTTAATATCAAAATATTGGCTGGATGCTAAATCTGATCCAGGTTCAAAAAGCAGAAGAAAACAGTCCTGTAGAAAAGATCCAGCAAAGGTTATTAAATACAGAAAATTACTGCCTCTGGCTAAAGTAGTCCCCAGGTGACAGACTGTCAGGAGCGTGAGTGCAGGAGGAGAGGCTGCAGTGCTCCATCCCTCCTAGTGCAGCCTGCACTGGCCTTGGAGAGAATCAGGGAGGCTGGGCTGGGCAGCTCATCAGTCTGCTGTGGTGGGCCATCCTTACCTACTGAGTTTGGCTGTGGCCAGCAAATACCATGAAATTACCCAGAGCAGGGTGTTGCCCTGGGAGCTGCTGTGGGCTGTTTCTCATGGCTTCACCAGGCAGCACTCAAACTCCCCTTGATTTCATGATGTCAGAAACTGAGCATCTGGCCAGCTCAAGAGACTTCTGCATTAATGACTAAAATGTTGGAAAATGCATTGTCACAGCGTGAGGAATTCAATTTCTGTAGTAGTCCAGATTGTCTGAGATATATTTCATTGTTGCCTGGACCAGAAGATCCAAAAATTGCTTGAAAATGCTTATTCTGTGGCTGAAGAAGGCTTTTTCAAATGTGCTGCGTGAGTTCCCTGATCTCCTAACAGAATTGTGGCCAGGAGGTTTGGGTGCTGGGGTGGGATCTCTGGCAACCTGCATCAACAGTTCACATGAGTATTAAGCTGGCTGCCACTTGCTTTCTCGAATTCATGGAATGTTGTATTCTTCTCTTCACCTTATTTACTGCTGGCAAACAATTACACTAAATTTTTAAACACCTGTCCTATTCCACCTTTCAGCAGGAGGTGACACGAGACACATGTAGTCCTATAGTTTGGTGTTCTTTTTTGGGATGAATAGATATGTAAATATAAGTTATTAATATCTTCTTGATTTTTTTAAACCTTTGGAAAAAGTAGATGATCCATTAGCATACACATAAGGATGGTATTTCTTTCTACCCTCTTTCCTTTTCTTTGCTTGATATGAAGAACAAAGTAGGTCAATGAGAAGGGTTTTTTAAGTACTGAAGATGAATGTGGTAGGACTTACCCTGTGTGCAGAGCTGGAAGTTGTTTGGAAGAGAGAAAATTCTGGCTGCATGTAAGTCCACTGCCTTCAACAGGCTGATGCCAAGGTAGAATTAAAATGTGTTTTTGCTAAGAAAGAAAGGATCTTAGCAGTTATTTTTTCTTCCTGATGATAATCAGTAGTTGTAGAGGGTTTGGTGTGACAGCTGTAGACCTCTTCTGTCCCAGGACAGCCCTGACCTGCACGAGCTGAACACCAGAGGCACATTTTGGAAAGCCACCTGTACTCCTGGCAGGAGGAGGATGGTTCAGGAGGGGTCTCTGACAGCTCAGCACTACAAGTGTTATCAAGCAAATAAAATGTGCCTCCCCCACACATCAGCCCTGTCTACTTTAGCATATGATTACAAAATAACCAAACCAAAGTCCAGCAAGGAACTGAGAATATATCCCGGGCAGTTTTGACATAAAAAAAGTAGGGCTGCTGGGTGAGTGGGTTGCTGGGCTCACCCTCCATTCCTGTGTGCCCAGACAAGCCAGAGGATTTTGGGAATGATCAAATAATGGTAAGGCTTCACAGTGGTGCCCCCCTTGATCACACTATTTCAGGAGGAGCCCAGGAGGGGTTCTTGGGGTACTTGGTCACCATCCTGAGCCTTCTCTGATGAGCAAGTGGCTTCCCTGGTTGCTGGGTGATGGCAGCACTGAACAGCAGCACAAACACATGCTTGTGTTGCTGGGCTGGTCCAAGGCAGGGGCTGGTAAAGCACAAATCTCTGCCTGTTTTTCTCTTTCCATGTAAGAAGTTCAGCCCCATGCCTTACTTTTGGGTCCTGGGCTCTGCTTAACCACAGTGAAACTGCAGTGTGTTTTCCTGTGCAATATAAGACAAAAAGGAAATTAGGCTGTGCATTACTACCAGGAGGGTCACAAAGAGGAGAGGACCCCAAATCCTGGGAAGTGGCTGCTCTGTTCTCTGAAAATCCTTTTTTAAATTTCTGTTATATTGCTATGGATAAATACATCCCAAGTCCTCAAACATTTGCTCGAGTTGCAGTAACAGAGAACATTGCAGGGAAGAGAAGAACAGGGCACTGAATCCTTAAGTATATAGAGAGTTATCAAATGGTATCTAAGTTCCTTGGGTTATGACCATAGCAGGACATGTAGGTCCCTACTGTCTCCCTCCTAAAATCTCCCTCTTCTTCCACCAGACTCATAGGAAGAATGATGAAGTGTGTCTGAATAATTTTTGTGGCTGTATGGGGCAGATGGAAGTCTAACAAAATTCATTACTTTATAGAAAGAAGTGAAAAAGCCTTATCTGAAGAAAATCTGAACTTCTAAAAATCTCAGGTGTCTGAGAGCCTTCTCAAGACCATTTTACATTTCCTCTTCTTCCTGTGATGTTCTGTCTCCAGATTTTTTCTCCTTCTCTCTTAACTGCCTTTCCTCATTTCATTCCACACTGCTATTCCCAGGGTTTTTTTCTTGCTCAAATTCCTGCTCCCTTTTAGAGAGCACGGGGGTAGCTGGGAAGATGTCTGTGAGTCACAGATAAACAGTCTCCACTGTGAGTAACTATTTCAGATCTTGCCATGCAATGACACAGGGTGCTGTCAGTGTCTGTTAAAGAGAAACCCTCCTTTGGGAGCACGGCCTTGCTGATGAGGAAGTTTTATCTTCCAAATACCTTTTAACCCACACTTCAGTCTGCGTTTGCTTGTCTCAAGACAAAACTCAGTAGCTGCTGTTGGTGGTGCCAAGGTGACGTGAGCCTGTGGGTACGGGTGCCTGCTCTGGCTTTGCTGCTCTCTGCTCTGCCAGGAAGCTCTCTGAAGGTGGTTGGACACGGTTTATTTGCACAAGGCTGGGTGCTGCAAGAATTACGCTTATATGACTTCAGCTTAGAGCAGAGCAGATCCTGGCAGGGGGATGTGTTCCCCCACTCTGTGTTTGAGTGGGAGGTTCTGAAAAAACTGTCATTGTTTGGAGCAATATCAACACACTTGGTAGTGATCCCCCAGCTACCCTCCATGCCAGTGTGACAGCCTGAAAAGTGCTTTTTCTCATGTGACACTGCTTTGGGGCCAGATCTAGGGAGCAGGAGGTGCCCAAGGTCTCCTCTTTGGGTTTCCCAAGGGGTGTTTCTTCTGGGACCACTTGGTATTATGAGACAGAGAGCTGCAGGTTTGTGGCATACTGCCCATGCTCCCATGGCTGTGGCGTTTCAGGAAGGTGCATCAGGATCTGCTTTGCTAGTTTCACTTGCCAGGAGATTTTCCCTGTTAGTGTCCCTGTGGTGGTGGCCCTGAGTGGGCACCATGTGAGAGCAGAGCTGTTGTTTCCTACTGGCAAAGAGTAACTGAGGCAGCTCCAGTCTGTGCAGTGCCTTTGCTGATACAAACACTTTTGCTTTTCCCCTGTGACAGGACAATCTTACCTTGGTTTGCTTGGCTTTATTGAGAGAAAGAAGCTGAAGGGCTAGGAGTTATCTGAAACTCCCACTCATCTGCCTGGTACATTGCTTCTCTTGCAGAATATTTAGCTTTCAGGCCATGGAGACTGCATCAAGCTTCATCAGCTGATGTTGAATGTTTTTGAAGTTTCAATTGCTTCCTTGCCCGAGATGGAGCTATCATTTTTATTGCTTTGGTTGCTTAGGCAGGGAAAGGGAAAGATGAACAAATCAGTACAGCCCTCTTGAATTAGGATTGATTTTCATGAATTCTTCTTGTTGATTTTAAAACACAATTGTTTCTAAAACATTTAATTGATTGAGGTTTTTTCTTTCTCCATTCTTTTCAGCAGCATTTGTCCTCAGCCATTTGCCACTGCTGGGAGAGGAAAAAAAAGAAAATAAGCTCTGTGTGAGATCAAGATTTCAACGCATTACACACCAAAACATTTGTTGCTATTTACTTTTAAAAGTGCCCTTCTGAGGCTGCACGGCTACAGCTGCCATCTGTTCGGGATTACGCTTTGGAACTCCTGGTTTCTCTGCAAACCTCCTGCCTGGCGCTGCTCCGTGGGCAGAGGGAGGAGGTGCTGGGGACAGGGCTGGCTGCAGGGAACAGCACCTTCACAGCTGGGTCTGGCCAGGAGACACCAGGATGGAAGAAGATTGCGGTTAGTGAAGGCGACTCCTGAGTGTTTTTTCCAAGATCCAGTGAGATATTCATCAGGTGCTTGTTGAAACGCCAGAGAGGCCATGCCAGGAGTGCTGCTGTTCATCTCCTCTGTTTAGTCAGGCAGCAGGGGGATGTGGCCAGCGTGTGCCCGGGCCCCTGGAAAAGCCTCTGCCCAGCTCAGCTTCTGATGTGGCGGCAGAACAGAGTTTTTCAAGGTGCCAGGGAAAAACATCATCCCCTGAAGAGGCAGGAGCATAACTGTGTCCTGGAGTCCATCTCTTAGGCAGGGTGAGTAACTTCCTGTGCTGGAAATCCCTCACAAGTGTGTGATAGCATGAAAAATGCTTTTTCTCACACAAGCAAATGTGCACATCAGCTGCTGAATCAACTGAGGGACGTTTTCTTCAGGAGCCAGTGCAGGCTGTGTTTAGACCTGTGTTTTGGGAATAAAGTGCTTTTCCAGTACAAGAAACATGAGGTTTCATTGTGGTGTGGTCTTTTGCTCTCTTTTCCAAAACAAGTCTGTGGATTAGGTCTAAGCAAATTCTCTGGGAATTTCCATTTGGCAAGGAAAATGATGGAGTTCCTGTTGCCAGATGTGCAGGCCCTGCTCTGAACTCACAATTGGCGATGGCTCCAAGAGCCTTCGCTAGTCCCTCCAGGTGCTGGGAAGCTGGAGAGTCCCAGTGATCAGCCACAAACCCAATGGAGATGCTGGCACAGCATTTTCCTCCCTGATTGAATCTTGCTTACAAGCTCTGATGGCAACAGATGCTAATTATTGACATGACAGTGGTCACCTCTGTGGCTGTAACTCTTCTCTACACGATCCTGTACCCTTAGCCCATCCCAGCTCCGACATCACTGATGTGACAAATGGTTAAACTACACAGGAGCCTGAAGATGGGTCTGTGTTTACCAGCTTTGAAAGTCAACAAAATGGTGTAATAAAGGCTGAAGGCGGGGTATTGCTTGAGCCTGTGTCAGGGAATTCTGCCTGCCTGAAAGGGTCCTGTTTTTTGCAATATGGGCTTCTGAGGCCAACTTTATGAAATTGCTCAGAGACATGAAAAATGAGCAGTGTTTTTCAAAGTATTCAGCAAACCAGAATTCTTCTTGTCCCAGCGCTGTGCATATAAAGGAATCTTGTTTCTCTGGACCAGATTCTGGATGTTTTTTTGGATTTTTTGATTGTGGACTTGGATATCTGGGGAAGGCCTGAATTGTGGATAATACAGTAACACTGTTCCTCTGGGTCCCGGTATGTGCTCTGAGTCCCCAATACACTTCTGCTACAGAGGGTAAATGGATCTGCTTTTCTAGATAGTCTCTTACTCGGATTTGTAATTACAGCCAGAAATAATAAATTTTTTAGAAACTGACAGAGTTTAACCTCCCAAGCGGTGAGCAGTTTTTAAAAATTGCCCTGGTGCTTCTCAGTGACTTGAGTAAATTAGAGAAATATATCCTCTCATGTGCTTCTTGTCTATTTACTTATGCTTCTGCTGCCCAGAAATTATTTGCACAGCTAGTGAAGAGGCAAGCCAAGACAGCATCCCTGTTTATAGCAGCACTGCCATTTGGAGGATCTATTCTTGCTTTGGATCACCCTGGCCATGCAAACTCCAGCACCCAGAGCAGCACAGTCAGCTCAGTGCTGGCACTTGGCATTCCTCAGCCAGCCCAGGGAAGATGGTTTGGGAGAAATCAGTGTGGTTCTGTGGCTTGATTCTCAGCTTTCAGTGGTAAGGAGCTGCTCTACATTTGGTGTGCACAGTAAAGCTGCTCCAGCAGAGCCCTGGGATGGTCCCATCCAGTTATGTTGCTTCACACCCCAGATTTTTATGGGTTTATCACTAGTCACTTTACATAAGCAAGGTGGAAACATATGCAAGGTTAGTTGTCTAGAGCTTTTGCACTTGCTGGACCGTGATGACTCAGGAAAATGTTTCTATGAACCTGGTGCCAGGTTTGTGAGGAGCTGGGGATGGGGAGGAATTTCTTTGCTCTTTAAGTGGCCAGATAGGCTGTGCTGTGATGTGCAAGCATTTACCAGGTCTATTCTGGAACTAAGCTACATGTTAGACCTTTTCATTTCCTCTAGGAATGTTTTTTCCTTTTTTCCCCCCTTGGTATCTGTGTCAATAGGATCTGGACTGAAATCGTGCCAGTGCTTTTCCAGATAATATCACCAAATGCAGGGGAAAGGAATAATGCACTTCCTGGATGGGTCCCTGGGGGCTTGCAGGGCTTCTGGTGACTGCAGGGATTCTGGCTGTGGGCAGAGAATGAGGCAAGAAGCATCTGGACAGCACTGGGCTGGGAAGGCAGTGGCCAATTTTTTCTTGGACTAATCACATCAGGCAATGGAGCCAGCAGCAAACTGTGTCACGAAGAATGTAAAATATTGGCAGCATCCCAGGCCTTTCCATTAGGGCTGGATTTCCCATCTCATCTCCCTCCTTCCTCAAACCCGTGTTGATGCTGTTTTTTCTTGAAGAATTAAAGTATGTCAGATTCTGGCTTCTGTCAGGTCACAGTTGTCAACTCAGGCATCCTGTCACAGCCCAGTAGGGTCTCAGGGACTCTGCTCTCTAAGGTCACAAACTTGAATTGTAACAGAGAGTTAATCTTTTCAAATTTGCCTTTAGCCCATGCAATTCTGACCATCTCCATATTCATATTGTAAGTGGATTTTATAAATTTGCTGGAAAAAGCAAGGGATAGTTTGTATTTTCCTTGCTGGAAAGCAACATTGTTTAACCCTTTAGGTCTGATACCTGTGGCTGGATTGAGTGGGATTGGCTTTTGCTGAGGGCTGGGGTTAAATGTGAGAGGCATGTGGGAGCTGAGACACAAGTGTGACCTTTCCCTGACCAGGTTTCCAGCACTCCAAGGCTGGCCAGCATGGTGGTTTGCAGCCTGTCCAGTGCTGGAAGGCTGGGCTAGCAGTCTTCACAGAGTTGCCTGCAGCACTCAGTCCCTGCTAGGCCAGCAGCAGCAGCATGTGCAGATTCAGTGCTGCTTTTGCACTGCAGCCACTCGCTTGAGCCCAGGATTCAGCAGCTCTTTGGACAGAGATCAAAGGCTTCATCAGAGAACGGGGGTGCTGCTGCTTCTGCTCGGTCTGTAATCAAAAAGGCACAACCCATCAGCAACTCTTGTTGACAGGACACGCAGGGCAGTGAATCCCTTCTTTCTTCCAGTGCTTCAGAGGTGGTTGTGCTTTTCGGATGCGTGATTGTGTTCCGCGGTTGTCAGGCTGTGTTTAATTATTTAATTAGTCATGCAAATTTCGCTGGCATTTTTGTACATCCAAGTTGTTACTCTAGCAATTAAAAGGCTGCTTTGATGAGCTCCTCTCACGGTGCGTGGTGCAGCAGAGCCAGCTCAGCAAGGTTGGGATGGGGTGGGCGGTGCAGTGATGAAGATTTGCTTTCTGGCTCATTGAAGGACCATCAGGGCTACAGAGAGGAGAGGTCTGCTCCTGGCAGTGCAAGACTGGCGATCTCCAGACCTTGGGAAGCTGAAGATGCCAAGAAATAGCTAATCTTTGTTGGAGTAAAATGTTGGTCTGGGGCACTGCATGAACTCACCACTTCCAGTGTTACTGATGGCAGTAAAAGTCCCCTGAAGTCCCTCACATGATGCATCATCAACCACACAACTAGGCAGAAACCTCCCAGTTTCCCCTCTCAGCCTCACAGGGAATCAACAGGAGGAAATTTTTGATGGGCAATGAGCTTCTCTGAAAGAGAAACATCCAGTGGTGCCTTCAGACCAAATTGTACATATCTCCTTGTGCAAACTGGACAAAAAGCTGCCCAAGGTAGCTGGAAGAGAGACAGTCTTCAGGCTTTGCATGATGGGGGCAATTATTTTCTTGAGAGTATGTGTATGATATGTGCTGAGCTAAGAAGCAGCATCTGTAGGTTCCTCCTCTGCCAGAGGAACTGGTGGTGAACAGCAATAGTTTCCAGTGGCCCATGTGAACACTGTGGGAAGGAAGGTGGGGGTAGCATCCATGTGTGGGAGTGGCTCACTTTATGGAGTGAAAGTGATTTCTGTAGATGGGTCCAAGTTTTATGGCCCTACAAAGCCTTGAGGGTAAAAACATATTTTGTTTGGTTCTGGAAGGGCAGGAGAAACCCTTGGGACAGAAGAGTGCTTGAAGGGCACAGGCTGGTGTCATGCAGGGAACTTTCATTCAAGCCAGCATTGGTGGGCTTGAAGTGAGCTCAAAAGCTTTGATTGTTGGTTCTTTGGAAATCCATTTATCCTGCCTATCACCCTCCTAAAATTAGGTTTCATTTCTCAGCCCTTAATTGTTTTACTTTGTCAAACATTGTTTGATGGGAAATCAATCTCAGTGTTTTTGCTATTGCTTTCTCAAGGAGGCTTCCCCTTTCTCCAACTTATTCCACTAATATTTATTGCACTGGAAGGTAGGATCCTGAATTAAAGTTTCTATTATTTCCCCATCTCCCTGCTGCTTTCTCTGTACTTTTGATCAATGTTCAAGTTGCTTTGACTCTTTAAATTCATTGCCCTACATTTTCTCTTGCAGCCTCTAAGCTGCAGCTGTATTTTGCTTGCAGGTCTCCTGAATCCACATCTCCTTAGCGCCGTCTTCTTCCAGCCTCTCCTGTCTCTGACTCTCTTTTAGATCACTGTAAGGATCTAAAAGCTGCTTTAGGACCTCATTGCTCACCACTGTAATTAATGGTGCATTTCAGCCCTGCATCTGTCAGTGCTGGGGGCAAGCTGGGCTGTGTTGGAGGTGGTGAGGAAGTTCTCCACTGGGGAGGCAGTAACTTCACACTGACCCCACCAGGCATGGTCACCACTGGCTTGGCACCAAGGCTGTCACCAAGGTGTGTCTCTGTGGGGGCCTGGCCTGTCGTGCCAAAGCCCTTCATGTGGACAGTGTGTGGGTGCCTGGAGGGAGCTGGGCAGGCAACTCTGCTGCCATGGAGCTGGCATGATGCTTCAGCATGTGAGCAGCCACTTCATGCTCTGCCAGGGAGCTGCTGGATTACTCTCTCTGAGAATGAGACTTCCTTCTTCCTGGAAATCCTGCCTGGGAAAGCAGAGGAATTAGTTACATGAATCTGCTGGGAAAATTCACAGAATACAAAAATACTGTTTCTCTCTGTTGGAGCTAAACGATTCAGGGGCCCAGTGGGCACTGGAATGGGCTTAGCAGGATGGGCTCTGTCCCATAAGCTGCAGCCCTGGATGAGCAGAGCTCTGCAGTGCCAGGGCTGGGAGGGGAAGCTCCCCCAAGGCAGTGTTCATCCAGACCCAGCCTCTGCCTTTTGGGGCAGGGGAGTAGAAAATGTGCACTGGAGGGAGGCTGGGCTGTCATGTTAATATAGCAAATGGCTTTTGTAAGCTGGCTTACAGAGGAAAGAGGGTGTTGGCTGGCAGCACATGAGCTTGGCTTTTCTCCTCTCCCAGCAAGCTGTCAGAGGGTGGGTGCTCGTGCACTGCAGCTCAGTGGCAGCAGCTGAGTGATGTGAAGTGGCTTTGTCCCCATCTTCTCTCATCATCCCACACTCCAAACCCCCTACAGTCCCTGCAATGGGTGCTCCAGCAGCACCCAGGGGTGTTCTGGCCATCCTGCAGCCCTCAAGGAGGGGAGGTTGTGACCCAGAAGCCTGGGGACACCCCAGGGCTCCCAGCACACGGGGCAGTATGTTGCAGTGGAGAAACTGTTTAGGCAGGTAATAAAGAGCAGAAACTCTACATGAGGCCATTGTCAGATCATTGCTACATGAGGCCAAGTACCAGATCACTTAGTAACTGGGCAGAGACCAAGCAATAGAAGAGAGGGGAAAGGAATAAATCAGTGATAGTTTAGTAGTCAATTATTATTTATTTACGTTTATGGTTGGTTCCCACATCAGCACATGAGTCAGGGTGGGATGTGCACTGTGTGCTGTGTTTGGCAGAGGAACAATGCTCATGCCCAGCACACTCTGGCAACTAAATGAACATTTTAAAAAGGAGCTTTGGGAAAGTTCTGGAGGGACATGATGTTTGTGCAGCTCAGTGAATCACTGAAGGCTGCATGGACGGAAAACCAGGACGGGAGGAAAACACTGACATTAGAGTCAAGAAGACACCTGTTTCTGTACCAAATTGCTGGCTGTATTAAAAAACCATTTTCTTCCCATCTGCATCAGAGCTAAAACCCCAGGCTCGAGGACACAACCTGCCCGGTGGCTGAGGGTGGGACCTGGTCCCTCAGGGGGATGTGCAGGACCCTTTCCCTCCATGCTGGATGCAGAGGGCACATCTCCCATGAGGACACTCCCCAGCTCAGCTCTGGGCAGCCCGAGGGGAGCTCGGGTTTCAGCCCCTTGGTTTGCTGACTCCGGGCCTCGCTTTTGGCTGCTGCCCCTTCCTGGAGCTCATTGTTTGCCACGCTTCCTTCCTCCTGCTCCAGCACCCGTGAGGGACTGGGATCCCCTGGCTGGGGAATGAAGGATCACGCTCCCAAGTGCCACTTCACCCCCATTTGCAGCACATCCCCTTCTCCATCCTGCACAGCAGCCATTTCCAAGGAGAAGTAAGGCTACAGAGGAGGGGAGAGATGCTTCCTCCCTGCCTCTCCTCTTCCAATCCTTAGATCCACTGGGCACTCAAAATCCACCACCACCTTCTGAAACTAATCCTAAAATGGCAAACCAAGTTGTGGCACCATCTGGGAGAAGCCTGCTAGGCTGCCCTGACCAAAGTGTCTCACCTTGACAACCCCCTGGTTTTAGGCTCTGATTATGTAGAAATGGGTGTTTAGGAGAAAATGTTCTTCAAAGGCTTTTGTGTCTTATGGAAATGGAGAGATAAACAGAAATTACTTGAAATGTGCTGAATGAATGATGGATAAAATCTGGCTTGGTCCAGATGGTAGAGATTTTGTGCAGAACACAGTCTAGCTCATTGTTGGGCACCTAAGCTTTGCTTAACCTCAGATTTACAGAAAATAATTTTAGTCCCATTAAAGTGTGTCCCAACAGTCATTCAGTCCCATCTGCAAAAGGAATTGTACCTTTCCCAAGGCCAAACAGATCTTATTTGTGCTTCATTTGTTCAGCCCATTTATGTTTCTTCTTTGTCTTACTTCCTTTCAGCCCTCTGTGAGTAAACTAGGGCTGAATTATATCCTGGAAAGAGAATGCAATTGGTCAGTGGAAATGAGGAGCAGAAGTGGATTATTTGGATAAATATTCATTCCTAGAGGCTTTTGGAAGTAGCAGAGCTTCCAGGGAAGAATGTGGCCTTGTGGAGGACAGGGTGAAGGCTGGGTCTGAGCAAGGCTTGGGATAACCCCTCCATCCAGGACAGAGCTGTATCTCTTGGAGATGCATTTTATCCCCATTTTATCCCCATAAGGTGCCTGTTCTGACCACATTTCCTGTGTCATTTCAAGACCTGTCTTCAGCAAAGCCCTCCTAACTCAGCTGCTCACAGCAAGTGCCTGGGCTCTGGCAGGGCTGGCAAGCTGCTCAGCGTGGCTGTCCCTGCTGCAGGGGTGCCAGTGCATGTGCTGTGTAGTGCAGGGATACTCAGGGAGGTTCAGCTCCTCCTGCTGTCACTCACCTGGCAAAAAATGCTTCACTAATCCAGGCTGACTCATGGCCTTCTGGTTTGTTTTTTTCTTAAAAAAAAAATTATCTACCTTTGTTCATCTCACCTTGTTTTCTTTTTCTGTTTTTTTTTTCTCACCTACCCCTCCCTCTACTCCAGCTGCACTGCAGTTTCACTAAGGTAGCCCAGCTGGCCTTTACAGACTGCAAGAAAGCCCTTTTCAGAAAATAAGGGGAGAGATTTTATTGTATATTCTTTCTAAAAATAAAATGGTACTGTATTTCTAGAGCATCTTCCAGCTGCTGATTTCAGAGATCCTTGAAATTCTCAATTAGTGAAGCATCCCAGCTCCCTTGGGAAGGAAGCCCTGGGTATTGTTATTGGTGCATCCTGTGAAGAAAGGACTGTTTAAAAAAGCTGGTTCTGGGCTTTGCTCGGTCCCTGAAACTGTGATTTCCTGCATGACAAGAGGGAACATGAGGGGATTTGAGCCCTGGCTTGCTGTCTGCCAGATCCCAGCAGGAGCAAAAACTCTATTTCTTGTTCTAAATTAGGATATATGGTCCCATGCAGTCCCTGTCTGCATTCTGCTTCCATCTTGTATCCCAGTTGCAAGAGGACAAATCACCTTCTTCCCTTCATTTTTACACAGCCAGGACTGTATAAAAACATGTTTTTATACTGTGTACAGCCAGGACTTAGTCCAAAATGCCCCCAAATCAGAATATGTTAAAAATGGGGGGTTTTCCCCAGAACAGACTATGTTACAACGGAAGAGGGAATGATTCCCATGTCAGGTTTGACAGAACAATAATCCAGCAGCCCAGTGTGCAGGGTGGTGCAGGCACACAGACCTACCTGGGGCTGCCCAGCTGTCCTCACAGCAGCAAAAGCAGGAGGAACATTCAGCATCTGTGTGAAAGCCTCCAGCACAACCCCATGTACTGAGCAAGCTTTCAAGGGCTTATTTTTTTTTACATGAAGCATCCTTGAAATATAATGTTCCTCATGTTAGATGCTTTTTAAAAGCTTTTTTTCTCGTTGAAGGAGCAGGGCAGGAGCAGCAGTGGAGCTCTGCAGCTGCCTCAGCCCCAGCACAGCCCGGGAGCAGCCAGGAGCATCGCCTGCCGTGTCCTCAGATGGACCCCGAGTCAGGAAGAGCAGGAATGGGAGACAGCAAGCCAGAGCCCTCAGGGCCTCTTCCCGGCCTCGGGGAGGGGAGGGATGGGGGAGGTTTATTTTGGGAGCTGTGGCTGTTCTTGCCATGGGGCAGCTGCGTGCACGGGCTCTGCCCCAGCTCGTGCTGGTGCTGTGCTGCGCTTGTGGCAGGCTCAGAACTGGTGGGAAAGGTCGGCAAGGGCAGAAAATGTGGAATTTTACTTTTCTCATCTAATACAATGTATGGAGAATAAGTTATTTTTTTCTCTAAACCCATCCCCTCCCCTAGCCCAATGAGCCAAACTGTGTTTGAGTTCCATCGAACTGGTGGGTTGAAACTTGTTGATCTTTCTCAATAAGAATGCCTTGCAGTCCTCTGGGGGACTGTGGGGGTCACTCCCCGTTCCTGGCTCCCTGCAAGGGACATCTCCTGATGCCCCTTGGCATACTCTGCGAGAAGTGGTGGGAGCAGGGATAGATAATCCCAGGCAAAGCAGGAGAGGGGAGAAAAAAGGATGCTGAAGCTTTTTGTGTGGTGTACAATATCCCTGAAGCCCTCAGATGCTGTTTTTCAGAGTTTGGAGCCCTGTTGAGGTTTTTCCCATGGTTACAAATCCATGCTGCCAACTTCATTGCTTCTGTGCCTTCTGATTTCCAAAGGAGCCAGCACAGTCCTGCAGCCCACAGGACCCACGGCAGAGATGTTCTGCTGGCATGCAGAAGGCTGTGAGATCCCCACAGCCTTTGATATCCTCACTCCTGTTTTCAGCTTTTTTATCTTTCCAAGAATTGCTCTTTTCCAATCCTATTTTACTACCCCTGTAGCAAGGCTTTCATCTGCTGAGGCATCAAAAGCTTTTCTGAAGTCCAGAGTGAGTCCTGCCCACTCCTTCCACCTTCCTGAGTGTTTGATTACCCCCCGAGCAGATGATGGCCTTGCATCATGCTCTCCCAGCCAGGAGCCCGAGCTCAGCCAGAGCCACTTCTGGCACAGGGAACCTCAAAACCATCCCATCTTTCTGCTGCTTGGATGTAAATGAGGAACCTAAATGCCTACATCCATCCCACAGCCAACTCCAAAGTGGAGAGTTGTTCAGGTGGGGTACAGGGGAAAAAAGAAAAAGTAATTTTTCTTTTCAAATGTGATTTTTAGAATTATTTTTAGAGCCTGATGCATGAATGTGAATCATGGGTTTAGCTGTATGAAACCTCCTTTTCTTCTTTTTACCTTATCATTATCCTTGCACACTCAGTTTTATCTGTAGTTTGACATCTTTTATCCCCAGCCCTGCAGACAGCAGAAATAAGGGCAGCTCTGCTCCCCAGCACTGGAAGCACTGCGTATGCAGGGCACACCGATTTGAAATTATAATCCTCTTTTTGTTGTATCCTCTCACTGTTTATTGTTACTGTATATACTGCTTGTTGTTGTAGTTTTCCATTTCATGCAAAATACATTACAAAAAAAAATGCCACAAATGCTTGAGGTCTGTTTGTTATTCTCTGCGTTTAAAACTATTTCCTAAAAACTAACTTCCCTGAAGTGCCTGTGTTTGCCCTTCGCTTGCCACCCCTCTGACTCCACTTGCATTAGCACAAACCCTCCGAGCTTCCCAACAAACTGCAGAAAGCTCTTTGTTTGCAAAGGGTTGGAGGAAAAACTGTGAGTATGTTCCCAGAATCGGGAGCTTGTCCCTTTGCTTTGATTTGCTGCTTGGCTGATGTAACTTGGGACTGTTTGGATTTCTTTGATGTGGCTGGTGCTGTGGGTCTGTGATGCTCCTATGGCTTTCTGGGCAGTCATTATCCTGTCTCTGTCATGCTGCTGACAGCTTTTACGTAGCCTTCCCCACCCCACCCCCCACCATTTTAAAACAAAACAAAAATACATCAAATGTCATGTTGTCCTTTGTCTTTAATTTGGCCCCAGCCTGCAGTTTTGGCAGAGGAGAGGGTTTCTGTATGCACCAGGATGCAAACCCTTCCCCTGCAGTCCTACTAAAAGAACTGTGGAAAAAACACCCCATAACCTGTGGATTGTCATCCTTGAGCTGTGTTTTGGGCTTCCTCTGATGCCTCTCCCTGTGCACAGTGCAGTGAGCAGGGCTTTTGGTCCTCCTGGTGAGGCTGTTGGGGGCTGTGCTGCTGGTGGGAGGCAGGAAGGAAGCAGTGCCCCAGCCCTGAGCGTGCAGCTGCCCCAGCCTCAGCTCCTGGCTGGAAATGGATCCCACAAAAAGAGAGCTGTGGTCACTGCTGCTGGGTGGAGGAGTCTCTCAGGAAAAGCAGGGACCAGAGAACATGAGCTGCATGCAGGGAGATGGAGGCTCTTCTCCCTGATCCAGGGCAGGAAGTCACTGATGTCCCCAGATAAAAGTGCAAAGCTGCATGCTTCTGTTCAATGGCGTTATACAACCTGGCACAAAGAAATCTCATTTATTTTCTCCTATCAGCCTAATGTGATGATTTGGGAGAGGGGGGAAGAGCGATCTCCTGAACAGTTGGGCTGGGATTACACTTTTTCTATGGAGCTCATCACCGTAATAACCAGGAGCTCTCTTTATCAGCCCACCAGCCATGCCCTTTTAGGAGATTACCATTTTCCAATCTCATTTCTCATAAAAGAGGATTGCTGCCCATCCCCTCCCCATCCCAAACCCCTTGCTTATGAGTGTTTATCTGCTCAGGGTGTTTATGAAGCTCCAAACAGGAAACTTCTGTTTATCCTCTGCGTCATCAAGAGCTGGAAACTCAATGGGATAATTACTCTTTCAACAACACACGTAGCCCATCAGTAGACTTTGGCATTTTGCTGGTATCAATAAAATATATATTTACCCTGCAGAGAGACATAATGCTTATTTGTTTCTCTTTCCTGTCTCTTTAACTTGGCATGAGATTGGGGGTTCTGGCTTTCAGAGTATCTCATGGAAGGGGGGATTTTTACTTAAGGTTAAGGACAGGTGCTGCTTCCCTCAAAACCAGTGGCACTAAGGTGTCCCTAGCAAGAGGGGACAACTTGCTTGGACAGTGCCAGCCCCAAAACATTGCTCACTCTGGCAGGACGTCACTGACTGCTCTCACCCAGCAATTGGAGAAGTCACATGAGGCAATGGCTTCTTCAGATGTTAACACAAGCACCTTGGCTGGGAGAAGGCTGGGTAATTAATCATTTATTTGGCAGAGCTCTTCCCTTTTCTCTCTCTCTGCAGGTTGCAGGGAAGACATTCTGATTCCCTTCACCCTTCAGATGACAATTTCTGAACTATGCAAAAAGCAGAAGTAAGTTCATTAGTGATATCCACCCAATGAAATTCAAGATGTGAAGTGTTTTGACTAGCGCTGTTCAAATAGAGGAATCACTCAGGAGTATATTGCAATCAGTGCATTAAGATAAGATCCCAGAGCATTGGGTTTCCAGAGCATTGATTATAGATTAGCATCCCACTGCTTCAGAAATGGAGTCAGCCATCCATGTATAAACCAGAAGAGCTGACACATATGGATGGACTCATGAGGGAGAGGCAGGGAACGCCAGAGAGCACCGGTGTGCGGTGTGGTCCCAGTGCCACGGCCAGCTGAGTGTGCCCAGGCAGGTTGTACACAGCAGCAAATCCCAGTATCCACCTTTTCTCCAGGGGCTGCATCATTCCTGCTACTCAGGGGCTCCCCTGCTGCCCCCAGGGACTTGGCCTCCCTGACCATGCACGGAACATTATTTTGGCGAGGCTACAAATGTGGAAACCTCGTGCGGTTGGTCAAAGCAAATTAATTCAAAGGGAGTGAGTTCTTGCCAAGTTGCCTTTTTTTTTTTTTTTTTTTGATCCATTTTAGCTGTATTCACAGACCACAAATCTGCAGGCAGGAATGGGAGCCGTGTTTCTAATTTGGTACGAAACTTTTATTCCCGCTTGGCGCAGAGCTGCTGCGAACGTTGAAGGCTGTTCCTAATCCTCTGCCCTGTGCATTGAAAATGTGCTCCATCCATCCGGAAATGGAGTTATTTGCATCGCATAGCAATTTTTGGGCGATAAATACAAGGTTCAGTGTTTGTGGGGACAAGGACGTGGCATCATTGCTGCATCATATGCAACCAGAAAGCAAAGACAGCAGTGAAGCAACGCGGAAGGGCCGGATTTCAGGAGCTTGTCAAGTTCAAGGCTGCCTTAAAAAATTTAAAGTCAACTTTTGCCTTTGTAAACAGAGTACTTTCAAGATCCTGTTGGAGGAAACTAGCACTTGGCTGTGTGCTTAAGAAGGGGACTTGTCCAGGTTTTATTCCAGTCCATAGTATTAGCCACATGCCGAGGGATAAGCGCCTTCTTAAGCAGCGGGATGCTGGGGTGTGTGGGGCAGCCGTGCCCAAACGGGGCGAGTCCTGCTGACCTCAGCAGGTTCCAGGTGATGCTGTCTGCCAGTCAGGATGTGATGTGGGAACACCTAGGGTATGAAATGTGCGTCAGGAGTAGAGTTGTCTCCAAATTTTTTCACCAGTCAAGAAACTGACAAACCAAATAAAAATGATCTGCCTTGTATCAGGTGTAAGTGTGGTCAGCATTGTCTAAAAGTGATACTTTTCTGCAAACCCTACCATCACGTTGTGATGTCAACTGAAGATGAAATCAGCTCCACGGTTGAATCTAGCTGGAAACCATATCTCCTTTTTGAAAGAATTCTGGCCTTCTTTTTCATGCCCTTTCTTGAATTCAGATGTTTTCCCTATGCATAACTCTTATTACCCAGGGAATACCCACAGGATATGTAGCAGAGAAGCTGTGGCTGCCCCGTCTCTGGAAGTGTGCAAGGCCAGCCTGGATGGGGCTTTGGGCAGCCTGGTCCACGGGAAATTGCTCCTGCCCATGGCAAGGGGATTGGAATGAGATGAGCTTTAAGATTCCTTCCAACTCCAACCATTCTGTGGTTCTGTGATTTGCAAGAGGGTTTAAAAGTCCTTATCAACATTGACATGGATGCTAACTCTGCCACAGATCACTGCCAAGGATCACTGCAGCTCTGTGGCTGTTGGCTGTGGGCTGTGGTTATCTTTCCTCCCTTTTGGGGGCTGTGTTTTCCTGTAGAGTGCTTGTCTTGTTGCTCCCCTGGTGGGAACTGGATCAGCATGTTCTGTCAGCTGAGTGGGGTTTGCATCACTGCTAGCAAGGGGCAAGGGCAATAATTCCCTTTTCAGTGGTAGTTTTTGTCTGGCAGGTGTCATAGCCTAGGGAAGGGGACAGATGCTGCATTTGCAGAGGTATTTGTGAATAGAGGAGGAGATGTGACAGACAGTAGCCATAGCAGTGTGTCTTGAAACATGGGGAAGATTATTTTGACAAACTGCATAATTGTCAGAATTTCTGTTTCATAAAAGGTTTAATAGCACTGGGGACCTAAAGGGCTTCCAGATCCTGGAGGAAAGAAGCTGGACAGTAATAAAAAGATCTCTGCACACTGCCACAAGCCTGGCACCATGGGAACACACCTTTGCTCCTCCAGCAGCCTGGCTCCATGGAGGAATCCAATCCCTTCTGCAGAGCTCGAGGGAGCAGGGCTGGCACAGGCTCCCCCCGAGCTGCTGGGAATGCACGTCCCCCTCACACAGCTGAGACTCTGCAGTGATGCTGTCAAAGAGCAGCCTGGGACAAGCAGCAGGGAGCTGTGCTCGAGATGTCAACAGGGAAGAGAAGGGTGGGGCAAGAACAGCAGGGCTGTGATTATTTGCCAGAAATTTGAGTCCCAGGGGCAGCAAGCTACAATAAGGAAAATCCTTGTGTGTGCATCTCATTCCTCTGCCAGGAATGCATCTCCTGCATTGCCCCAGGCCAGGAGCTGGACATTTTCATGTGCCACCTGCAACCACAGCCTGCAGAGAGCAAAGCATGCTGAGGGCACGAGCTGTGTGCCCCCACCATCCTCTGCAGCACCGAGCAGAGGGGTTTCTCCCTGCCCCACTGCTCCTCACTGCTACCACCGGCCAGGAAATACCACAAGGATTGATGCCAGAGCCAGGGAGGGAGCTAAAGACACCCAGAGAGATTGACAGCGGCGTCTCCCGGGCTTGGGAGCTGCCCAGCCACGCTGGCATGTGCGCTGTGCTGGTTTCCATGGGAACGCAGCACACGATGTACTTCCACAGAAAAGCCACCAGTGATGCAGAGTGGACTGCAGGGTGACCTCTGGTCCCCACTTCGGTGCCATAGTGGGGGTTGCAGGGCACAGGGGACATGTGAACCTGCTTTAGGATGAGCCCCTGTGGAGCACATGGGTCATGGTCATGGGGGTGCTCTGGGTGCTGTGCTGCCTCTGCTTGGGTTTTAATATTTGTTTAAATTGCATTGCAGTTTTCCCTGCATGGCCAATGGAGAGCAGCATCTCCAGGTCAGACACTGCCAGATTCATCCTGTCTGGAGCAGGCAGCAAAAACCATGTCCTGGGTGTTTCCACCAGCCCCAGTGCAGTGGGACATCCACCTCTTGGTGATGCATTGTCCCAACACATATGACTTTGAGCTGCCCACGACAGAGTGGTCCAGGAGATGTAACAGCTAATGCACTGCTGTGCCCCAAGCAGGGCTTGGGGACTTCTCCTGCCTCATTTCTGCTGTGAGGTGTTGTGGCCGAGCAGCTCTCGCAGAAGGCGGCTTGGATCGGTGCAGGAGAGAGGGAAGCAGGACTTGGCCCAAAGGGACCCTGTCCCTCCATGCCCACAGCTGAAAGCTGGGGCCACAGCTGGGATGA
Organism: Pyrgilauda ruficollis; assembly: GCF_017590135.1. NCBI lineage: Eukaryota > Metazoa > Chordata > Aves > Passeriformes > Passeridae > Pyrgilauda > Pyrgilauda ruficollis. The sequence continues at coordinate 6,855,385 of NW_024511432.1, forward strand.
GTCACTCTGGGCTTATTTTATCATCCCAGGAGGAAAGCAGTGTGAATCATCTCATCCAAATGCAGAGGTGTGCTAGGGTGCCTGATGTACCTTTTGTTGCCTGGGGCTCCCTTCTGGCTGCACACTTTACAAGGGACCATAGGGCTTGGGAGTCAAAATCTGACTTTGAGGCGCTGTGAGTCAGCTGAGCTGAGCCTGTGGCTGTCCTGGATAGCCAGAGAGCAGCACACAGTTGCACAGCAATGGGTGCATCACATCCTAAAGCCAGAAAGCAAACCACAAGGAGGAGGACCCAGGTATTGTGACCTGCAGACCAGGAATCTTTCTGCTTCCTCACTCTTCCTTCCAAACCCAGGCTTCTCCTGGCCCCACAGGCTGTACATCCCCCTTGCTCTGTTTCCTGGAACTTGATCTTCCTAATGCCCAGGATTGCTGATTCCCAGTGGAAAACCTGCCTGCAGGGAGTGGTTCCAGCTCCAACACCTGCCAGCGTCTGCAAGGAAGGAGGGCGCCAGCTGAGGATGCTCTTCAAGGTTGTAATGGGGAGTAGAGGGGCTGTGCCAGTGTTAAATTACCTGTGGGTGCAGAGGCAGCACTTCCAGCAGGTGAGTGATGGGAGCAGCGGTGTCACGTTCCACTGGGCTGGCCGGGGTGTGTGGGATGGAGCAGCCGTGTCCGGGTCCGGGTGCTGTGCTCAGCAGTGCTGCCTTTCCTGGGATCTCCTCATCCTGTGCTAGCACCAATAACTGCACCCAGCTTGGCAAGGCACTCAGCTGCAGAGCAGAGCTCATCTCCACGCTCTGCCTCCTCCTTCAGAAGCACCTCCACACATTTCCCTCTGCACCAGCTGAGCGCCCTCGTTGCCCGTTGTTGGTTTCGTTGGAACGGGCCTTACTTGTTTTGTGAAAATTGGCCACAGTGTAGCTCTCATGCTCAATGGAGATGAGCAGCAGAATTTCTGTGTTCCTCCTGCCCTCCACCTGGGGTTGCTGGGAGGGTTTTGGGTTTTGACCACCTCAGCCTTTGCTGGCCTGACTCCCAGCATACCATTGCTCCTAGACTGTAGTTTCCATGTCCAGGTTTCCACCAGCTGCAAACACAATCTTGGGTGTCTGACAGTTGGATAGGAGAGGGGATTGAGGGATATGACATGGATGTAGGAGATTGCAGATGGTGCTGGCTCTGCCTGTCCTACCTCCTGGTGAGTTTCTTTGAGTTCAGCGTGGAAAATCATTCCAGGCTATGCACAGCACATGGCACTGGTGATGATAGATGAGCCCTCTGCTCAAAACATCCCCCTGCTCGGAGCAGATGAGGAGCAATGAAATGGGATGTGGGAGATGCACTTGGCTCAAGGGAGGGTGAGTGGCACGTGGCGCCCGGGCATCTCCCTGGCATCGCTTGTGGAGGAGAGCAGAGCCATGTTTTGTCTTTGGAGGCAAAGCAGAACTGTGTGGCTCATTAAATGGGAACACAATCTCTCAACCATTTTGGGGTTTCTCAGCCAATCCTGGCCCAGGCCTTGCAATGCCTTTCAGATTTAAAGCAAGGGCACAGATCCCCAAGGAAAACCGAGCCAGAGGGAGGTGAAAGGCACCTCTGCTGGGATGCTGCCCATGGTCTTCAGCTGATTTTGAGGTCAGTCTTTTCCCAGCAAAGAGGGAAAGGAGGGTCCAGAGGGTCCACAGGGCTGGGCTCAGAGGGGGAAGGCACCCCGACATCCCCCCCAGCTCAGCTCTCCCCAGAGGGCACTGCAGAGGAGGGAGAAGAGCGAGTGGAGAGACTCAGATTACAAATGTACAAGCATAGGAAGCAGAGATATATATTCCCTGGATATTAATTACCTCTAAAATGTCATCTTTTTTCCGGTGAGTGGGTACTTTAGGCAACTGGATATATGATGGAAAGGAGACTGTGTCAGGCAGAGGGAGGACGGACACAGCAGAGGCAGCTGGACACCACGGAAGGGCTGGATGCTGCATGGAGCACTGGAGCATCCCAACAAGCCTCAGAGCCAGGCAGGGACACTGCCCTCACACACTGCCCTCTGCCATGGCTCTGGTCTGCCTTGGTCCCTCACCAGGCACACTCAGCTTGAGAGCTCAGTTCAGAACAAAAACCTGCTGAGGGAAAAGCCTTGGGTTTAAATAAGAATAGGTTCCAAAAAAGTGCCATAAATCATCATGCTCTGCTCTGAACTGGGAAGGGGCACCTCTGATTCCAGCAGGCAGGGCAAGAGGCAGGGAATAGCCAGCACGGTGTGAGGGGAGATGTTCTTCACATCATCAGCCTGTCAAATTAAAATACAGAAGTCACTGAGGAAGATATTTTGGGGAATACATTGAAAATAAAGGTTACAATTATTTTTCCCCTATGGTTTGCGGTTAACTCTCCCCATGGGTGTTACTAGAGGGCTCAGATGCCAGCAACTGGGCTTTGGGGATCAAAGCTGCATTTGGGGAGTTTTATATTGTGTAAACCTGCTTCTGCATGAGAGCTGGATCCAGGCAATGCTGGCACTTCCAGTGGGAGCTGCCTTGGCCTCTCCTGCCATCAGAAGAGCAGGAAGAGGCAGTGCTGGCGTGGGGGATTCTCACACTGATGCTTCAGCACAGAGTGGCAGCAAAACCAGCAACAAGACTTTATTAAGTGTCAAAGCCTTTTGTTTTACCATTTTCCAAGTGAAGCACTGCAAATGTTGGCTTTGAACTGACCTTTGGTCACAAAATTACCTTGCCTCAATTAAATATTAAAACCAAACAAAATGTCCTGAGTGTGGAATGAATTGTTTTGCTCCACCTACAGGGATTTTTCATTTCACTTGAGTGGAAAAACTGAGAACCCAGTGTCACATTGTCTCACCCTGAAATGAATTTTTGTTCTGGCTTCCTATCATTAAATGTCAGCAAATGAAGAAAAGCAATTATTTGCAGAGTATTTTTATGACATGAGAATGTACCTCCCTTTCAACACCTCTGCTGGGATTTGGGTGGTTATTGCTTTTTGCTGGCTCCAGGGAAGACTTGTGCCTGACGCTGGGTTATAGTTGGGCCCACAAAACTAGTTGGGCTGACGTGTTGGAGTCTCCTGCTGAGGCTGTAGAGCCTTGCTGTTCCCTGCTCTTTGACTATGTCAGTATAGTCATCATTATTATTGATTTATTGTATTATTTATTCTACATTATTGTGTTGTTTATTCTACATAACATTCTTTGTTGGTTTTTCCCATTGGGATGCTGAAAACTCAGTACATTTAAATGTCCTATGAATAACACTTGAACTGGCTACTGAGCTTCCAGTCATCCTGACAGGAATCATGTCATGGAATCACAGAACAATAGAATGGGTTGGGCTGGAAGTGACCCTAAAGAACATTTTGTTCCAAGCCCCTGCCTTGGGCAGGGACACCTTTCAAACCTTCCTTCTGCACCAGGTTGCTTGAAGCCCCAGCCCCAGAACTGAACACTCACAGGGATGGGGAATCCACAGCTTCTCTGGGCAAACTGTGCCAGTACCTCACCACCCCCATAAGGAAGATTTTCATCCTCATATCCCATCTAACCTTGCCCTCTGTCAGTCTGAAGCTGTTCCCCCTTGTCCTGTCAGTCCATGTCCTGTCAGTCCAGCCCCTTTAGGTGCTGGAAGCTGCTTTCAGGTCCCCCCTGAGCCATCTCTCCCCAGTTTCCATGAATTACCCTCCAACAGCCCAGGCAACCCCTGGCATGGCTACTGAGCTGGTGTGTTGTTGGTGCTGAGCACTTGGGTGTCACAGAACACTTTTCCTGTCCCTTCAGTCCTTCTGCTTTTTGGGATGGGCAGGACGGAGGGGTGGGGTGGCTGTGTCCCTCTGCCTCGTGCCCACCTGGGACAGGGATGTTGTGCTCCAGCCTGGGTCAGCCCAGGTTAAACCTCACAGAGCGAGCTGGCCCGAAGAGAGATTTGCAGCACCAAATCCCATCCTGAGCCTGAAGATGGATATTCATATTTCACTCAACAGGGATATTTACCTACTTAGGAAAAAAAAAAATACAACACTAAGAGCTTTCTTCCCAGGCATGTTTTTGCCTGACAATGTGTGTAATCCTAATCCCCTGGCAGGGCTAAGCCAGCGCTGGCATGGGCAGTGCCTGGCACAGGGAGGGAGGCAGGGTCTGATGGGCACTGGGGCTGAAGAAGGGCTGGAAACATCAAAGTGGCTGTAACAGCAGAAGGGGAGGAAGAGTTGGCATAGCTCAGAGGAATCTGGGTCCTCCCAGATCCCAAAGGCATCATCACAGACCACGAATTTTGGGGCAGAGGCTGAGATGTGGGGCAGCTCAGGTCTGGTTCTGAGGAAATCCACAGTGGTTTGAAGGTGGGTGGAAAGGCCTGAGGGATGCCACTATGTCAGGTCTGGGATCTGGACACGGGATCCTCCCCAGCACTGTCCTCCCCACATGCTGAGCTTGTCCAATTTCTAATTTAGAAAAGGAATGCCAAAGGAAGAAGGAACTGGTTTATATTTTCCCGAGAAAAGCCAGTCCCTTGCACTCTTCCCCCAGGCAGGCAGGATTAAATTGCAGCTCTGGGTATGTACAAACATTCCCTTGTTTTCCCAGCCCTGAGCTGGTCGAGGGGGCTCAAAGGTCATTACTGAAGTTTGGGTTGATTTGGTAGCAAAAGGGTGACTCAGAGAACAAGTTCAGGTTATGTTATCACAGGATTATGTAGAGTTTTAGAATAAAATCTTCTTTAGAGTCCTTGGGCCTTAGCCAGATGTCAGATTCCCCTCTGAGCATCCACTCGATGGGGCTCAGCTGTGATAAGGCACCTCTCCAACAAAATGGCTTTTACTGTGGACAAATGAGCTGAGCCCTGAATGCCAGAGAAATGTGAAAGACAGTAGCTGTGTGTAGCCCCTGACTCTGCTTGAGAGGTCCCAGAGCAGAGGGATTTTTTGTTTGAAAACCCATTAAAGTCCTCCAGTTTGAAGGGGTGTAATTTGGCCCCTAAATTGTTAAAACTTGCTGAAGGATGAGCAGCAACTGGTGGGAAATGTCTGCTCCTGCAGTGTCTGGGAGCTGGGCTCTGTGCACTGTCACTCTGGTTTGGCAGCAAAGAGCATCCTTCCCATCCCTGACAGTACAGGGCTGGGGGAGGAGCAGTGCTCTGCCTGATCAGGGCTCTCCTCCCAAAATCAACCAGATCAGCTTCCTGCTTTCATACCCATCCTCTGCCTCTGCCTTCCCCCTTTTCCTGGAGCTGAAGCCTTCCATGTGTCTCTGAGATCATTAACCCCACGGGGATCATTAATAAATCTCTTTGCATTTATGCAGAGCACCCAAAATTTCTGCCTTTCCTGGCAGTGTCCTGGGAGATGGGGAGCTGAATCTCAGCAGTTGGTGTTGCCAGCATCCCCTATGCTGTTGAATTCTTTAAAATGGCTTAATCTGGGAAATACTGTAATCCTTGTCTGACTTTGCACGCAGAGGGATCCAGGTGGCATTTTGCAGTGCCAGCAACAATCCTGTTATCCTGGCTGTGTGTTTTACACTCCCTTCAGTGTCCCTGGGAAAGATGAGCCCATCAGCTCAGCAACTGGGAGTGCTAAAGAAATAGGAAGTTTTAGAAAATCAAATCCTTTGCAGGGAAGAAGGAAAAAAGCAGTGCACCAGCCTCTTTGTAAGGTCTGAAATGTGTTAGCCCAGGCACAGGGCAGCACCAGGGAGCTTCCTTTCCCTGGCTGCTTGTGGATCCTGGTGGGAAGCAACCTGTAAAAAATGAAATATCCATGTAATATCATGGCTGTTTTGGTGGGTGGAAAACGAGCGAGCTCCTCAGCCCCCTGGGGAGATGAAAATAGCATCTCTGGATCTCTGCTCTGAAAAATATTTGAAATATTTTCAGAAAAAAAAATAGGAAAATTCAGAGTTATGTTTAGTAACAGAAGCCAGTTGTGTCCTGAGCTAGAAGACAATGTGGGTTAAGAGTCATTTCAGGGCTCTGAAATCACACGTGCCATGCACCAGGATTCGTGTTTGAGCTCCATGAGGAAGGGTGTGAGGAAGAGGAACCTGCAGTGGATGGGGGATCTGTGCTGGGCAGTCCAGCAAAGCCTGGGCCAGGGGGCTGCAGTGGGGGCACACAGAGCTCCTGGCCCTGGCAGCAGTCCCAGGATGTTTGGGTGAAAAGTGGGAGTCACCAGTCAGGAGAAGGTAGCACTTCCCTCCCCAGTAGCCAGGAGAGTTCTCAGCCCTTTGATTCTCGTTACCATCATTTATATTTTATGTCTTTTTCATGCCTAATGACACAGGAATGCAGGAGCCTCATAAATAATGTCTGCTGGTGTGAGACTGTGTTAAAGCTTACCCAGCTTCCTTCTGTGTTAGGTGAGAGCCCCAACCACAGCCCTTGGCTGTTCCCCACTCAACTTTGCTCTTTCTTCATCACTGCCTTTTCCATCACTCATCATCATCCTTCTCTTTCTCCATCTTCTCCTTCTCCATTCTCTGTCATTGTCCTTCCCATCCTGCATCATCTTCTCCACCCTTCATCACTATCCATGTGGTGGGTGACTCTGCCAAATCCCAACATCCCCAAGAGCCAGCACAGAGCCTTGAGAGCCACCAGCCAAGCTCCTCTTTGCACATGATGTGAAATTCAGGGATTTCTTTTGGACTTCTTTAGGGAAAAAAGGAGTTGAGCAATCACGTTTGGTTCCCTAGCAACACTTCTAATTCCTTTTTATTTTTCCTTTTTGGGGGATCCTCCACACAGTGTGCCCTGAGCCACAAAAACTCTCTATCCCCAGAGCAAGGAAGAATCCAGGCAGGAGGACAGAGCCAGAATGTCCATGGCGTGGCCAGGGACAGAGAGGGCTTGGGGACAAACCCCACTGTGAAGGGTTCCCAGACCCACAGCCCACCTTTTGCAACCCAAATCCTCCATTTTTTAAAACAAATGGCATTTGTGAGTGTGGGGATACTCCTGCCAGTGCTCTCCCCAGTCCTGTGGGTGCTGGGTGCTGATGTCAAGCCATAAATACCAGCAAAATTATGATGGTGAATGGAACAGCTCTCCACAACCAATGGATGATTCTCCTCGTGATGAAGTTATTCAACAAACCAGACATGAACATCTCAGAGGAGATTACTGAAAGTAGAAACAAACTTAAACAAGGAGGGAAGTAATTTTAAAGGCTTTGAAGTTATTTTAAAGTGAGCCACTGCTTGGAGGAAAGTTTTCCTCCCAGTGGTGGGGTAGGAATATGTGTCATTGCTGGTTGAGGTAGCTTTGGGCTGAAAATTGAGGCTTTAGGCTTTGTGGGTTTGGATCACGCTGCCAATGCTTTCCACCAGGAAAATACATAAAGCTCTGACAAGGAAAAATGTTTTTGGGGTCTTTTAGGTCAAACATTAGGAAGATTTTCCAATATTGCTTAGAAGGGAACATTACAAAACCCAAAGTATTTCAGGGCTTTTCAGTGTGGCATTCACAGAAAACCCCATCTCTCACTGGGCAGGGAGAGGAGATGAACCCATCTCCCCACGGTCCCCAGCATCACTACATTCACCAGCACCACTCTATCCCCTAAACTGCCTGAAAGTAAAACCAAATTGCCCTCAAATCAAGGGACAAATGCAACATGCACAGGCTGCAAAAGGCAATCCACAAATGTCAACTTGGGACCACTTTTCTGGCAGGGAACACTCCCAGGTCTGACTGGTGCAGCTGCAGGACTAGGACGTCTCAGGAAAAACACCCGGCTGCATTTTGCACAGCTCTTTTGCTTTTCCATATCTTTTATATTTTTCTTCTAAGCAACATAATGGAATTTAGTACAAAGCTATATCCATGCTGGAAATTTCTTTTGCAAGTAAAAGCCTGCCAAAAATGTATGATTTAGCTCTTTCAAATTTCTAAATATACATTTGCATGCAAATTTGTAACTTGAAATTATAAATTGAAATGTGCATTTCCCCTCTGCTGATGTTAGGAGTGTTTTCCTGAAGCCAGAAACATTATCCTCGTTATTTGACCGAAATGTGTAAGAATTTTATCGCCTATAAAAGAAATGTTCTTTTTATTTAAGGCGTGTTTAAAAAAAAAAAGCTCTCAATACTACTCTCTTGGCTTCATTTCACAACAAATGTATCATTTCCAATGACTGGCACGGAGCAGGAGATGAATTTAAAGTGTGTCTAAATCCAGCTGGTTTATTCCCAGCATTGGTGTGGATGTGGCCAGTCAAGCTGAGCAGAAGTGGCTGCTCCCCATACTGGAGTCAGAGCCTGGTGTAGGACAGATCCTCCCCCTGGGCCCCTGGCTCAGGCTTTGTGTTTGAGACCAGAAGGGGTGAGGATGTCTGGCCCTTCACCCCTGCTCCCATCCCACCACGGAACGGTGCAGTTTGGCACCCTCCTCTCTCTGATGAGCCGTTCATGCCCATTCTCTGTGGGTTTAAAGGCAGTAAACCACCCCCCTCCAAAGCTTCTCCTTTTGCACTTAACATTCCAGAAGCTCCCATTGTCCCTTTTTGTGAGCAGGGGTGTCCCACGGCCCCAGGCTGTTCTGTGTGTCCAAGAGTGATGCTCCAACCCTCTGGGTCCCTGCCCCAGGGCTCTGAGCTCTCATGGCTTGCAGTTCAGCTCTGCCTGTCCTAAAATCTCTCCTCAGCCTGTGTAAAATCATCCATCCCCTGGGGCATACTGCCTGATCTCACCTGCTCTGTTCCCACCTGCTCCTCCAGGAGCCAGGATCATCCCCTTGGGAAAGGAAAGTCTCCCCCTGTCCTAAGGGTGGTCGCTGGCTTGCAGCAGCACAGACTCCTGCCTGGAGCTGTGCCAGGCAGCAAGCACAGAAGGATGCTCCAGGTGTTAAGCACAGCACTATTTTGATCCTTTCGTTGTGGGGAAATTGCTTCAACAATCTTTTCTTTTGGTGTAAGCAAAGCTAGAGTAATTACCGGGGAAAAAATTTTAAAAATCAAATGTTAACATTTCTATGAGAAAGGTCTCATGATGATTAAATATTTCAATGGGTTCCTCTTTAGTAATGCAAAACTAATCAACTTCCAGATGATATTTAAAAAGCAGAGAATGGTGTACGGTTTAATATCCTAGTTTCAATAGGCCAGGGTTTAGAAGACAGCTAATTATAAAATAATCCTTTTATGTTGTGTAAAACATCATTTAAAGCAGATACTCACTACAAACACAGGGTTTCCTTATTGCTGGAGGTAATTAACTGGGTGCTGATTAAACACGTGAATGTGCATGTGGAGCAGCTCTCAGGATGTGCTGAGATGACGGAGATGACTTTGGGGTGAAACATTCCTTCTTTGGGCTTGTTTCCTGGGTCACACTGATCCCAAAGGATGCTCTGGCAGCGCAGGGTCTCGCTGCACTCAGTACAGCCCCATCCCTCTGGGCTCAGAGGAATGGAGAGGCACCCGAGCCTGGAGCTGGGGCACAGTTTGGTGACAAGAGGGGTGATAAATGCCACCAGAACAGGCAGCAGTATTGCCCAGCAGGACACACAGCCAGGCAGCACCTCTCAAACCTCACAGCACCCCGCGCTTGGGGCAGGAATGGCTGGGTGAGGGGGTAGGTGTCCCATTTCTATGGTCTCACAGCCAAGGTCTCGCTCCCTTGGAGCCCCCTCCAGCTCCCACAACAGACAAATAATTGGAGCCATAACCAAGGCCTGCTCAGGGGCATCCCTACCCTTCTCAAAGGCTTATCACCAGCAAGAAATTTTCATCAGGTTCTTCAGCTTTACAGCTCCAGTTTTGCTTCCTTAGAGTGGCAGAAAGCAATGGGAACCAGTGGCAGGAACGGCATCGAGCCAAAGTAAATTAACCTGGAATTTTCCCTCTGGAACTGGTGTGAAAATATCCCCAGATGATGCCAAATATCAAGTCAATGCAGGGATTTAAGGGTCTGGATGGGATTTGCACGGGGGAAGAATTGTGAAGGGCATTGCACAGGGTAAGAGCAGCGGCAGAGCGGCTCCAAGGCGTGCCTTGAATACAAACTCTGTGCGGTGCACTTAGGCACACTCGGCTCCCGCCAGCCTGACAAGCACCACAGCAGGACGTGTTGGCAGGGGGCTGCTCCTCAGGAGCACGAGGAAGGATTCCTTCTGTATTCTGGCACACAAAACGGGGCTGGTGCTGCCCCAGGGGTGAGGTGTGTGTCCAGGGCCTGTGGCAGAGGCTGCAGGGACACCACCCCTGCCCTTCCCACACAGTTACAGCACATGTATATTTCATGGCCAATAATGGGATTTCGCTGTCGATACCACTCCCAGATTTCTTTCCACCCTGCTACGTTTTCAGGTTAAATAAATGTAAGTCTTTAGGATCTCTCCAGCTCCCGGGAAAGGAGCTTTCCTGGTGAGCTGGCAACGTCCCATGGTAGTGGCCAGCACTGGCCAGAATACAGGCATGTGGGGGATTGGGCTTGCCCAGTGCAAAATCCAGCCCCAGCAACTCATCTCTGTGAGCCCATGGAGGGCTCTGAGTGCCAGACCAGAGGTCTTTGCCCTGCAGTTGTCCTCATCTCTGCAGGTGGCCTTTGGCTGAGAAGGATGGGGACGGAGATGGGGAGCCTCAGGATCGCCCATGATTCTGTGAGCATTCCTTTCTGAGGGGTAGGAGAGCAAATTTTTCCAAACATCCTCCCCACTGTCCCAATCCACTAATAGCCTGGTAATCCTCTTATGGGGGTCAGCCTGGGGCACCCGCAGAGCCTTTGTGTAATGCCAGGGAGGAGAAATGTGTTTTCACTGCGGCAGTGAAAGGCTGGTGCTCGCTGGCTGCCACTGCCCCACGACAGGGATGGGGCCCAACCCTGCCCTGTGCCCGTGGGTGCTCCCAGCACATCACAGCTCCAGACATGCTGGTGCTGCTCTTGCCAGCCTTTTGGGGAGCTCCCTGACAGAGCAGCCCCTTTGGGCATCCCATCTCTCGGCAGCCTATTTCGGGACCCGTAAGCGGTGGTTCCGCTTTGCCTCTATTAATATCCCGCCCAGCCTCTCTGGATGGTTAAGCTCCCATCTAATGCTGGGCTGGTGCCAAGTGAGACTCCAGGAGGGTGAGGATGGTTTGGCAGCTGCTCAGGGTCTCCAGCAGGTCCAAGCCCCCTTGGTGCCCAGGGCTGGTGACATGGTGCTGCTGTCTGCTCCCTGACTGGCACTGCCAGCAGTACAGCACCCTGCAGGATTAGGATTGATGATCTGTGAGCGGAATGCATGTTAAAATATCCGTAATTTCCTCCAAAACCAGCTACTTTTCTCTGCAGGTAGTGGAAAATGAAGTGCAAACTCCAGAGCAACAAGGATTTTGTGGCAGCATCAGGCAGCAGTCTGGTGTTGAGTGCCATCAGATGAAAAAGAGCCATTTTCCACCATATGCCAAACGCTGCCATTTGGTGACGTTGCTGATGAGGCTCAAGGAGACACTCAAGGACCATGGTGGTGCTGCCACAGCCATGGCCATGCTCTGAGGCATGACCCAAGCACGTGGGCTCCCAGACACAAACCCATACCCAGCCGGACCTCTTCCCTGGGGCCAGAAATTTTTTCCTTGGGGCTCTTTTTTTTAATCTCCAAGACCTTGCAAGTGCTAGCCTGGGGCCTTATTTACATATCTTTCAGGAGCTCTGCTGGTTACCCATCCCTCCTCATGCCCTTGGGCCAGCACACACAACTCTGCAGCCCAGGAGAGGATCTGGGGAGTGTCAGCCCCCCAGGAGTGAAAGGGGGTTGTCACCAGCTTGAACATCCCCAGCAAATGAGCTACTTCATATCAACATATTTATTTCTTCTTGGTAATGAGACAACTTCATTTCCGCGGGTTGCTCAAACAGTGCACAGCATCTGATTATTAAAAATGCTGCTGGAAGCCAGCCCACAACCTACTTAGGCATTAATCTTCCCTGACAGATGCTGACGAGGAATCGCTCCGGCAGCCGGGAGCAGCTCCCTGCCCAAGGCGCTTCATCCCTTAAGAGCCGGGCATTATCCCCGCTCCCGCCGCAGCACCACGGCTGCTGCCACATTGCAGGAGAGGTTGGGCCGGGCAAGCTGCAGCACAGACATCCCAGGGGAGCTGCCCCGTCCCAGGGCTGCTGGAGATGCCCGGGGCTGGATGGAGCTGGTGACAAGTGGCCCAGGAGCTGCTCCGGTACCGGGCAGCGTTACTGAGTCACAGCATCACACAGCTCCTGGTTCTTCTCACATAGAAATAGCAGAGTCATGTCAAGTCAATCACTCCATGGATTCCTGTTTTGTTTATCACATGTTTTTAGGAGGGGAAAAAAAAAAACAAAACCCGAACAAAATTTCTCTCCCAAGTCAGACTCTTTCACACTGGTTGTCTCAGAAGGATTTTATACTTTTTGTGCTGACATTTCCTCACCAAATGTACCCCAGTGCAGTTTAAAGAAGCAATTCAGGATCCAAAATTAAACATTTTACCCAATTCAGTCACCCTTTTCTCATAGCAGTCTCTACTGAACTTTTTATATCTCCATTTACTCTAAAAAACTTCTTTCCTGATGTTTTTTCTTGGCTCATGGTTTGGAGAAACCCATCCTTGTTGCTGCTCTCCCATAAACTCCCCAGTGCATGTATTTGGGGTGCAAATATAATACATGAGCAGCCAAGTAATCACCCAGATAGAACTTTCTTAAAAAAGCATATTTCATATTTCTGGTGCTCGCTGGGACATTTGGACATTCTGAGTATTTGAGGTGTCTCAGCAGTTTCAATCAGCTACTGTTAGAGGCAGAGGAAACCCAAGGAATGTTATCCCATGTGTCAGCAGAGCTGTGACACCTCCCAGAGCGGGAGTTGTGGGCAGGCATGAGCTGTGCTCCCAGATTGTGGGTGCTGGCATGAAGGCACAAGCATGGATTTCCTGTGCTCCTCCTCCCACCTGCTTCCTGCACTTGATAAAAAACCCAAAACCATTAAAAACCCCAAAGGAAGCCAGGCAGGTAGCAGGGGCAGCACTTGCAGGGATCCTCACCTGCCAGCGTGAGCCAAGGATCCCTGGCTTGCGTGGCAGAGGAGGTGCAGGGATGTGGCCAAGGCCACTGCATGAGTTGGTGGCAAGACAGCTCCATCCCTGTCCACAGCATCCCACTGCTGGGAAAGCAGATGGGAGGAAATCAGTCAGGGTCTGGGTCTGGCCCCTCCGAGGGCTCTCTCTCCCTGACTGCCGGGTGGATGGGAAAGGTGGATCTTTTCCAGAGCCCCTTGGGACAGCAGTGTGGCCACGTCAGCCCTTTCAGCCCTGTCTGCCAAAATGCCCCAGCGCTGTGAAGCAAAGCTGTGAAGGCTGGAGTGCTCACTGCTTTCTCTTTGCTGCCTCTGAATTATTTTTAGCAGCTCGATGCTGGGAGCGTGGCGAGCAGCCAAGGCGGACACGCGGCGAGGTCGGCTCCTCTCCGGGCCCAGGGCTGCTGCTGCTGCCCTGCACCCAGGGGTGCTGAAGAAAACCCTGCAGGGCCTGGGGCCGGTGGCCCGGCAGGGGTGGCCTTGCTGAGGTACAGCAGGCGCCAGCCAGACCCGGGCAGGCAGATAGAGCCGAGCAGAGCGTCCCCAGGGCTTATCAGACCTTGGGAAACTTCCCTCCCTCCCCCGGCTGCTGGCTGGCTGCGGTTTTTCCAGCCAACCCCTTCACCCGACACCCACTTAGGGTTACAGGTCACTAACTCCCTGGGGTTTAACTTCCCAACAGATGAGACCAAACTGAAGCAGTTTTCCTGCTTCACTCTGAATCACTATGATACTCACAACCTCAGCATCGTCCGTATGTGATTTTTCTCGGAGAAAAGATGAAATAAAACCAAGTGTCCCACTGCTGGCGGGTCCTCACAGTCCCAGCGCTCCTCCCCACCACCTCTGCAGATGCTGGGTGCAGCAGCAGCTCCAGGATTTCCTGCGGCCCTGGCCGGATCCAGGGAACAATGAGCTGGGCATCTCCTGGCCATGAGCATCCGGCGAGGTGAGAAGTGCCAGCCAGCTCCTTCCTGCCTCCCAGCCCTCGCCTCGGGCTCAGGCTCCTTCCCCGGGGTATGGTGGCACCTGAGCCACAGCTGCAGCTCCTTCAGCAACCAAATTTCCACCCAGACGCTCTTGCTTCCCACTTCAGTGAGCAGAGGCAGCTCTCCCTCCCTCCCTCCTGCTTTGTCAAAAAACAATTGCAATTAATTAGGAGGATGGCTTCATTCTCAGCCAATGTCGGGGAAATTACCAGATGCATTGCTTTTCTTTCCCTCTTTGCCCTGTTTGCTATGAGCCCCCGGATGCTGAGGGGATGCTCTGGTCTCCCCAGGTTCCTTCCCTGGCCATGCCTCTGCTTCCAGCCAGAGTTCCATCCCTTTGCAGGAAATCACGGCTTTGCTTCCAGTTTCTGTAGTTCAGCTTCCTCCCTTTCTCCATTATCGTGTGCCACACAATCACTGAGGCAATTATAACACCAAATAAATGCCCTATACCTGCCCTGGGAGTGAGGGAATGACAGAATCCTGGAATGGTTTGGGCCAGAGGGGACCTTAAAGCTCATCTTGTTCCAACACCCTGCAGCAGGGAGAGCAGGTGGAAGAGCATTTCTGGATGGAGGGCCAGGCTGGGAAGTGGAAGTCCCTTTTACAGATGAAATGGATGGATTTGGGGTGAGTGTGGAGCTGCCCTTAGATCTGCTCCTGGTCCTCCCTGGTGAAGTACCAGGGATGCTGACAGCAGCAGTGCCCTGGGAAGTCAAGGGGGGCTGCAGAGCCCATGGAGGAGCAGCGCCTTCCCAGGAACCTCCCCTCCACCCAGCTCACAGGCAGATGGATAAACAAGCCAAAATGGCAAAGCCATCCTTATTTTTGGTAAGGGAGCACAGAGATGCCAGGGCTGTCCCTGTGCTTGGCCACTGCCTGGGTTGTGCTGGCCCCCAGAGGGGTGGAAGGTGTTAATCCACGGAGAGCAGTGAATAGCAGCTCTAATGGAACTTTTGGCAACTAAGAGCCTTTCTGTCCATCAGCTCCTGTTGGGTCATGGCTCTCCCTACCCACGTAACCAAATCTGGTTTTACAGAATCCAGATTTTGCATCCTCATGGTTTTGCATCCTCAGGGATGAGGAAGAATCCTTGCCTGTGAGAGCCACAAGAAATCAGCACTGTGCATTGCAAGAGAGGCTCTCCTTCGGGAAAATCACCTGAAAATCACTGACCTGCTGCTGCTGCAGCCCCGTGTGCCAAGCACGGAACCCACCCTGCCCCAGCCTGTGGCACTTGCTGTGCCTGGGAGGGCTTTGCTTCCCACCCATCCCTGCTCCTGGAGAAAGCATCTCCAATGAGCTGCACCAACGCTGCTCTGCCCCACAGACACACACACCCGCACATACGTGGCTGTTCTCTGGATTTACGACTGGAATTGGGCTTTATTTATTTTTGCTGCTGGCCTGTAGCAGGACAAATTTTGGAGTCGGGATGTTTTTGTGCCGGAAGAAGAGGTTCGCGGCAGGCCGGGTCGCTTTTGCCGGTACATGCTGCCACCTTCAGCATCTCGCAGGAGGAGCCGGCTCTGCCTGAGCCCCGCCGGCCCCAGCGCTCGCCTCCCCCGGGGCAGGAGCGGCCTCCCCGGCTGCTTCTGATGCTCAGCAGCACTTGTTGTTAATTTAGTTATTGAAGAAGAAACCCCCTCTGGATGTACACTCAGCTGTGTGAGCTGGGGAGGGGGAGCGGGAGCGCTGATGGTGGCTGGAATGGCAGGACCAAGGGTCAGTGTGTGACAGTCAGGGAAGGAAGTTTTAAAAATCCCCAGCAGATTACTGTGACATTTCTGGAGTATTATATGTTAGATGGAACATCATCTAACCAAGCATCACAATGTCCATCCATGGGGCAAATCAAGGGGGTTTTATGACAGCAGGAGGGCAGCAGGAGGTGATGGTGTGGGACAGACTTGTGGTGCCCACAGCCACAGCAGCTGCCATGTCCCCAGCACCTCTCCATTGACTCCCAACCCTGGGACCAAGCCATGGGGCTCTGTGGCTGGAAATTCATTTCAATTCCTTTGCCAGCCACTGAGGGCAGATCACGGAGTTGGGAAATCACCAGCGAGCTGGGATCCTGCATCCATTCTCCCTGGTGATGTTCTACACTACTGCTGCTGCTATTAATCACAGCTGCAGTAATGAAGTTAATGATCTGGGATCTCTTCTAATTATGTCTTCCCCAAACACAGGTCTGCCTCTGCCTTCACTGAGGGGACTCAGTGTGGGTGATTCAAACTCCACATGCTGCAGATGGCTCGGATTTCTAAATCAGCTTCGATTTACAGGATGGCCTCAGCTGAACTCCTGTGTTTTCCTCAAGCTGGCTGACTGGGCAGCAGGACACCCTTGGCCACAGAGCATTCCAAGGGAGACTTGTATTCTGTCAAAGTTTTAATAGAGTGGATTTTTAAAAATAATTTCGTATGAACTGGATGTTTGATTAAAACCCAGAGCCTTCTGCAGCTCCTTACAGTCATAGTCTCAGGTAGGGCAGATCCACCCTGGTATTGGGAAGATTTGGGGTTGCACTGCTCAGGAAACCTACTCAGTTTAACAGCCTGGAGCCTGGCCGTGGGGTGCACTTGCTTTGCTAACAGGTGACACTCAGGTTTCTAAAACAAACAAAGTAGGCTTCATTTTTATCTTTAGACACCAGCCCTGGGACTCCTTACAAAGGATGTTTAGGCTTTGTAGCCACAGGAGGTGAAAGGTAGTCACAGTCTGTTGCATCCCCCAGCAAGACCAGCTCTTACCGGACACACACACAATTTTTAGAAAAAACACACAATTTTTAGAAAAAAGTATGAAGATTTCAAAAGTTTCTGAGGGAGATGCTGGCCCACACTGCTGGAAGCTGATCAGGTGCCTCAAATGACAAAAGCATCATTATAGCTCTTGTGGGGAAAAGCTGAACGGCGTCATGCTGAACGATGCTTTCATTTCCATCACCCTCACCAGCCTCTTACAAAGCAGCTTGAGCTGCTCAGATGTTCAAGATGCCACAAGAGGTGGCTCTTAATAGATTTGAGGACTTTGTTTCTGATTTGCTGTAACCAGAATAATTGCAGCCTGGAACGGGCACAGGGAGCAGCAGTGTTTGCTCCTCGGGGTAAAAGCAGCGTGTTTGCACAAAGCGCCTCTATAAACTCCTGGGGGGCTGAGGTTGGTTTGGCATTATTTTCCTCCCTTTCCTCTATTCTTCATACTTGAGCACTAAATCAACACCATATGATGTCTGGTTCATTCTCTCATTAGAGCAGCTCCGTTGGCTGTGTAATTTCCAGCCTCACGTTGCAGCTCTGCTCCTTCTCCAATGACACCCCGACAGCCAGAGCTCATGTGCTTGGGCATCTGGGCTCTGCTTCACACAGCAAAAGAAACAACTTGTCTCCTGGGGGTTTCTCTGGGTCCCAGGAGGCTGAGGAACCATGGCAGAGAATCATAGAATTCTAGAATGTTTTGGGTTGGAAGGGACCCTAAAGATCATCCAGTCCACCCCCCTGCCATGGGCACAGACACCTTCCACCAGACCAGCTTGCTCAGAGCCCTGTCCAGCCTGGCCTTGGACACTTCCAGGGATGGGGCAGGCACAGCTTGTCAGGGCAACCTGTGCCAGGGCCTCACCACCCTCACAGGGAAGAATTTCTTTCTAATACCCAATCTAATCCTGCCGTCTATTAGTTTGAAGCCATTCTCCCTCATCCTGTCACTCCATGCCCCTGTCAAATGTCCCTCTCCAGGTCTCTTGGTGCCCCTTCAGGTACTGCAAGGGGCTCTAAGCTGTCCCTTGAGCCTTCTCTTCTCCAGGCTGATCCCCTGCAGTCCTCTCAGCCTGTCTCCAAAAGAGGTGCTCCATCCCTCAGAGCATCTTTGCAGCTTCCTCTGGACCCCAGCAGATCCATGTGCTCCTCATGCTGGGGTCCCAGAGCTGGGCACAGCACTGCAGGTGGGGTCTCCCTCTCCTGAGGTGTCTGGGGCCATCCCAGCAGACGTTGAGGTGTAACACTGCAAATATTGAGGCATGAGCAGTGCATGTGTTAATCCCAGATGCAAACCCCTGCTCTGATTAGGGGCTGATCAGGATACAACATGAGAAAATGGTGAATAAAATACTGAGACCGAGGGGAGACAATGTTTTGTTTCTAAACTGCAAAGTTTCACTCTGGATATGGTAAATGAATTACAAAGAGTGTCTGATCAGCCATTGAATGCGGTCCAGAGCCCCGGCTGAGCTGTCGCCATCCGTGTCCAAGCCACATCCCTCTTTGCAAAAGAAGGCCCCAATAACATGTTAGTAAACAATATTCAGCGCTGGAAAAAATTATTTACAACTCAGCGGGGAGTAGCCCAGACACTAAAGAGCTTTTAAATGCTGCTGGACGTGGCAGGGAGCCTTTTCTGGGGCCGGCAGGAGCACGGCGGGCGCTGCGGGCTCGGAGCCGCCGGAGCCGCCAGAGGGCGCGGCGGGCACGGCAGGGCTGGGGTTTGAGCCTTCTCTTCTCCAGGCTGATCCCCTGCAGTCCTCTCAGCCTGTCTCCAAAAGAGGTGCTCCATCCCTCAGAGCATCTTTGTAGCTTCCTCTGGACCCCAGCAGATCCATGTGCTCCTCATGCTGGGGTCCCAGAGCTGGGCACAGCACTGCAGGTGGGGTCTCAGCAGAGCAGGGCTGAGCCTCCCTCTCCTGAGGTGTCTGGGGCCATCCCAGCAGACGTTGAGGTGTAACACTGCAAATATTGAGGCATGAGCAGTGCATGTGTTAATCCCAGATGCAAACCCCTGCTCTGATTAGGGGCTGATCAGGATACAACATGAGAAAATGGTGAATAAAATACTGAGACCGAGGGGAGACAATGTTTTGTTTCTAAACTGCAAAGTTTCACTCTGGATATGGTAAATGAATTACAAAGAGTGTCTGATCAGCCATTGAATGCGGTCCAGAGCCCCGGCTGAGCTGTCGCCATCCGTGTCCAAGCCACATCCCTCTTTGCAAAAGAAGGCCCCAATAACATGTTAGTAAACAATATTCAGCGCTGGAAAAAATTATTTACAACTCAGCGGGGAGTAGCCCAGACACTAAAGAGCTTTTAAATGCTGCTGGACGTGGCAGGGAGCCTTTTCTGGGGCCGGCAGGAGCACGGCGGGCGCTGCGGGCTCGGAGCCGCCGGAGCCGCCAGAGGGCGCGGCGGGCACGGCAGGGCTGGGGTTAATTGATTTGGGGGTAATTGATTTGGGGGTTAATTGATTTTGGGGTAATAGATTTGGGGGTAATTGATTTGGGGGTTAATAAATTTGGGGGTAATTGATTTGGGGGTTAATAGATTTGGGGGGTAAATTGATTTTGGGGGGGTTAATTTGATTTTGGGGTGTGCAATTAACCCCCTGCCCCGAGGACTGTGCTCGGTGGGTGCTGCACGCGTGGGGCTGAGCCCGGCTCTGTCCGCGGTATTCTCACTCGCCAGACAAGGGATTAGGGTTTTTGGAACCTGAGCTCTGCTGCTCTCCCACCACAGGTCCTTTCCAGTCCCAGAGCAGTGTGCCTCTCTCAGAAGCGCTGCTGGGTCCGTATTCCCGTCTGGAATCTCTTCCATGGCTTTAGCCTTCCTCACTGTGACTTGTGAACATGGAAACCTTTGGAAATGAACCTTCACCTTTGGACAGAAACGTCTTTGCAGGGATGGAAATGAACCTTCACCTTTGGACAGAAACGTCTTTGCAGGGATGAGCTCACTAAGACTCTGCTGCCGTCATGAGAATTCTGGGCTAGAGGAACATGTTCCTTTTTGGAATTGCAATTCCCTATCAACAGGCTGTTGGCTCAAGGTCACGGCTGCAGCTGCCCCATCATAATGTGGTGACTGTCACTGTTGGATGGGATCACTCCTCATCCCCGGCTCGGATTTTGCTCCTGGTGTGGTTTCCAGGCAAAAGCATCAGCTGTACCCGGGAAAGCCAGGTGTGTGGTACCCACAGCTGCTTTATGCATCTGGGTAAGGGCACAGAGTAAGGGCACAGGTCTGCAAATCCTTCTCCAAATAAGAAAGATATGTGGCCTATAAATCCTGGATCAGGGCAAAGTCCCAAAGTGAAGTCATCAGCAGATCTTTATTTCTTCATTATTATTTTTAATTCCTGGATAAATACTGCTTAATTCCCCTCTCAGATGCTTTTATTCCTCCATATTTCTGACAGGATTTTCCACCTTGTCCCTTTGAACCCATTTTTGGATTCTGTTCCCAAGCCCATAGATACTTGGGGTGTAAATCACTGCTGTGGGATCAAATGTCAGGATAATCCTCCCAGGAGACCTTTCCCTTTCGTTCTTCAGCTTACTGATAATGTTCTCTGATTCCTTGGCCACTGTTCAGAAGTACAGATGCTCATTTTCCCCTACCTGCAATGAGATCCCAGTGTGTTTGCAGCCTGTGTATCAGCCTGCATCCCAGTGCCACTCCAGTGCCACCCCAGTGCCACCCCAGTGCCATCCATCAAGGGCTGGCACATTCAGCTTTCACTTTATTTTCTTTCACAGCCTGAGTGGCCACTGCTGGTGTCATTTGGCAGAGAGGTTGTGACTGGTGCAGATTTATTCACTGGGACAAGTGCTGGCATAGCTGAAATCATCTTTTCTGGCCTTAAGGTGTGGGAACAGCCACAAGGTTTGCTTTTGGTGTAGGTCAATGATGAGTGAGCCTGTCGGGTGCAGCAGGGCGAGCAAACCCCAGGAGGGGCCAGCCATGGATGGTGGTGACAGGGAGAGGGCTTGCAGAGGTCACTACCCCAAATCTCATCTCTCTTTTATTCCTGCTGCTGCTGGTGTGAGTCAAGGCCGTTGTTACCCCTGTGGCCATCCCCAGTGCTACCAGGAACAGGTACCAGAGTGTAGGACACTTTAACAACAATGAACACTGACTGCCAAACCAAAATGAGACAAGAGGACAGGCAAGGGGATGAGCCTCCTCTCGGGAAGTGCAGGGGCCAGCTCTTCTGCACACCTCCTATATTTATGGCATGTCTCTACTGCCTTTGAGCCATAAATTTTGCCAGTGACTGTCCCTTGGTGCCTCGGTGAGCTCCTCTGTCCAGGATTTACTGCTCAGCTTTGCCACGGAGAAATACAGCCCCGGCCACAACTCTCGGTGCCGCAGCCCCGAGCGCTGCGCTGCCGTCCCAGCCCTCCCTCCGCCGGAGCCTGCCCTCGGGCACCTCGCTTTTTATTTAGGACCCTGTTTGCTGCTTTGTCGCAGCTCTTGGGGTCAGTATCTCATGTCTCTAAGCAGAGCTGGTGCTGGGCAGGCGGGCGGGACACGCTCGGGGGCCGCCGGCAGACGTGTGATGGTATCGCGTGTTGCTGTTGGGTTTCATGCACCACGTACAGGTCTGGGCTTCCTGTTCTCCTTGATATCGCAGAGCCCATTAAAGTTTCACATTCATGTTATGAAATATGGCACACGTCAGGGTTTTTTTTCCCCCCTTCCTGGGCTCCTCTCGGCTTTCAGCTGACAGCCTGAGAGAGCCAGCAGATCTTCCGCCCAGCATCCCGCTCAGCATCGTCCTGGAAGGGCTGGTACCCACCCCATCACTCCTTGCCGATGCTCTGCTGGGAGCTGGCCGCCCTTTCCATCCCTTCTGCCCCTTCAAGATGCTGCTGAGCCTGGCTGCCCTCCCCAGCAGCTGAGGCCAAACTCTCTCACTACATGAGTGGCCACTCTTTTTGCATAACTGCTCTGCTTTTTCTCCCACGTTTAATGCAAGACGATTTTGCCTGTGGAGTGATCCACCCTCAGGGTTTTATGGGATCGGCCTGGCCCACTGCCACCCCAAGCGGGGCAGGAGGGAGTTTCCCAGCTTCTCCCCGGGCCCAGGACAGCCCCGGTGTCAGCGCAGCGGGCTCGGCGGGAGGCAGGGCGCTCCCACGGCACGCTCAGCCCGGCGCTATCGGCCTTGGCATCTCCAGGCGCGCCTTTCGTGGGGGATTTATCTCTGCCAAATCTGCAAATCGTAGCATGTAATTTTCCCTCTTTCTAGTCCGGGGGAGGGTTTGTGGCCGGAGCGGAACAGACAGATATTTGAGGCTGGGAGCAGGGAGCCTGCTGCGCCACGTTCGCAGCCAAGCCCACAGGGCAGCCCCGCCAGCAAGAGCCACGGCGAGATCAAAGACGCTGTTTGCCACCAGGATCTGTCCTTGACAGCCGATGGCTTCCCGCGGCGAGCTGGGTATCTCATCTCAGAGAGGAGAGTCATCTGATGTCTGGATGGAGGGGAAAGATGAGTGCTGTGTTTCACCAGGCCTTCCCAGCCTGCTGCATCAGTGCTGTAATTTAGGGGCTGGATCCTTGCTGCCCACCTGGAGGCCCAGATTTTTACACAAATGGCACTATTTTTCAGCAAAGCCTCAGCTTTCCACAGGTAGAAGATGAGATTGTTTTGTGCTGCCCAGATTGGTGTGCAGAGATGGGTTCATCTAAACTTGTAGTTTTTAGTGATTTTCCCCTTTTTCAAGTCTCACAAAATGGCAAGTTGAGAAGAAGTTCAGAAGACTTTAATAGGTTGTGTCCTGATTCTGCTTAGCTAGAAGTTATGGAAAATAATATTACACCTGACAGGGATAAAATAGGCTTCAGTATAGCCAAAACTGTGAGTATCTGGCCTCAAATGCCCAGTGAGAGGACATTTTTTTCCCCATCTGGCTGCTGAATCCTTCCCGTCTCCAGAGCTGGAGCTGACAGTGAAGTATCACCTTGGTAGCTTCCTTGCTACAAAACCTGCTTCGGGGAAGAGAGTAAATGCAAATCAGAAGCCCCTGGGGACCGGCAGCCCCTGCTCCAAGGAGGAAGAGGATGACCCTGATCTGCTGACCTCCCCACTCTCCAGTCAACACTACTTGGCAGCAACAGGGCCAATTAGTGCAGCTACAAATTGTCACCGCGCTCCCGCCGCAGGCAGGGCGGGCAGTGGGCGCACACGGCCGGCACCGTGTCACTCCCCCCGGCCTCCCGCCCGCAGCTCCCGGCGGGGAAAAGCCAGAGCTGGTTAATGAGAGTCCCGGGGGACGGGAGGGCTGTGGCTCTAATTGCTGCTGCCGGCCGGGGGTCACCAATTAAGAGGCGAAGTGCCGGCGGTGCCGCAGAGCCGAGCCGTGCCGTGATGGGCCGGAGAGTGCCGGAGCTGCTCCCACCTGGCTGCCCCTTTCAACAAGTGCTTTTGTCTCGCCACCGCAGGCTCTCCTGCTGCCTGGGCTCCCGGGGGCTTCGTTAGCACCGAGGGCTCGGGAAGCCGGTCCTGTCTCCCGAGGCGGAGGCTGCTGGCCCAGCGCTGTGTGACGGGAATGGCAATGTCAGCCCGTGGTGGCAGGGAGCGTCCGCCCCTCCGCAGGGGCCGTTCATTTGGCGATGCTCACTTTAGTGACACTGTCCCAGTCTTGCCGGTATAAATGAATGCTCCCGGTGCCTGTGTGATGCCTCGCTGCCTGCCCGTGGATGGGGCAGCAGGAGGGGGCAGAGCGCGGTAAACCTGGGGGCGTCCATCGCCCCTCCGCTGGAGTCAAAGGAAGCATCTTCCAGGGGGAGCGGCAACCTCCAGAGAGACCTGGCATAGCCGGGCATCCCCAGCTCCCTGGCATTGCTCCGGCGTGCGGGGGTGCTCCCACCCATTCCCTCTGATGTGGATTCTCTGCTGTGTGCTGAAGGGTTGGGTCCCCACTGCAGTCTCAGTGCCCTGGTCCCCGCGAGGAAGAGGAGGGGGCACGCAGGGTGCACAGGGGGACAGTCAGAGACAACAAACCGCGGCCGCTCAGCCAGCACGGCTCCTGGAGGGCTGGGCGGGCCAGGGCCACCCAAAGCCAGGGCGGCGGGTGCCAAGGCTGCCGCGCCCGGGGCCAGAGCCGCCCCCGCCTCCCCGGCAATCGCCTGTGGCCGGGGCTGGGGGCTTGGGGGGCCGCACAAGGCTGTCCTCGGAGCACCATGCCTTGGGCTGCCCCTCCACCTTGGCACACGTAGCTGGGGTGTCCCTGCCGCGGTGGGCTTGGACTGTGTCACTCTGCACGGGCATTGATGGGGAGCGAGCACAGCGCGGCTTGCAAGGGATGGGGACAGCCTGGAGGAGCTGGGAATGGCTCAGGGTGCTGATGAAACTGCGGTGGGGAACTGGATCTCCTCCGGTCCTGCTCCGCCTTGGCCCAGCTTTTAACTCCTCATCTCCCAGCCTTTTGGCGAGGATGGCTGCCCAGCCCTGCGTGCTCATCGCGTCTGGCACAAGGCAGCATCTCCCCTCGCAGGAGAAGGCTTTAATTTCCCCTTCAACCCCTTGTTCCAGCAAACCGCTAACACAGGACAGAGGTGCAGGGCACTGCCGGGCTCCTCCCTGCCGGCTGTGCCGAGCCAGGGGCAGCAGCAGCAGCAGATAAAGCCCTGGACGCTTCCAGCGCCGGCAGCTTCTCGCTGCCCTGGGCCAGGGTGCGGCTGTGCTTCGGTGAGCGATGCAACTGGAGACCGGTGCGAGGGCCAGCCTTGCCAGCCAGTGACTTTTCCATTGCCTAAAATAAAATCCAGGGAAAAAAAAAAAAAAAAAAAAAAAAAAAAAAAAAAAAAAAAAGGAAAGAAAGAAGCCCGACTGGATTAATAATTCAGGCTGGCAAGAGAACAAACCCGTCCAGAATCCACCTTCCATTATATGCCCACAAACCACATAAAATGGAAAAAGAAAGAACAACATAAAAGCCCAACGACCTTGAGTTTCAGTGGCAGCCCCAGATGTGCAGGGGCACAGGCAGAGGGACCAGGGTGCAGGGATGGTCCTTGGGTGCTCCTTCCTGCTGCTGGGGCTGGGCAGGGTGGATGCTGGGGTGCCCCTGGTGAGGTGGGGTGTGGGATGCTGTGCTCGGGGGTGGCCAGACCACACAAAACACAGTCCAGACAGCCCCAAGCCCTCCCTGCAAAAAAGCAGTGCAGCAAAAATGTGCTAAATCCTCAAACTCAAACAAGGTTTGCCTGCCGCAAATTGCAGGGGAGATTTGTGAAGGAATTTGCTACCAGAAAAGTGGTAACAGGCTGGATGTTAAATATTTGGGGTGGAGACATCCAGGTCCATAGTGGGGGAATGCTGAGCTGGGGCTGGGCTGCTAGGGACCGTAGGAAATAATTATAACCAGGTAATTATAGAGCCCTTTCCAAAAGAAAATCCCTTTGGAGAGTCTTTTCCCTCCGTGGAAGCACAGATGCTTGAC
The DNA here is from genome assembly GCF_017590135.1 of Pyrgilauda ruficollis. Taxonomy (NCBI): domain Eukaryota; kingdom Metazoa; phylum Chordata; class Aves; order Passeriformes; family Passeridae; genus Pyrgilauda; species Pyrgilauda ruficollis. The sequence continues at coordinate 6,880,641 of NW_024511432.1, forward strand.
ACCCAGCCCAGCCCACCCAATACCCAGCCCCATCCTTCCCTGCTGCTTCTCCAGCCTCCAACCTGTCCCAGCCAGGGAACCCTCAGGCTGGCAAAGCAAATGGAGCAGTTCAGCCCATTTTTCTTCTCCTCACTTCTCTTTTGTGGCTGTTGCAATGAGAATTTTTCAAAATGAGCCCTCTGCTACAAGAAGTCTGCCTGGCAGTTGGGACATTAGGGAAGGGGATAAATTCTGCCCATGTGGGCTTCTGGGGATTTCCTGCCACCTTTCCCTGTGGAGGAAGGGAAATATTTTAAGACATTGCCCTGGGGAGCTGTGGCAGAGCATCCCAAGAGAAGCCCCTGGGTTTTGCATTTTGCTAGGTGTTCTCTGGGCCACCAGCTCAGGAGGCAATGCCACCTCTAAAGCCATGCCCAGTCCCCAGACCCAAACATCCTCTTCTAGTCAAACAGCAAAGCAATGCAATTTAAACTTTAAATATCCCATTACTCTGAGCCTGGGAGTGGTGTTTCCTTGGTTTCCCCAAACAGAAACAGGAAGCATGGCTGGAACAGCCCGCTTCTCCCTCACTCTGATTTGCATGTTCGATATTATTATTATTCCTTTTATTCCTTTTTTCTTTTTTTTTTTTCTTAAATAAACTGCCAGCATAGCATGACCCCAAGTATTCTCAGCTGCTGCTGCACCAATTTAAACTTCCGATTTTCTATTAAAAGCTCCCAGCATCTCCCTGTAAAGGTGTTTTCCATGGAGGTGGGCAGGGGAAGGGGACTACAGGGCTGTGGGACAGGGGGTCTGCCCAGCCATGGTAGGCAGGGGCTCTGATGGAAATGATTACATCTTAATCCCACCCTGGAAAAACTCTCCTGCCTGCCCAGTTTTCATCTCTCATAGTTTCAGAGCTGGTTCATACCTCTGTGGCAGCCCTAGGAGGATCTCCCCCTGGGTAATAGGGTGGTGGTTGTGGGGTGACCAACCCCACGTCCCTCACTTAGCCAGGGTATGTGTTTAAATGTGCTCTGTGAGTCACGAGGTAAGGCCAAGACAAGGGCTGTGGATCTCTGTTCTGCACCAGTGTTGCTCCAGCAACACAAAAGAAATCCCCACTCCCCAAGCCTGAAAGGGAAAAATCTCCACAAAAACACTTCTAACCCCAGAGAGGAGTAACAGTCCTGGTGCTCAGTACCAGCGCAATGGAGCAGGGTGAGAAGGGACTGGGAATTCAACACCTTTGGACACCAGGGGAGTAAGCATTAATTGAGCTGTATTAATGAGCCAGCAGCCAGAAGGAAAGAGCTTTTAGTATGGGAGTGGGGTGGCCCTGGAATGCTGAGCAGCATCGGGATGGGGACTACAAAATCCAGGGGCTGGGAAAGCAACAGAACCCCCACCCTCCCAAATCAAAATAAGTCTATACATCTGAAAGAAAGCACAGGCGTTGCAATGAAATAGCTATATGTGGTTTGAAATCCCCGGCTCAGCTCATGCCAAAGGAATTTCCAGGCCTGGTTTAGATCTGATTCAGCAAAGCTTTTATAACTGTGGGGGGTGTTCAGAGGACCCAGGGCTGTGCTGGGTGCTGGGGTACCACAGTCCCTGTCTGGCCAGGGCACTGAGGCTGGTCCTCCATTGGGATCCCTGAGGCAGGAGAGGTGGGCATGTGAGCTGGGGGCTGCCTGTAAAGCTTTTGCTGTCTTTCTCCAGCCTCAGTCCTGGAGAAAAACAAAGCTGGTGCCTTCCTGGGGAGGGCTGTGCGCAGTACTTGTGGCTCTTGCCCCGACTCCAGCCCAAGTTATGGGCCCAGCGGGATCCAGAATGGGCCCCAGGGGTGATCACGCTCCCCCAGGCTTCATGAAATCACTGGATAGAGTGAAGGGAGACATTTTGTCTGCCAGCACAACCCTTTCCAGCCACCACAGAATCTGCACAGTGGGGTGGCTCCTCCGGGGACCAGGCACATCCCCAGCCCTGTCTGCTGCCAGGGGCTCTGGCAGCAGGAGAAACAGCCCCCCCACACCCCATCCTCCCAGAGTGAATAATTCAGACAAAACAAAGGGAAATGGTGAAAGTTGTGGTGTCCCAGTGCCAGGCACTGGAGATGATGGTTTCTTTAGGCAGAAGTAGGAAGAAAAACAAGCAGTGTAGGCAATTATCTCCCCCATGAGTCACTCAGGACTGGGAATTTTTTTTCCATGGCTAAGATTTCCCAGAAACTGGTGAGCTGTCTGTCTGGGGGGTGTCTGTCTGGGAGTGGGGGGAGCGTCTGCCCAGAGATGGGTGAAGCAAAGCCAGCAATGGTCCAGGAGCTCCATGGTTCTCCCTCGCCAGTGAAAGTCCTAAAGCTTTAGAGTCAGAGAGGGGTCTGGGGGTGTTCTCTATGTCCATGCCCAGGGATGTGGAGCCCCCCAAACCCCACAGCTTCTCCTCCATCCTTCAGCCCCCAACACCAGCTGCATTTAATTGTCAGTCTAAATAAACCTTTTGCCTACAGGGATACAAGATAGGGACCACGTGGACCAGCAGGGGTTTCAGAATCAGCCCTAGGAAGGAAACTCTCTGTTGGATTTTTGGTACTTCCACCATTGGATGGATTCTCCATGCTTTTAATAGATTAGCCAGGGCCCAGCTCTCCCCTGCTTGCCCATCTCTGCCAAGAGCCAGACCTACCCAAGGCAGCAATAACAGCGCGAGCGTCTCCCCGAGACTGAGCGCTCGCTCGTGCGCTAAAGCAGTGACACGCACAGCAGTGCCCACAGATATCACCCATTCCCAAAGGTGCCACATTGGGACCTTATCCATTACCAACGGTGCCCACAGACATCACCCACTACCAACAGTGCCCACAGACATCACCCCGGTAAGGTGCTGCACAGAGGAACAACACGTCTGTCTGGAACATGCGATCCTCAGAGGCAGGTCAAACATGTGGCATTTGGAGCCAGATCTGGAATATGTTTTGGCTAGTGGCTGAGCTTGTCAGCATTGCAGATGGACGAGCTGTTGTCACAGAATCACAGAATGATGAGGTTGGAAGAGACCTCTAAGATCATCGAGTCCAACCTATGCCCTAGCACCTCAACTAGACTACAGCGCCAAGTGCCATGTCCAGTCTTTTTTTAAACATATCCAGAGATGGTGATTCTACCACCTCCCTGGGAAGAGCATTCCAGTACTTTATTATTCATAAGCCTTATGACAAATGTTCTCCTAAGGTTTTATGTGAAGGTCTGAAAAGGCTCCAAGAACAAGCTCACCTTCAAGCTTGGACAAGGTCTGGATTTGGCACCATCCCTCTTGCTCCTGTGCAATGGGCTGAGCAAAGGCTGGGCTGTCCTTGGGGGCTCTGCACCAAGTGTGGTGTTCCTGCAGGGAAAAGCTCTTCCAGGCAGAGCAGAGGCAAATCCAAACTGGCTTTGCAGCTGGGTAAACTGAGGCAGGAGCAGACAGGGATTTGTCCCAGGTCACCCTGCAAACCTGTCTTCTCCTGTTGATGCTCCTGTCTACCACTCACCCTTTTAACTCTGCTAGAGCCATTTCACACCCTTGGGTCCCAGTACAGCCAGCAATGCCAAGTGATAATGATTTATTATTATTGTTATTACTCCTGCTATTATTATTGCTGCCTAGATAATCCCCTGTCAGAATATAAATGTGCCTTCTCTTCCAGCATGAGAGTGTCCTGCTTAATGATGTTGTTTTCCTCTCACTGGTACCTTCAGCTCTGACATATCGAACGTTAATGGCACCAGGAGAGCTTTGGCTACGCTGCTTCTTCAGAAGACAGGTCATTATACCATCAGCCATCCTGGTACGAGGACTGCTCTTCCCTCCTCCTTTATTAGGATTTGCCTTTCCTTGATTAAATTAGCTTGAGCGGGCTGCTTCCGCGGGAGGGATGGATGCCTCCATTATCGCCTATTCCTTCTGAAAAGGACAGGAGAAGAAAATACAACGTGGCCCGGGATAATTGAATGAAAATTTAATGAGCACTTGCGAGAATACGTTAAGAGAAATGCCAATCGATAGAAAACTGATTTCCTGTTTTTAGCACCAAATGGACTCGTGCTGGAGAAGTCATTCCCTTCCACCTGTAGCAGGAGTAAGAGGAAATGCTGGGCTAGCCAGCCTGCCTGCTGGCAAACACGGCTGAGAACCTGGGACACAGAGGCAGAATTAAGTTATTAACACACTGGTAATCACCTCCAAAGGAGTACCCTGCCTGCTGCTGTACTCTGGGCAGGACGGGTGGCTGTTGTAAGAGGAGTAACAGCTACTGACTGCAGAGGAGCATGAATGGAGGCTGAGCAGCCCCTTCCACCCAGCTGTATTTCTCAGCTCAGTTTAACTCTTCAGCACTAACCAGCTGGTGAAGTGGTGAGTACAGGCTGGTGCAGCCTGGTGCAGCCACTCCACAGTGAGGATGCAGATGATCCCATCACTTCCAAAGCCCTCACATGAGCAACTCACTTCAGGGGTCCAGCCCCTGTATCATGCACATTCCCCACCCCAGGGACACTGTGGGGGAATGGCCTTTCCTGTGTCGCAGTTGTCTCCCTGGCTGACCTCAGCTACATCCCAGAGCAAGGTTTTCAGAGGGGCACCATGCCAGGTTTGGAAAGATAGCACATGTGCCAGCCAGGTTTTCCCAAGGCATTGTAGCTCCCCCAGCCTGGGTTTTCCCAGGAGCTCAGCCCAGCACCTTCCCCAGTTTAAAGCCGTGGCAGCTGAATCCTCGCTGAAACAGCAATGCTTTTGCTCTTGGGGCCAAAGGCATCCTTGATAGTGACCCACAAAGGTCACTGGGGCAGCTCCAGTTCAGTCCTGTGGACATTTTCTCAGTAAAACTGGTCAATAAAATACAGCTACCTGAGAAGAAGAGTGCAGTTTGCAGGTCTCGGCTTGCTGCTGTTGGAAAATGTTTTTTATTCTTTCTGATGGAAAAGCGGGAGATTGCACAAAAGCTGCACTTTATCAACTAAAAGAGTCCCCATACAGGGCCCTTGGCATGCAGTCGGGCATCTCCCTGCCAGGCCCCCCCAGCAGGACACATGCCATGGCTCCTCACTCCTGCAAATTGAGATCCTGCAAACTCAGGCCACTTGTTATTACCATCTTTAGGAAGAAAGGATCTGAGCAGCCATCGTGGCAGGAGAGTAACCCGGCTGCCCCACACCACGAGACCGTCCCCGTGTCCCCAGATGGCCCTGGAGCCCTGTGGAGAGGCCTTTGGACACGCTGACACTCTCGTGTGCACGTCCCACAGCCCATGTCCTGCTCATGTCTGAGCTCCACTGTGCCCTGGGAAGCTTTGGGTTCACCCCAGATGCCCCGAGCAGGAGGGCAGTGGGGGGACCCTGGGAACCCCCCCTCCCGCAGCTGCCCCGCACAAAGCAGCCCATTCTCAGCAGCCTCCAGCACTGCTCCACAGCAGTAAATATTGCATTAGCTGCGGTGGGCCAGGGCTCCGGGCCCTTTTCCAGCTTGGCAGGCTCCTCTCAGCCGGCCAGCAGAAGAAGCAGGGATTATGTGAACTGGGCACAGAGCGAGAGGGGCAGAAAGCAGCCTGGGGGAGCAAGAAGTGCTGCCAGGGCAGCAGTGGGTCATCTCTGTGCTGCTTTCTGAGCTGTGATGGCTGACAATACCCTTGTGCCACATGTGGCTTTGGTGGAGTCACAGATTTCCTCTTGGGGAAAAAAAAAAAAGGAAAAATATAGTGATTTTTGGACCGAAGCATTTGGGAATCAGAGCCGAAAATCTTCCAGTGTCGATCTGAAAAGGGCTTTTCCGCTCCCAGGCGATGCTCTGGGGTTTTGCCGTCGTGATTTTGAAACTTTCTGGAATTTGTCGGGTTTTGTTTCTGCTTGCTGGGAAAGGTCACGGCTTCCCAAGCAGGGAGGGAGAGCTCTGCTTTCTGGCACAGCCCTTTGTGCCCAGCCTGCCCTGGAGTGCCTGCTGTGGAAGTCTGGGGCAAGGGGAACCTGGGGAGACAAGACAGAGGCATTAATAGATCACTCCATGAACAAAGCCTACATGCAAAATCCAATTATAGTGGGGCAAAATAAATCCAAGGTGGTCCTTCCAAAACTGCCTGGCTAAGTGAGTTCCCGGTCCCGACTCTGGCGTTTCCCCTCCATCCTGTGCACAACAGGCCTTTTGTTAAATTTCACATCCTGAAAGAATTTAATAGCATTTTTATTTTTAATCCATCACATGTGTTTTGTTTGGACTAATCCAACGGGGCTCCGTTCACGAGCAGCTCTTTTCCAACATCACTAAATTTCTCAAGGCTTAACCTGTTGACAAGGACGGGATGTGTTCGGCCCGCGTTACGCAAGCGTCATTAGGTGCACAAGGACTGGAGCCCGTGAGCAGATGGAGTGATCAGGGAATTTTGCTGAGGATGGCAGGAGAAGGGGATCCCTGCATGGAGAGGAAGCTGTCCCCCCTTTCTATTGAAGGTGACCTCAGGGCTATTCAGCAGCTTGCAGGAATTTTGCTTTGACTGGTGCTCCTGCAAACCAGACTGGGGTTTTGCTGGGGAGGAACTGGGGTTGCCACCGCCCAGCTGAAGGACTGAGCTTGGAACTGTGGAAAGCAGCAGCACTCCTGTCCCTTAATTGCTGTAGTTTAATTAAGCCCTGCAGTGGGTGCAGCCAGGCAGGAAACCAGCCCATCCACCATGAGCCCAGGGCTGCTATGTAGCCACAAGACATTCAAGCACAGGTTTAACTTTAAGCCTGGTTTGAAGATTATGTCTGCTTATAAAGGTGTTCACTCCTGAGGTGACGTGTCCTCAGGTCCTGTTGCTTTTCTGCGGCAGCCAGGCAGGGGAAGGCTTGTGTGCTGGGCAGGAATGGCCTCAGCAGGGTTAGGAAAGGGCTGGGGAGCCTAGGGGCTTACACACACTGCAGATGCGCCTTTGAGCACATCTGGATCCTGTAATAATTTGGGCCGTGAAGAAAACGCGCCGACGCGAGCTCACACCCCCGTGAAGCGCCTTTGTGTGATCCCTCAGAAGTGCCTGATGCCCAATCTGCGGATTGCTGCTCTAATGAACTCCAGACGTTGTTTTGAACGTCAGATAGATTTCAGTTGCTGCTGCAGAAGATGTTCCTCTCCCCATCCCTGTGCAGGAGCGGGAAGCAGGCAGGGCTGGCATGGCAGGGCTCAGAGATCCCTGCGGGCTGGATGCCAGGGCTGCCCACCTCAGCGAGGCAGCGTCTGTGCACTAAAGCTGGATGGCGGCTTTCAAAGGACAATAGCACAGTGAGAAACCCCACTTCAGACACTCCTTGCTCAAGAGAAGCCCAGCCAAGAAACCGCCAGCAAGTCGGGTTTTATCGCTGCAGGGCTCAGCCGCCAGCCTCCGGCACGGCTGCAGTCAGCACGCCTGGCTGCCCCTTGGGTCACGTCTGCATGCCGGGCTCTCCCGGGCTTGCATTTGGGCTGGGAGTTTTTAAGGGGCACCAGATTGTCCTATGATCATTGTTTCTATGTGCAGGTGACCATTTGGTTTAAATCCAAGCTAGAATATGAGCTCATTACAACATATTCCCTCCCGGGCAGGCAGCCGGCTGCTGCTGAGGCCATGAATGGAGTGAGTGCATTTTATACAAATCCGTTTGGTGTGAGCTCCTCAGTGACGAGCAACCAAACTTCCCTCCTTGCAGTTGGTGCTGGCAGCAGGGGTGCTGGATGCAGGGATGTCCTGGCTGTGGGTGGACACAGCTCTGTAGGAGCTCCCTGGGCTTCATGGCCAGTTGAGCTTCTGAGCATTGCGGTGAGTTTCCATCCCCAGCTCCAGGGTCTGGAGGCCTCTGAAGATTTGCTTTGATCAAAGTATGAAACCAAAGGCAGAATAAGCTCTCACGTGCTCAAGTTTGGTCTGTAACACAAGAAAGACCTTCTTTCTCAAAGCTATGAGACCCGCTGAGGGCAAAACAAGGCCCTCAGCATTCCCAGAAACATGCCTGCCAAAAGGGACAGCAGGATCTGTCCCTACCAGCAGCAAGGAACGAGGGACAGCAGCTTTGCTATTTACCAGTGCTTAACAGAGCAGCTCCATGAGGCACTCAGGAGGTCTGGAAGGATGCCTTGACCCTGAGGTCCTACAGCAGTCACCTGGCGACAGTCAGTGGGTGCCCTGCATTTTTTTATCCCCTCCACAAAATGCCTGAGCAGCTCATGCCAAGCCACTGCGGCCCCCTCATTAAATCAATGTGTGCCTGGCATGGCAGGGCTCAGAGATCACCCAGTAGATCACTTTGGGGTGGGTTTTGTGTTTGGGTTATGTTTGATAGTGGAGTCAAAATTAATCATCTGACAAATCCAGGCTTTGTCACAGATTTGCAATAAAGCCCCAAACTGGAGGAAAATTCTGTGCTGGGTGGAGTCCAAGGGTGCTGCATTGCACAGGGATCATGTTCAACTAATGGATTTATTTTGTCCCTGGGAACTGGATCCCTTCAGGCCAGCTCCCGGGCTGGGGCGGCACAAACCCCAGCCACTCCCTGAGAATAAACCTGGCTGGATAAACTGTGAAGAACCAGGAGACAAACATCTCATTCACCAGCTCTCCTGGAAAAGTCCTCGGTATAACAGTCGTTGCCAAAGCCACCGCAGCAAAGGCATTTCTCTTCTGAACACAGGAGCAGGCAAGGATGAGCCTGGGGGTCAGGGTGACCCGGGAGGAGATGGGGATGATAGGGCTCAGTGGGGTGGTCTGTTTGCTGTGTGGCCCTGGGAAACTTCCCAGTGTGGTGCTCATCTCAATGGGGGAAATCTCTCTGCGTGGTGCTTTGGCCCCTTGCCTGTAGGAAAGGACAGCAGTGCTTCTGCAGGGAGCTTCAGGGACAAACTGAGGCTTTGTGTGGGGAAGTAGGCTTTAGTGTGGGGAAAAAGGGATTGAAGAATGGCCAGTGAAAGCAGGGAGAGGACTGAGGCCTCTTTGTGCCCTGGCAGGCCTGCCCAGATCGCACTGGGGACACGGTGCTGGGAACATATTGGGAGCACATTGGAGAGCTGAGCTGTGCTGGCTGCCCTGGGACAGACCCTGCTCAGCCTTTTTCCTGCTTTGCAACTGTTATCCATGCATGCACACCCCCGTGCCCCTCTGCCATGCTCACATGCACCTCTGCACCACGTGCAGCCCCCATGACCAGCCTGGCACGCCAGGACCCACCTCTTACCAACACAGTGCCCTCATTACTGCTTTTGGTGGGGGGTTTTTCACTTATACCACTTCTTCAGCCCAGATCCCAAAGTACTGCAGATTTAGGCCTGGCTAACTCAGATCAGCCTGCCTGATTTTACAGCACTCAGTTTAGGAATAAAAGGGTCACATGCTGTCCTGTAGATGAGTCCAGATCTGCCCCAGGGCAGAAGGATCCACGTGAGGCAAGAAGGGATTTGGTCCAGGATGGGACACTGCCAGGGATGCTGCACTCCAATGCTCCCTGAGCTCTGTCCTCTGTTGTATCTGAAATAGCAACTTCCTCATGCAGGGAGAAGCATCCCCAAAAATATCTGACCTGCTGCTGCCTTTCCTACTGGGAAATCCCTGTCCCGTGAGTAGAGCCTGTTCAGGTGCAGCCTCTGCAGCAAAGCATCCTGTGGAGGAAGTATGGGATCCAGATGCCAGGGGTAGGGTTTGATTTGCTTTCAATATAAGGCATAAGAAAAGGTCCAAGCAGAGACTATTTATGGATTTTAATGAAAATAATATGTTGCCTTGAAATGAGGATGTTAATTAAAAGGCCCCTGCTGCTGTTTATCGCTGGCTGGGTCTCTGGCAGCAGTAAAGAGAGAAACGAATGGGGGAGCTCATGCCAAAACCTCCCCGCAGGGAAGGTGGATGGTGCTGGGAGTGGGATGCAGGGCTGGAGCATTCCTGCTCTTCTCTGCTCTGAGAGAGCAACTCTGAAAAGAAACTCTAATGAAAGCTGGGCCTGGCGAGCAGTGTTGCTGGAAAAGGGGACTGGAACCCAGGCTCCACTCCTGCAGCCAGCCTTGCCACTCACAGCACGTGAATCTGGCAAATCCCGCCCCAGCTCCCCTGTTTACTTAATAATTTCACACAATAGCATCCTTTAGAGAGATAGAATTTTTGTTTTCTTCTCCTCGTTAGGAATGAGACCACTACGCAGACAAAGAGGCACCATGCACATAAAAACTTGCTACATCTTGCCTAGAGGCAGCAAATTTAAAAGCAAAATTGAATTCTTAAGGCCCCATGGAAAGTGACTGAACCTGCCATGCAAGGTCTGCTGGCACAAAGGGAGGGACGCTAAATAAAAACCCCTGGGTGAGTACTACAGTCTTCTGATATAGATCCAGCAAGCAAAGGCACCGGGCTTGGAGGCGGGGAAGAGCTTCTGAGGCATTTTTTCTTGTCTGGAAAAGAAGGATGATCATGGCTCAAGAAGCATTCAGCTGGTGAAGCATCCTGCTTGATTGCCAGTTGTTCCCCCGTGTGCTGGCTTGCTGGGGTTTCTGCTCTTCCCCGACTCCTGGCCCTGCACAGCATTGTCCCCCTCTGCAAAGCCCTCCTGGTAGTTTGGAGGGTTTATCAGCTGACTTTTACCCCCAGGCACTGAGCATTGCCCTTGCCTTCCTCCTCCAAAATCTCTTTCTGGTGATGGATCAAGCACTGTTCTTGGTGTGAGATTTACAGTCCACTTCCATCCATCATAGCTTGGATTTCCTCTCCTGTCCACCCTCCTTTTCTCATACAACCCACTTAGGCACCAAAACACCCAACGTCCACTGCAGGGAAGTGGGTGTGTGGGCTCAGGACTGGGCTCACCCCACACGCCCCAGCACTCTCCAGGAACATTGCCTGATGCTAAGAACACCAAAATCTATAGAGAAAATAGACTGGGCTGCTTTATTAAGAAATAATGCATTAAGAGAGCTTCTGTGGGCTTTGGCCTGCTTAATACAGAGCTCGGGGCTAAAAGCAATGTCAAAGCCAAGACCAACCTATTACTGGAGGTAACTCCTACAATGTTCTACTCAATTGCTGGTATGAGATGTTCAGAAGCCTTCCAGAGGCTTTTGAAATATCCAGTTTGTTTTCTCCTCTCCCTTTCCATGTTAATTCTCGCCCAGCCCATCCATGGCTGCTCTGTCCTGGGAGCACCCTGGGTGTCCCCCCATGCTCAGGGAAGACGGGAGCAGGCAGGGACATGCCCAGCATGCCCATGCAGAGGTGGAGCCCGGGGTCCATATGGGCTAAGTTTAAACGACGCTCGGGGGACTTTGCAACCAACAATTAGACATGTTTACTCATGTATTTGCCAAAGGTGCCTCCCTGAGCTCCCAGTAAACAGCATCAAGAGCTACTTCTCCTCTACAGAGACTTCCCAGGGCAGATCCTGACTTCCCCGAGCCTTGTGGAGGGGAGGGCCGTGTTACTGCAGTGTGTGGCAGCAGCATGGCCAGGTCCTGCTCATCAGATGGTGGCAAGTTTGTATAGATGCTGAAGAAAGCGAGAGTGCAGCCGTTCACCTGTATCGACCCCAGCTCTTGCCAGGCTCAACCACATCAAAGAGCTTGTGGGGATTACTCAAAATTCGAGTTGAGCTGCGTGAGGCGGCGGGCAGGCTTGGCAGGGCTGGTCTCGCAGCCTGCCCACGGGCACGCCAAAAACAAATGCATTCAAACATTTGGTTAGAAAATGGTTTGGGAATTTTTTTTTTTCAGGGTTGTTTTCTCTTTTTTTTTGCTTTTTTTATTTCCCTAGGTCTGGAAGCCATGGGTGAGTCATGTCCCAGCTTTCCTCAATGAGAGATCTAAAGCAGGTTAAAAAAAAATAAAAAGGCCAAGCAAAACACGTCTGTTGTTTTAATCATGGCTTGGTTTCACAAGACATAGCTGGTCTGGGCTGTGATGCAACTGAGTCTCTTCTTCCAAGTCACACACATGGATTTTTAAGTTTCTTCTGAGATCCTCTACCAGGCTGGCAAAGCTGGTACATGCACCCTCAGATTCCCCCAGGGACCTCTGTTGCTGTACGTTTGTGAGCTCATAATGTCCTGACATGAAAAGCAGGATTTCTTACCTTAATTTGTTCCTCTCCAGCACTGGTCAAGGCTGTTGCTGTTCTAATTTGAACTAGAAGCCACTGCAGTCAGCTGCCCACCAAGGCTGCCGTGCATTGGCAGCCAAAGTGCCAAGGGATTTAGGAGCCAGGGCCCCATGGCTGCACATGCTGGTGGTCAAACACAGCTTGCCTCCTTCCTGGCTTAGTCCCTATTGTGTGAAGCATCTGTGTGTGCGTGGGGAGGGTTAAAGAGTGATTTATTTTGCCTGTGGGAAGGTGGAGAGCTGCAGCCATGGGGATTTCTGATATAAAACAGCAATCGATTTTTATCTGGGTGTAAAACCCCGCCAGAAACCAGGGCACGCTGTGGTGTACAGGCACAGCCAGCATGGTTTGCCTGCTCTGGGAGAGCTGGGGTGAATAATGCACCAGTGAGAGGCTGCAGGGCTGGCTGAGAGCCTGCAAAGGCAGGCAGCCCTGGAAGCCTGGCAGGAAGATGCTGGAGCAAAGGGCAGAGCTGGTTCCTCCTCCAGCAATGAAGCCCAGGCAGCTTCAGATGAAGAGCTGCTGGGTGGGTTTTTCTTCTTTGCATTTAACACAAATAAAGAGCTCACAATCCTGGTTTGCTCCACTTCCCCCCTCCCCTCCAAGTAAAAATCCCCCCCAACTGTGGAGTGAGTGGGAATATTTATGAACTGTGAGAACATCAACCACAATGTTATTTTTAAGTTTGTTTTTGATGAGCAGCTCTGGCTTTTCTACGACATAAATCAGCTGTTGAGTTGTGTTCGGCTGTGAGGTTACTTTTTTGATCTGAAGGTGATATTTCCAGTGCAGGGAAACACCCTGAGAAGGCTTACATCCTGCGGAATGTCGTGCTGGGTTCTTCCCATCTGTAGTCAGGATCATTTGCCACGTGTTATTATTTAGAAACGAGCTCTTCTCATGGCCAGGCAGGAAAAGTGGTTGGAAAACATCACAAACCCACACAGCCTTTTCCTCCCTCCCCTGTACCCTGTATCTCTTGGGGGAAACAGGGCAGCAGACTAACATAAGGTCCTCTGTAACATTTGACAGCCCAGATCCAGCCCATGAGCCACCAGAGAGCTGCTGCTGATTGTCCAAAATGAGTGTGAGCTGCCCAGTTAGCTCCAGTGGGCTCTGAACCTCCTGGGAAGTGTGAGGACAACCTTGCTCCCTCTCCCTGCACAGAGATTCCTGCCTTCACCAAAAAATCATTAAGTTTTCAATGTCTCCAAACATCAGCTCTCAAAATCTGCCCCTCTGCAATGCATGAAAAATGTATCCCTGGCCTTACTGTGAAGAAAAATGTACAGCACAGAAAACACTAAACCTAGTTCTGGTGTTATAGGTGTTTTCCAGAAAAGGGCTTTCCTTCCAACACGAGGCTAACACTGCTCACATGGGCACCTACTTCACTTGTACCAAACCCAGAACTTCCCTTACTCAAAGGGAAAATGAACTCTAGAACTCATTCCTGAGGGATGCACAGCCCCAGGATGTCCCCGTGGGGGTCCTGCCCTTCCACCCAGCTGTGCACTGGGCTTGGCCCAGGGTCCCTGGGGGAAGGGAGAGCTGGGGTCTCATCAGCTGCAGGACTCACTTATAGATCTTGGAACAGGGATTGTCTTTCTGTTCCAGAAGCCTGGAAGTAAACACAGAGCAGTCTAAGGAGTCTCTGGGGTCTGTGTGTGAAGGCTTCATTAGGAATCAAATGTACCTTTACCCTGTGGAGTTTTGAAACGTGCTGTTTGATTGCAGGGGTGAGCAGAGGCTGAAAGCACAAGTGCAAGCACATGTGTTTGTGTGTGTAGGAAGGTTTTTGATCCAGGGGGCAGCTCTTCCCAGACTGGTGTCACCCAGTGCTGAACCACGAGCTTTGAGGCAGCAGCTTTGGTGAAGGGATACAAGAAGCTGCATGAAAGGGATGGTGTCAAACCTTTAGGTCCTGAACCCAACACCAAAGCAAATGCACTGGCAGATTCTCAGCTGAGATTTGTGGGGATTTTGAGAGTCACAAAACCGTACAGGTTATCAAACACCTCCTCACATTCCCCTCCTGCCGTGGAGGGGGACCAGGCGTGCTGCCTCCTCTTCACGTGGCAAGTGATGTGCTGGCACCGTGCTGCGAGCTCAGCACAGGCACTGAGAGAGTGTGGCCGTGCAGGAAGGCTGCATGTTTCACTGGGAGGCAGGAGGATAAAGAGCACACACCTTTGTGCTCTCCCCTACCGCACATCCTACACCCTGCAGAGGGGTGTGCTGCTGCCCACTGCAGCTGATGCTTTGGGATGGGGGTAGTGAGCAGCCTTTGCTACAAGAGGGCTTGTTTGGGATGGCTGGGGGCAAACAAATGGAATATTTCCTTGCCAGGCTGCTTGAGAGTTAATTCAACTTGATCTTTGCATGCTGGAAAGGGAAAGGCACCAGCTGCATATGGCTGACATGACCCTGGAGGAGGATGCAGCAGTGCAGGGTAGGGTTTTCATACAGACCCAGGCCCATAGGGCATAGGGAAGGATGTGGTCCCTGCTGGATGAAACAGATCTGCTGAAAGGATGGAGGAGGACCAAGAGGTCATCCAAGGAGGATAAAGATGTAGTAGATTGAGAGAGATTTAGAGAGCAGTTATGGGCATCTCTTCTCCTGCCTGCTGCCCACCAGAAGCTCAGGTCTCTTCTGCCCAGGCCTTGCAGTCCACTGCACTGCCCAAAAGGGTCCCAGTCCCATCCACATGTGGCCACCACAATGAGATCTGCAGGACTGCTGCTGATGCCCAGACTTTGCTGCTCAGTCTTTACCCAGCTGACAGCTGTGCTGGCCTAGAAAAGTCTAGAGAACCTAGAAAGTATGAGGTTTTCTAACTTGGACTAAGCTGTTACTGGTGTAAATCCTGCCCAGAGCTGGCACAGGATTAAGCACACACAGAGGGACCATGGCAGCCCTGATTGCCTGGGGAAAAGTGGGCTGTCACTTGGAGTGTGAGGCTGTCCTCCCATTCATCCCCACCATCATCCATGCAGGTGGGGAAGCTTGGGAAGGGCCAGGAGGTATGGCCTCAATGGCCTCAGTGCTTTGTGCTGTGCCCCAGTCAGGCTCTCCTCCAAATTGAAAACATTCTGTGAACAGTGGGATCTGCCCAGTGCCCTCCAAGAGGGGCAGGAATGGTTGGGAAGCCCCACTGCACTCACTGTGGGGGAGAAAGCAATGCAGGACCTGGTACACTGGCTCCGTGCCACGGGAGGATCATCCTTGGCCAGCTTTGCCTGGCCTGGGCTCAGCCACAAGGAGCTGTGGTGGCCTGGGCACTGGGCATTGGGCACTGGGCACTGAGCACTGGGCACTGAGCACTGGGTGCTGGGCATTGGGCACTGAGCACTGGGCACTGAGCACTGGGCAGTGAGCACTGGGCTGTGAGCACTGGGCATTGGGCACTGGGCATTGAGCACTGAGCACTGGGCTCTGGCCACTGGGCACTGAGCTCTGGGCAATGGGCACTGGGCACTGAGCACTGGGCACTGGGCACTGAGCACTGGCATTGAGCACTGGGCACTGGGCTCTGGGCAATGGGCACTGGGAACTGAGCACTGGGCAATGGGCACTGGGCATTGAGCACTGGGCACTGAGCACTGGGCACTGGGCACTGGGCTCTGAGCACTGAGCACTGAGCACTGGGCACTGGCATTGAGCACTGGGCTCTGGGCTCTGGGCTCTGGGCACTGGGCACTGGGCACTGGGCAATGGGCACTGAGCACTGGGCTCTGGGTCCTGGTCTCTGGGCAATGGGCACTGGGCACTGGGCACTGAGCACTGGCATTGAGCACTGGGCTCTGAGTACTGGGCTCTGGGCTCTGGGCACTGGGCTCTGGGCAATTGGCACTGGGCACTGAGCACTGAGCACTGGGCACTGGGCACTGAGCACTGGGCACTGGGCTCTGGGCTCTGGGCACTGGGCACTGGGCACTGGGCTCTGGGCTCTGGGCACTGAGCACTGGGCACTGGGCACTGGGCACTGGGCTCTGGGCACTGAGCACTGGGCTCTGGGCACTGGGCACTGGGCACTGGGCTCTGGGCACTGGGCTCTGGGCACTGAGCACTGGGCACTGGGCACTGAGCACTGAGCACTGGCATTGAGCACTGAGCTCTGGGCTCTGGGCTCTGGGCACTGAGCACTGGGCACTGGGCACTGAGCACTGAGCACTGGGCACTGGCATTGAGCACTGGGCTCTGGGCTCTGGGCTCTGGGCACTGGGCACTGGGCACTGGGCTCTGGGCACTGAGCACTGGGCACTGAGCACTGGGCTCTGGGCACTGGGCACTGGGCACTGAGCACTGGGCACTGGGCTCTGGGCAATGGGCACTGGGAAATGGGCACTGAGCACTGGGCACTGGGCACTGAGCACTGAGTACTGGGCTCTGGGCTCTGGGCACTGGGCACTGGGCAATGGGCACTGAGCACTGAGCACTGAGCTCTGGGCACTGGGCACTGGGCACTGGGCACGCCGCTCCCGACGGCCGGGTTCGCCAGCAGCGCTGCGAGCCAAGGCGCCCATTCGAGGCAGAAGAGGAAGCAAAAGCGGATTTGCATGCCACGGCTACACCCTGCCTCAACCAAATTACCAGCAGATGAGCCCCGGCGCACCTCCTGCCTGTTCCCTAATTTATGGCAGGAGAAGCAGGGAGGGGAAGGTGAGGGGGAGTAGGGGAGGGAGCAACAAACATGGCCATTATACATGCAAATACAGCACTTTGTGCTCCTTCAGTGCTCTCCCTCTGAGCACCCCCGTGTATTTTCCCATCACGAACAAACTGGTCGCTGTCCTTTAAAGAGCTGCGGGGGCAGAAGGGCAGCCGGTGCCGTCCCGTCCCGCTGCGGGTGCCGCAGCGCCGGCGCTGGCTGTCTCCCGGCTGAGCGTGCCCGGGGCTGTGCTCGGGCAGAGCCGCTGCCCACACCTGCCTGCGCGGCCGGCGGGAGCCCCGGGGCCCGCCCGGGGCCCCGCGCTCTGTCTGGGACGGAGAACAAAGCCGCTGCTTCACCTCCCCACCGACCCGCGCAGACTTCCTCCTTGGAGTATTTACCAGCTTTCCACGGCAGCTTCCCATGGGGACAAGCCAAACAGAAACTGCTGTGAGCTGGCCGTGCCCGCTGGGTCACGCACATCCTCCCCGTGGCTGCCGGAGCTGCTGCTCCAAGGGTCCAGCTAGGAAACGGAGATGTGCCGACACCCTGGAGCCCTTTCGGGCGGCACCCCTCAGTTTTGGTAGCTCTGGCCTCAGGTCGATGCTGCTGGAGAGGCTGAGGTTTGCCTACCCCTGCAAATCGGGAGCAAACCTGCTGAGCAACTTTGGTATTAAAAAAGCGAGTCCAGGATGAAGCAGTGGGAGAGCAGGATCAGTCCGTTTGCAGCTCCTCCAGCAAGGCTCTGTAATGGAGCAGTCCTTTGTGCATAGCAGGAATGGAAACAACAGCCCTCAAGTCTGACCCCAGACAATTGTTTTCAGTGAAGAGGGCTGGGGAGGCAATTAATAATGTTTAAACAAAAGAAATAAAAAAAAGCAATACTGTATCTAGAAATTCTTCTGAGGGCCAGAGCTGTGACAGAAAGATATATGCTTTAGCATTGCTGTCAGAATAAATGACCCTCCTGAGAACAGGAGTTTTCCAGGCTCTTTCTGCCCCACTGGACACAATTTAAGAAATGCACTGCCGCTAAAAATCACTAATTTTAGCCAGAAGATGAATTGCATAGGGTCATGTTTTAACTTGTATGCTGGAAGGACAATCTCTAATATATTATTAGAGAGCCAGAATGCAAACGGTAGTTTCTGATTAGAAGAGAACATCGTCAGCATTTCTCCAATTAGGCGTGGGCATCAAGTTCCCCGGCACGCAGAGGGGCTGTGAGCAAACCTTTGGCTCCTCCACCGGGAGCAGGGGAGCCGGCTGAGCAAACGCAGCCCAGCTCTTCAGAGCTGCTGTGCAGTTTCTCAGAAAGAGCCACCTCCTCGACTCCAGCTGTTGGTGTTCTGCAGCCCTGCCGCCAAGAGACTCCCTCTAAGAATAAGAACAGGGGCTATTTTCCACATCTTCTTCCAGAGGGGCTCTGCAGTGCTGATTTTCTACGACATGGATGCTCGTCCCCTGAGATGTGAACCCAGATCACCAAATTCATTTTGCAGAGACCACCAAACGGCCATCTGAGATCAATTAGCTTGTCATTACTCATCCCCATCAGGTCTGAACTGCTGACCTACAAGTGAAAGTCCGTGTATTTGTCTCCCAGCAATGTGCAGACTCATCCAGCTATCTAATGAGAAGAGCTTCCTCCGTAAACAAAGCCAAGGAGGTCGTGCTCTGGCCGTCCATCGCCTGCTCCAATTAGCTTGAACCCAAGGGCCAAGTTGAGCGCAGTGTGATGGAGAGGTAGGAGTCTCTGGGGTGTCCAGCTCTGTGACAACAGGCTGCTGACTGGAGCAGAATGGCTCCCATTAGTGACAATTTCAAACAATTTTACCACTTGAAATGCCATTTTAGCTTTGCATTTGAATGGCTGCTTTGTTGTTTTAAACTGCTATTCATAACTAGTTAGTAGTTGAAAGTATAGCCTTATTTATTGGAGATACTGAATGTGCAATCTGGAGGCAGTATTAATCGGATCATGTGCTTTGGAAGTTCATTATTTAGGAGAGGATATGAAACGTGGAAGGAGATACAGCTCTTTTAATTAAAGGAGCGTGAACTTGACTGAAGCATTTGCTGCCTGCAAAGGCTGTAATTATCACACATGATACAATTCTTCATTTAAATCTAAAAGATCCACAGCCCCTTTCCTCATTTAAATTTATGTGTTCTTGCATTATCTGTTTTCTGATAGTGTATAGGGAGCCCTTTGAAACAGCATTAGTCCCAACTTCGAATTACTTCAGGATGCCTGGGAGGCACCAGTAGGTTTTAGACCATGTGGGAGAGTTGCTCCAAGTTTTCAGATCCTTCTGGCATGTGTGAATGTTGCTGTACAGGTGTGGTGGGTGGTGTTTAGGTGTCTCATTGTATGGTCTTGGGAACACAGATGCAGAGAATCATTTAGGTTGGGAAAGACCTCTAAGACATGAAGTCCAGACTGGAGCATCATCAGAGGGAGCATTTGTCTGCCCCTGTGAGGGGTTGCAGCTCCCTCCTGTCTGCTCCCTGCTCTGCAGGAGATGGTCTCCAGCACCAGCCCCTAAGCCGGCTCAGGCTGTAAATCATCCCACCCACACCCTGAATGCATGGCTGCAGCTGGATCAGCGCCTCTCTGGAGCAAGGCACTGCCAGCAGCACTGGGGCTGTTACTTGTGCCTTTCTGGTGTTGGAAATGCAGCTGGGAGCACCAGCCTGCTCAGGGACATCTTCATGACAGCAGCTGCACAGGCAGACCACTGGCGTGACCCTTCCTCTGTGATCGTGTTGCTCTGAGCACAACTGTCAGCCTTGCTTAGAATTCACTGGGTTTATTACTGTTTCATTTTTGACCTAAATATAGACCAATTGTTTTTCCCTTAGAGTGATGGAGAATTTTATTGTGAGCTGCATTTTCCAAAACCTTCTCGAAAGGGTGAGGGCTATCAGGGAAGCAAGTACTGGCTCCAGTGGGTAATTTTGGATTTGTCTTAAGCTTCCCCTCTTTGGTGTGGGTGGGGGTCCATTGTTGATTCCTTTGTTATTATTTTAATTAGAAATATCCAAAGGCAAATGGCAGCTGGATATGACAGATGAGGCTAGTTTGATCTTAGTGCTGTATGGCAGAAACCTAAACAGTGCTGGCTTTTTTCTTTTGGAAACAATGTGCCTCTACCTGAAAAGAAAGCTTTTTGGAAAGTGCCACAGCTTGGAAAATAATTAGTTCTTTTTAAAAAAATCCTAGAGTTAATCAAAACCATACTCTTCATGATTAAGACTCTTTGAATGTTTTCTTTACTGTATCTTTAAATTCCAAATAAATCAATGCCTCTATGGAATTTTCTATTGACACAAATTTGTTCCACCTAAAATGAATAGTAAGTCTGAGAAAGCAATAGGAAATTGTTAATTCATCACTGCCTGCCTTCCCCTGCTATATTTTTCTCCTAATCAAAATGCAACCTGATATTCAATCCAAGGAAAACATTTCAAGGAGTCCATCATATGCCACAAGCTTCCAAATTTTCTAAATCTGATAGCAAGAAAACATCATACATCTTAATCATTAATGCACACTATGAAAAGATAAATGTAATGTTCCGTTTTTACCACAGTTGCAGCAACCTGTAACTGATGGCCTTTCCACAAGATTCATGAGCTGATGGAACAGCAGCAGAGGGACATTTCAATATACTGTGTTACAGTCTTGGGTTTCAATGTTTAAATGAGCAGAAAAAAATATCCCGTCTATCAGGCCTTGATTCAGAACAAATCTGAGGCACAAGCCCGAGGCTCATTCAGGTCAATGGCTTTTAGGCATGTGCTGAATAAATGTCTTCCTGAGCTGGGGCTGTACCCATGAGCACGGCGAGAGCACAAGTCATTGGAAACATACTGGCAATGTAAAGGAAGCAGCTGCTCCTGATCTCGTATTTCTGCCTTTACAAGTCAGGATAAAGCTGTGCCTGACAAGCCAACCCCTTGGGGTTAGGACAATACATCTTGCAGGAAAATCCCACAAGAGTAATGAACCTTTGGAAGAAAGATTAGGCCGAAGCTTGTGTTCCACTGCAATTGAAGCACCTCTGAGCTCTGTGCCAGGTGTGTGTGCCTTGCCTGCACCAAGGGACAAGTGGTCCCTTCCTCGCCTCCCAAGCCATCAGCAGCTGGAGCACCTTCTCTGACCCAGATCACTTTTAATAGCTGCTGCTGGCTTAGTACCCCAAGGAGCTGTAATTGTCTCTTTGAACATGTGCATCTCACAGGTGCTTGGCACTATATTTAAGTTACAGGTTCATCAGCAGAGAAACTGGAGCTTTGCTGGGGAACGCTTGTCATAGCAAAGGCTTCACGTGCTCAAAATGGAAATTAGGAAATCAAAAAGACAAAGAAACTATTCAAATAGTTTCTGAGCAGATTAATGGAAAATGCAGGAAAGTAAGAGTGTGAACATTGCCTCTGCAAGGGTCCAGACCTTCTGAAACACTTGGGGAGCTAGGGAGAGGGTAAAGCAAGGGAGAGTTCAATGCTGGGCAGCTTTCAGAAACCAGTAAGTGAATAGTTGATGAGAATATAACTAGCTGCTACTGCAGATGGGGGCTGTGACTTGAAATTGCAGTTGCTGCTTTGCTCTAGCTCATTTTATGCAGCTGAGCTGGAAAATAAACTGCACCTCACTTTTTCTTCCTCTGCTCTCAGGATTTGGGGTGCTCATTTTGCTGTCTATAAAGTATTTTTTGAAGTCTTTTAAGAGAAAGCAGGATGAAAAAACCAAGTACTTAGTGCAACTGCTGATAAAGACAAAGTGCTGAATTTTAGGCTCCTTTTAATCTTTCAGCAGTCATGTGCTCCCTGGATACATGTGTTTTCTTAAAGAGCAAAGCATAATCAGCTTTACATCCTGCATTGCCACGAGCACTTCCTCTTCAGTTCAAAGGCAGTGCAGAGGGATCGAGATGGAGAGACCCATCCTCATGTCCATATTCATGCCCACCTCTGCTTTGACTCCATTTCAAACGTAGCATCTTGCACTTAGCGACTCATGATCCTGTTTTCTCACTTCTGTGTTGTGGCAATGTCGCTTTCCTTGGAGAAAAGTTCTTGTTTGTCATTAAATACCGGTGTTTGAGAAACAAAGCGGAGGAGGATGGTGCTTCCAAACCAAGGGCATCAGCATGTTTTTAACAGCCTGCCTCCCTGCTTGGGACTGCAGTTAGTTACCCGAGGTACTCCCTTTTGCCTACGTAAACATAAAAAAAAAGGTGGATTACAGGCAGCTCCAGAGGAAAACGTGCAGACCTGACTTTCAAAGCACTTTGCACGCCCTCCACATAAAGCAGAGGGAAAGCTGGTGTGCAGACAGGAGCCGTGGGAGCAAGAAGCTCCCAGGCAGTGAGTTCAATCACTGCACGGTGCTCCTGGGCTTTTGTTAGATGTTTGCTGACAATCATACTATTCCTAAATGCGGTGTTAGTGATAAATGCTGGGAAACAGACCCACTGAGAGCACAGCTAGGACTCTCTGTACTCCTGTGCCGGGGTGGGGACAGTGGTGCGTGGCTTTGACGTTGAGCTCTAGTTACCTAAGGACCAGAATGACTCAACCAGCTTCAATTTCAGCATGTGCCAAAGGAATTCAGGGACTGCAACTACTTGAATTCAAAATTACTAGAGTGTATTTTTAGTAGACAGAAAGTGGAGGTTTTTCCCAGCTTTGTGGTTGTTAGGGGGAGTTTGCTCCCTGGGGACACTTTCAGGTGTCTGTGGCTTCTTCTGTGGGAGATAAAATTCCAGCCAGGGGAGAAAACCCACTGAAATTCAGCCTTTAGCAACCAAAATGCACAATGTGGTGGGCGACAGATCTTGAAACAGGGAAAACTGGACCCTAGTACTCTGCTCTGAAATGCTTTATTGGTGCTCTTACATGAAAGTTTAAGTGTTGGAATCTATATATTTTGCTAAGAACAATTTTCTTGGTCATTGTCTTATCCCCTCTCAGATGAGTGGTGCCCAGAGAGAACAGGCCTGCTCTGACAACTTACTGACAGAGCTGCAAAGTAACAGTTAGTTAGGCTTGGTTTCTCCTTCACAGCAACCTGCAAGCTTTGCCTTGGAGGTGATGAAGGACTGTACTGCCTGCAGGCAGAGCTCTCAGGAAGGTAATCCCTGAGTGCCATTGCAGGTTGTCTCTGGCATACTTTCATCCAGACTGTTGCTGGTGAAGCCTAAGGTGTGAATCCCTTGAAGCTGTACTTGGCATTTCCCAGAGACAGAAGCCTAAGGTGGGTGGCCAAACATACCCCGTCCTGACCCTAAAACAGTAGCAAGAAGAGCACACCAGGTTTTCATCTTTGGAAATGCATGCTTCAGGTTCCTGCCAGATAAGAACATATTAAAGGGCAAAGCTCTGCAAAGGCAGTAAGGCAGACTCCTTATAAAAGCAGAAAAGAACCATTAAGATGGCATGGTGGAAGATGAGTTTGTTGCCAAACTGAATGAGAGCAGATGTGATGGGGGCCAGGATCCAGTACTGTGAAATCAGTCTGCAGAGTGTGAAACAAAAACCTCTGGATCCCAGAAGATCTGTGACACTCAAAACTGATACTCATAAATTTGTTGTTACACAATAACATCAAGGAAGCTGCTGCTAAGAGCAAAAGAGAAGTGGTGATGGAAAAAGCCAAGGTCATGAGCTGCCCACCAGACATCCTCAGCCAGGCAGTAGTGGGATGTTCTGACATCTATGGAATCTTCTGAGATGCTCAAGTGTCTTCCTTTGATTCCCAAATAATGCCTCTTTGACTTTCTACAATTAAAACAAAGCCTTGAACAAGAAAGAACAGAAACATCAAATAAACGGGATTCCCTATTTTATTAACTACTTAGATATACAGTGAAGACCAGCCAGGTTGGAACTGAAGCAATAGAGTTGAAAAGTAGATTATGAAAATGGGGAGGAAAATGTCCCATTCAGGATCTTTCCTCAGCAAGATGAAACACAGGAAACTGCTAGATAAAAGGGACATAAGCAACCTTGGATCTGACAGCAGAGTGGAAATCCCCTGGCTGGAGAAGAGAGGATGAGCTCTAAGGAAATCCTAGGGTAATGGGCTCAAAGAAACCCTAGAGCAGAAGAAGAAGCAGTCAGAAAAGGAACTCCATCAATCAGTGGCCATAAAAATGTGCATGTGAACTTCTAAGAAATTCCCAGGGAGAAGAACTATTTGGGTTGAGAAGTGATGAATGCAAAACTCTAAATATTGGTCACTCTAAATATTGCCCCTACCCAAACTAGTTCACTATGAGTATGGAGAGGTCACACAGCCTCCATGGGCCTCTGCTTCACCACTCCTTTCAGATTGGGGTAGAGATATTGTCTCTGTTAAAACATGGATGTAAAAATAGATCACTTCAACATGTATAAAATCCTTTCACTAAGGGAAGAGAATTATTGCTGATTATTAGCATGTGTAGATGATTGTGTATAAAGTAAATAGAGCCTTGAAGTGTCACCCAGTTCACTTTTTAGCTGCTCTTTGCTATATCAGGGATGATTGCACTCCATCTGCTTCTGACAACCTCCTGTGATGGAAGTTCAGTTCTCCTGGGAAACCTATCCCAGGACTCAAGTTATCTTCACAGTTAAACCTTCTCCTGTTACCTAATCTTGATCTTGCTGCTGCGACTTGAACCCATTCATTACTGCTCACCCTATCTGCTGTGGAGCACAGGTTTTTGTAGATATGAGAAGTGTCTGGGTTTTTATGAGTGGGTTTGTACCCATCAAGTGTGTCGTGTGGTTTTCACTCTAAGAAGCAGTCTGACTACTTACAGCTTTGCCAAAGCTCAGCTATTTAGGCTAAAGCCTTTCCATGCCAGGCATTTCCCTCAAGCTCTTTTCCACCCCCTGCTTTTTTTCTTCATCTCTGTCTTGTTGTTTTAGAATGCAGCCAAAAATCTCAGCTGTTTCTGAGAACAAGGTTAGGGAATGATACTGCTGCATTATGGCTGAACAGGAGAACTAGAGTGGGGACTATTTTTGGAAACCTTGAGTGCTCTGATCTGAAATCTCAGAGAGGGGCTGTGACTTGAAGATCAACCAGTCAGATGCTAACCCCCCCAAAATGACAGCTCCCTATGGTGGACACAGGTTGGTTGGGCTGGAAATCTCAGTTCATACTGAGATGTTCCTTGTGAGAGGCTCAGAAATTACTCTTATTGTCCTGAAAGGACTTTTCTTCCACAGCACAAACTCATTTGGACACGGAACTTGTAGTAAAGCAAGGAGTGGGAGCTCACTACACCTGTGCTCATTTTTTGCCTCTTTTCTGTTCTCTTACATCACAAATTGTTCAGTCTGCAGGTCAAACTCAAGAAAATTTGAGCGTGGGAGAGAAAGCAGACTTCAGAAATTCCTTCAAAACCCTTTCGATTACATGGTATGAGTGAAAAGGGAGAATAGAGATACAAATCCTGGGGAAGCCCTTGCTTTAATGCTCTGCAGAGCAGACCGTGTTTGTGGAGAACACTGTCATTTGTTAATGTCCCCTGACAAAGTCCAACTTTGTATTTATATGTATTTTTCCTCCTTTAGCTTTCTAGAGTGGTTTTGTTTGGGTTGCTTTGGTCTTTTTTTTCCTTTCCCCAAACAGTTAAGACTGTTTAAAATCCGGGATCTCTGATCAAACCAGATCTGCCTTCGATACACATTAATCATGGCTGGATTATGGGGTTGGAGTAGCCACTGGAATTTCTTTCTGGTGAAACTGGAAGTGACCTTTGTTTCTTCTTGTTCTCTGGGTCAGTCTCAAGCTTAACTGGACATCTACAAAGGCTGCAGCTGCTAACAGAGACCACAAAGGTGACTGAGGGGTGAAGAGCAATGTCCGCCACTCTCGTGCCTTGCTTCTGTTGCTGCTGCTGTAGTGTTGGCTGTGGATGTCTTGCTGATCTCCTTCCTCTTGGTAAGCATAGGTCTGGGCAGAGTGGGAAAGGCACGAAACTGCAGAAAGTTACAATGCTAAGCACTTGAAAAGAGGGAAAATCCACATCTAATAGGAAAATCCTGTGGTAGAGTGTGCTGAGAAATCTGTATTGGGACGTAAAGAAGGCAGAGGAGCTGTTGTAAATAAATCCTCCAACCTGGAACGTGCAAGCAAATCTGCAAGGGGAAATTCTTGTGCCCTTATGAAGTCAAGGCAAAGTCTATGAGGCTTCATTCTGACCTGGGGCACGCCTGTTTGGATCAAGGTAGAGGACTGGGGCCATCCTAATTCCTAGTCAGTAAAAACAAATAGCTCTAGCAACAGAGGAGAAGCATGAAAACAAAGTTACTATCAACACTCTGCCTTTTTGAAATCCCTTCCAAATTCTCCAAGGATAAGATCAATGCGAACAAAAACAATAACAGCTCTGTGTGGAAAGAAGGTGAAAAGGCAGCTCCCTCATCAGCACACACCCAAGAAATGGGCTTTGCTTTGCTTTCTTGGAGCTGACATGAGCCTGGCACAATTCAGTAGCACCCCAGAGCATCAGCCAGGTATTTTTTTTAACTTTACGGGCTCTGTAATGAAAGCAGCGGTCGGCACCCCCTGTGCCAGAGCACTCCAAACCTGCCCGCGATGGAATGTGCTGATAAAGAGGAATATTTCCTTGTGGACTTTGTTTGAGACATAAATTTAAATATTGCTAATTTCCAGTATCAGCCTCAGCAAGAGATTCAACCCTTGGTAATCCCTCTGTAAATGGTGGCAGCTCTTTCTAGCCTTGAATGTTTAATTAGACGACACACTTTGTGACTTTGTCTCCCAGTCTCTCAGTTCTTCTAAGTGGACCAGTGTTTTCTCTGAAAGCACAATGAAACAGCCAACAATCCATTTGTTTCAATGAGACATGGCAGCCTAGTGTTAGGTGCATGAAAATGTAAGGTTTTGATGTGATTACTGCGTAACAAACTAGCTGAACTCAGCTCAGTTCTGAAAGGTTCACTTTGAAAATGACATTAATTCTTTAAGTAAGAACAATATTTTTAGAATAATCTGATAGTTTAAAAGTCAACATTTTGCTGCCTTTTATAAGGCAAATTTAAAGCTCGGCATCTGGGTAAAAATGAGTGACCAAGATGACTGAATAGCAGGAGACTAACTTACAGTATCTTCCAGAAAACTCCTTAAAAAGAGAAGGTAAAAAAAAAATCACATTCACAAATGCAATTTCTTTCCACCACTGGATCTCTGTGAGGAAATAATTATATCTCAAAACTTACAAGAATAATCTCTTTCAAATCTGAAAAGGCACTTGGACATTATCTGTACCAAGACTGAATCACCTCTAACTGTTTTACTAAGTATAACCAAAAGTATAACAGACTGTAAGACAGCTTGCTCAGTAATAAACATTCACATGTGAAAGAAGAACAGAGCTTTGAGTCACTGTTTAGCTTTCTTTCCCATGATCTCAAATTAAACCCATGAAGAGCTATCCCTACAAGGGCCTTGCTTCCATGCTTTGAATCCTGACATGCCCTGTGCTGGTCATGCAGGAGCAGGCACTGATGCAGGACACAAGCCCCTCTCTCACATCAGCCACCAAATTAGTTTGTGTCAACCAATGTCCTACAGTGCTGTGTATGCTAACAGGAGGGAGAAAAACCCAAAACAAAACCAAAGCCCAAGACTCCCTGAAGACTGGAAAAAAATAGAATTAATCCAGAATGATGATGTTGCATTTGGCTTATTAGATTGATTCAAGTGATGGAGGCTGCTAGAGAGCATGTGCATATTTTGGCTATCTTTTATACAGGGTCTCTGCTTGTGACCACTGTCACCCTGATTCTTTCATTTGGAAGGAAACTTCAGATACCCTGGGTGGGCAGATTCACATCCCCTCTGAGTTGCCTGAATACTACAGCTGGCTTGTGCTAGATCTGAGGAACTGAAACTGTCTGCATTGTCCCTTCTCATGTCTGGAAGCCCTCGAGATATGAAAATCCACTGGCACTTTCAGAACAGCTCCAGGATTCCACATCTTGTCTGGCCCTTTTATGTCTGATTGTGCTTAATGTTTTTAAACTTTATAAAAGGCTCTCTACCATTGCATGCCACCCCCCAAAATCATGCGCATGCTTTTGAAGAAGGCCAAGGGAGCCTTTAGTCTGCTTTGCTGAGACCCCATCTGGAGGATTACCTTCAGCTCAGGGGATCCCAGAACAGGAAGGACATCAGCCTGCTGGGGTGGGCTCAGAGAAGACTGTGAAGATGATCAGAGGCTGCAGCACCTCCCCTATGAAGACAGGCTGAGAGCTAGGAGTATTTAGCCTGAAGAAGAAAAGGTTCCAGGGAAACCTTATTGCAGCATTCAGTACTTAAAGGGGGCTTACAGGAAAGGTGGGGACAAATGTTTTAGCAGGGTCTGTTGCAATAGGACAAGAGGTAATGGTTTGAAACAAAGAGAAGGTTGATTTAGATTAGATGTAAGGAAGAAATTTTCTACAGTGAGGGTGGTGAGGCACTGGCACAGGTTGCCCAGAGAGGTGGTGGATGCCTAATTCCCAGAAACATTCAAGTCAGGCATGCTAGGACTCTGAGCAACTTGGTCTAGTAGAAGATGTCCCTGCTTGTTACAGAGAGATTAGACTAGACAGCTTTGAAAGGTTCCTTCCAACCCAAACTATTCAAGGATTTAAAGTTTTTAATGGATTATCAAATGCAATGTAAGGAGACAGTGTGGCCGATAGCAGCACAGTAGATAACACAGAAAAAGCTGTGTCTGAACAACATGCAATTGAGTGCCCCATTAGCACAGTCTGTGTACTGATAAGAGCATCTCCAGAGCTATTTTCACGAAGGCAGTTCTTAAACACTTCCTTTTATGTATTTAGGCTTGTGTGAGTCACATTTTGTGCTCAGTTAAACTTTCTCCTCATTGCTCAACATCTGGGATAATGACAGTGCCTGGCTCTTTACATAGATATCTCAAGATCTTCATCTGGAGATCTCGAGTCACTTGATAGGTGGGCGAATTAAGGCATTAGAGGTGAAGCCATATGCCCAAAATCATCACTTAGAAGGCCAAAGGCAAAGCTGGAAGAGGCACCCAGTCCTGGCTTCTTCTTGCCAGACAAGGGAGACTCTGAGTTCGGATAATATTTCTTGTAACAGTTTGTGCTGTGATTGGTAAAATTAGAAAAAGAGGGGGTTTAAAATAAAAACTGCATACTTCCATTGCCAAAGCACAGAATCATAGAAACGTGTACCTAGTGCAATCACCATCACTGTCCCAAATAACCAGTATGAAAATCAAGTAGCCTTCTGGGATAATCTGTTTTAATTCTCTAACAATTGTGTAACTCAGGCTTCATTACATCATTTGGAGGAATAATTTGTTCTGATGTTCTCAAGTTCCATTTTGTATTGTTTTTACTAGAAAAAAAAACCCAAACCCAACTGTATTCCCCTGGTTAATGGAAAGAATTTAAACAGATTTTCAATTCATTAGGATGTTGTGTACCAAGGTCATTGATCAGAGGCAAGCTTTGCTACACCAGACTCCTTAACCTGGTATCACACTGCACTTTCATATTTGCACATTTGTGACCTTTTTGTGATTAAAAAGTGGCTATCAAGTGTTAGAAGGATGTATCCAGGTGGGTGTCCCAGGCTGTACAGGCCGTGCTTCTGGGGAGAAGCTGCACATGTAGGTTATTGAAACCAAGGCTGTTCATATGTGAAGCACTCTGCTGAAGTGCCAGTGCTCACAGCCCAGGGTGTCCAAATCACACAGCTGGGAAAGGATGGCTGTGTCTACTGGCTTTTCTTGTAGGCCTGCCCATGAAGACTTAGGTGTTTTGTTGCACTGTGGTAGTAACCCAGGCTGAAGCAGAGGTGTGGATACAGCTTCTCCAGCATGAGAATAGTTGTGACTGGGATGCTCACAGTGGGAACTTGGGCTTCAACAGCCTCAGTGAGGGAAAGGTCCTATCTCCTGGCTGAGTACTCCACATGCTTTGAGTTATTTTGAGTAGCACCTGCAGGCATCTTCTTTTAGGAAAAAAGGCTCCAGCTTTGGCATCTGGAATGAAGAGATCTGTCTTGTAGCCTGGTTTAGAGAGAAGAGACATGAGCTGCTGTTTCCTCCCTCATACCTGCCATGCTTGGTGTTTTTTAAGTGGTAGGCAACTTCCCACTCATAATGCAAAATTGGATTGTTTTGTTTAACAGTTGTGGTATGGCTCTTATCTCTGTGCGCTAGGTAAGATGTTTAGCTATCAACTTTGGACTTGGCCAAGTCCTGAAAGCTGCACATTGTTGCCTCTGGAGTTCCTACATCCATCTCTGCATAAAGTGCTTCCACTTTATTTAGTGCTTCCACAGACATGAACTAGTTCTGATGGCTCATGGTCCTTTTCATTGCCCATATCCTTCACTTGGGTTATTCTGGGAGTCCTCAGATAAGATAGATCTTTATGCTGATGTATGCAGGCTAAACATGAAAGGCTGCTCTGGGTGTGAGCTGCAGTATTTCAGGATGATTTCTGCATGTGACTGTGGGTCCATGAACTGATCAGCAGTACCCCCCCACTGGTGGGGTGACTCCCATGAAGATATTCTGGCTGGAAGCATCAGTTATAGTAGCAGGGAAATGAAAATTAGTCTGGGCAAAAGAGCAATTAATTTTCTCAATTCCTCCCCCTTCCCCCTTCTCACCCCCCAGTTTTGTAGTACCCATAAGCACAGACCTTGCATAAGTGGATTGCATTTCACACCTAATGTGCATAATTATATCTTGCAAACAGTTTATTAATGGATCTATAATCACAGAGTAGCTTGTACATACATAATGCTGGTGTTTGATTATACTGCAGCTGCCATAGATCAATGGATACACAGGAGTCTGGATTATTAGTGTCTCACACGTGTGAAGTCTAGAGAACAATATAACGCCAGTGCCATGCAGTTGTTCATCAAATGCTGCTACCTAGGGGAAACCAGAGGCTTTAAAGATGTGGTAAAGGGTTATAGGAAGAACAGTACATAACAGGACTTGGAACTTGAAGAAAGCTCCCTTTCTCAAAAACATTCCATCTGTAAATCCTTCAGTGGTGTTCTGTCTCAATTATCAATGCACTGTAAACATGCTAGATCTTATTTTGGAAAGGGATCTGTTCTGAGAATTCATTGGGAAAGCAGCATGCCTACCAGCTTGACCATTTCTGTAGGTGACTCACGCGGAGGACTGGTGAACAGCCTAAGTTCTTGTGAATCAACAAACCAGGGATCTGCAGACTGAGCTAAGCCTACTAAAATCTGAGCAGCCTGAACCACGGTGAAATGCTTTGTGGAGATATCACCAAGATGCCTTTGGGAAGCAGTTGCATTTATGCACGAGGAAAAAGGTTCTAGCTTGTTTTGGTGTGTTGTGCTAAAAGCAAAAAAAAAAAAAAAGTTTGGTGAGCTGCAGAATTCCCATGAGATTGTATCCCATGTCTCACACGTTAACCTCAGCTTTGCCTCTCATGTCCCCCAGCTACCACCTGCGAAGCTGCCTCTGATCTGTGTTGACTGTCTGGCTGGTGGCCAGTGACTCTGGCCAAACAGGGTAAATAACTGCAAATTATGCTCTAGACTTTCTCGCAGCAAAGACATTTATTAGTTTGTGTGCCTCTCTTCCATCTAGTTAGGAATAAAAAAATAGGAACCTCGCTGTCTTTAAGACCCTAATTGTCTTGTTAAATGTTGGAGGTTGAGAGAGGTAGAGCAAGGAAGAACTGCTGCAATTTTATAGCTTTTTGTGATGAAAAAACATGTCTAAAATAATTGTTTTCTTTATATGAATATGAAATAATTGGTTCCCTTTGCTAAGAAGGTATTCATTATTCAGAGCAAAAGCTCTTATCTAGCTTAGTGTAGAGAAACTGGATAAATTCAGAAGAATAATATGATCCTGTACCACTGTGCTCTATCTCACCCCTTCCTGCTATCCTGTTTCTGCATCAACTAACTGTGGCAACAAGCATGGGCAGTGCCTGATCTCTTACAGACTTTCTGATAATATTGACTCACTTTATTTAAAATAAAAACTTTGGAAAGATGAAAATTGCAGGATGACAAATATTAAACAAAGAGCTGCAAGGGGGAAAGCAGTCAAACTTGATATTGTTTCCAAAGTCTTGAAAAATATATGCCAAGGTCAAAACATAAAACTTGCTAGGTGATTACATCTCCTGTTTCTTATTTTAGGGCTTTACAACCACTCATCTCGCTTTTGACCTTGGTAATTTTTCTTTTTTTTTTTTTTTTTTGCAAACTGTTGTTTGGAAAAAGGCACAGTTAGTTTCGGGGCTGAGGAGGTAGAACTGGGTAGTGAAAGATTATTGGAGGTCAAGAGAGCAGATTTCTACCTTATGAACTTGGCAGCTCTCCTGCAGGCCTACGCTCCTGGTATTGATCTTGTTGTAAGATGAATAGTGATATGGATTTTTTTTTTTAAATGTCTTATTTTGGGACCTTTTAAATGTGGCTGACATTCACGAAAATTTCACTTAAGGGTGGATATTAATCTAAATGAATCAAGACAATACACAATATTTTATATTTTCAAGCTCAGTGTATTTTCTTTTCAGATTGAAAAACCCCTTTTAAAACAGTTCTTTTAATGCTTTTAACTTCTGAATTGACCTATATGTCTGCAATACAGTAACATA
Source organism: Pyrgilauda ruficollis (assembly GCF_017590135.1). Lineage (NCBI taxonomy): Eukaryota > Metazoa > Chordata > Aves > Passeriformes > Passeridae > Pyrgilauda > Pyrgilauda ruficollis. The sequence continues at coordinate 6,913,064 of NW_024511432.1, forward strand.
CCAAAAATCAGAACAAACTGTTTAAACAGTTGTCTGCAGTTTTCCTATTGATCAGAAATTTATTAAGTTTCTCATAGCATATTTTCTACATTTAGAAGAAAAGTCTAAACTTTTTTTTTCTGTGAAGTTTGAATACAATAAGGGTTACAGTTACTTCACTAATTTTTTTTCTTATTTTGCTCATACTTGATTCAAATTATGTCTTCTGGCTCACCTTAGCATTGCTGGCTTCGATTTGCATGACTGAGTAAAGTTAAGAATGTAATACTGAGAGGTTAGAAAACCTAATTTCTTTATCAAAAGATCTAATATGCTCTAATATTTTAATGTTGGCAATAGGTATTGTAATATGATTTTTTGGCTCATTCTGCCATCCTTATGATGCTCCAGAGCTGCTAAAAACCTGGGGGAGTAGTTGTAGGGAAAAAAATTCCCAGAATATTGAGTTGGAAGGGACCCACAAGGAATATAGAATCCAACTCCTACAACTGCGCAGGACATCCCCAAGAGATACTCCCTGTGCCTGAGAACATTGTCCAAATGTGTCCAAATGCTTCTTCAACTCTGTCAGGTTTGGTGCTGTGACACTTTCTTGGGAGCCTGTTCCCTTGCCCAACCACCCTGTGGGTGAAGAACTTTTTTCTGACATCCAACCTGAAGCTCCCCTGACACAACTTCAGGCCATTTCCTTCGGTCCTGTCATTAATCGACAGAGACAACACAAAGGTGCCTGCCCCTCCACTTCCCCTCACGAGGAAGTTGTAGACAGCAATGAAGAATCGAGGTATAAAGTAGGTATGTATGAAAAAACAGATTTAGGGGCCGGTGATGTATGTCCTGCTCTTGGATTGAATTAGCTCCTGTAAAATGCGTGCTCATGAAGAATCAAGAGTTCAGGCTGCTGTGTTTCTAGCCTGAAAGTGAACTTTTCAAGCACTGCTGCAGCGAAGCGCTGGGTTTTGGTTTTGCTCTAGACTGACACGACTTCAAAGACACCGAGCCACATCCTGAGGTGATGATGGGTGCTCCTGCTCCCCTCGGGAAAGGGCCCCCGCCTCGGGCAGTGCGGCTGGGCGGGCGGAGGGACCGACCGACGGATGGGCGGCAGCCGGACAGCGGGCTGGCTCCTGTCAGCGGCGGGCTCTGCGACCACCCTCGGGCTCCTCCAGCCTTCGCGCTGGCCTCGGGGACGGAGCCAGACGAGGAGGTGCGAGGCCAGCGCTGTCCCTTCCGACCTGCCCATCCTCACGGCCACCCTCGAGGCGGGGGGACGTGGCTCGGCCGCCGCCTGCTCCCCACCCGAGCGGGCCGGCGGAGCAGGTGCGGGGGCCCTGCTGTGAGGGGAGCGCTCCCCATCGCCACCGGGGCGCGGGGGGCGGCCGCTCCCTGCCCGCCGCAGTGCTGGGGCTGCTCCCCTCGCAGCGGGGAGGCGGAAAGCAACGAGCCGCGGTGACAGGGGGGAGCGGTGACGGGGGGGAGCTAGCGGAGCGGCCCCGCTGCGGGCGAGACAGCGCCCGGCCGAGGGACGCGGAGGGGGCTCTGAGTCACCCCTCGCCCGCTTCCCGCCTCGCGGGGCGCATGCGCGGCGGCGGCGGCGGAGTTGTGAATGGCGCGGCTGTTCGGGCCGAGTTTACGAGCCGGGAGGAAGTCGGAGGGGAGGGAGCGGGCTGGGGGCGGGAGCGGGCGGCGGCGGCGGCAGCGGCAGCATCGAGCTCCGGCGGCGGCTGCGGCTGCTCTGCGTGCGCCGCGGGAGGAGGAGGGACGGGAGGAGGGAAGGGGGGGCGCCGCCGGCGGGGGCTAACAAAGGGCGAGGCGAGCGCTGGGGCTGGGACAGCGCGGGGCGGGCGGGAGGGAGGGAGGGAAGGAAGGAGGGCAGCCGGCGGCGGCGGCCCCACCACCATGCCGCGGGTTGTCCCCGACCAGCGGAGCAAGTTCGAGAACGAGGAGTTCTTCAGGAAGCTGAGCCGCGAGTGCGAGGTAAGGCGGCGGTGACGACGGGGCTCCCCCTTCTCTCCCTCCCTCCGCCTGCCCGCCGTGGGGAAAGTTTCCGCGGGCCGCGGAGGGGCCGGGGCAGCCCCGCACCTCCTCTCAGCTGCCGCGGGAGCCGAGCCGGCAGCGCGGGGAGGCGCAGTCAGTGCGCTCCGCTGCCCCCTTATCGCCGGGATTGGCCCCTCCTGATTGCGCGCCCTGTTCCCCGCAGATTAAATACACCGGCTTCAGGGACCGGCCGCACGAGGAGAGGCAGGCCCGCTTCCAGAACGCCTGCCGCGACGGCCGCTCCGAGATCGTAAGTGGCGCCGCGCTGCCCTCGGTGCCCGCCGGCACCGGGCCGCGCTCGGTTCGTGGAGTAAAAGTTTGGGGGAAGCCGTCGGGGCAGCGAGCCCTGCGCGGTGCCCCAGCCCGAAGGCTCGGGGCCGGCCGGGCCGGTGCCTGGGGCCGGCGGGGGCCGCGCCGTGAAGGAGAGTTTTCCTCAAGGAGGGGAATGACATCGGCTGCCTTTCAAACGCCGAGGGAAAGGGGGCTTTGGTGAACAGGCGGCATTTCTGTCCGCCTTAGGAATAGCCTTTTTCAGCCGAAGGTGTCGGCTCGCTCCCGAGCGGGGACGGTGGCTGTCCGGAGCGCCGGGGAGACAGGGAAGGAAGGAAAACCCCCGGCAGTGAGAACGGGCTGCGCTCCTTCCCTGGGCACGTGCTACAGCTGCGAGCTGCTTATTTCAATATTCAGCTTTTTTACCTTTTCTTCTTCTTTTTTTTTTTTTCTCTTTCCGGAAACAGTAGTTTTGAGAAATGAGTAACATTGTTCAGAAGGCGCTTGCTTAAAGTCCTGAGTGAGCTGTTTGATGTATTTGTGAACTAAATCAAACGCTTTTAAAATTAGGCTTTGAAACTTGCGACTTCGGCTCCGTTTTCCTCATTCATTGAGGTTAGTTAGAGACTACTGTCGCCCTTTGAAATAAAAAGTGAGGTGAAGTATGGCTCAGAGTAATCAAGAACTGTCTATTTCCTGGTCTGGTTTCTGCTCTAGGTTGCTCCTATAGAATTAGTATTCTATAGCATTGTCACGTTTGTAACTCTACTATTAAAATGCAGAAGTAACCTCTTTTTTTTTACAGTATATAGTGAAAGAAAAGGTAAAATAGAAAATAAACCCCACTTTCACCAAGTTTGGTTTTATGAGCATTCCTTAATTTCACGTGGTATACATACTGCTAGTCAGTTCACAATGAAATTATTTTTATGCACAATGCAATTGCTCTTATGCACATCCAGAATACTTGAATACCAGTTACTACAACTGATCTCATTCTTTTGCTTTTGTCAGTAAAAGGATACACACTCAAGAACACGGTTACCTTTTACTGAATAACTTTATTTTAGCTAAATCTTATCCCTACTTGTTATCTCTTGTTGTAGAACCTATAATGTTATTTTACAAGAGGTCTCCTGTAGACAGGTTCTTAATTTTACTATTTTGTAAAAATTCATTTTCCTTTGTGCATGTTTGCTTCCTTTAATAAAACACCAGGGAAACAATGGGCAAGGTAAGGAAGACACAGTGTGCTAGCATTGGAAGTTCCTGTACAGGTGAAAGTGCATAATATACCCGAATCCCTGCCTAAGAAAAAAAATGGCCATGTAGCTTATAACTAGCATTCTAATGCAGCCTGTGCAGTTATTTATATGAATGGGAAATCGCTGTAGTTTCACCTTTGTACTCCTGTGCCTGCTGCTGCCTTTTTTTGCCAGAACTTCATCCCTTGGAAGCAAGCAGTGATGCATGTTCTACATATTTTCACTGTACTTAATTATAAAACAGGCTCTATATTTCTTCATCTGAAACATCTGGTTTTGTTTTGTGAACAGGGCATGAGTAGTCAGGTTTATTTAGAAATGTAGTGTATGTAATGACTGATGTTAAAAAGAGCTAGTAATTTTACTATTTTTTTTTTTTAAGTCTTGAATGTTTTTCCAGACATCAAGGATTTATTCTTTTATCTCCAAAGGGAGCCTTTGCAAATGACCTTACATATTTTGAAGTAGAAAAAAACCCCAGAGAACAGCTCAGGGATTTAATGTAGAACCGGCAGTAAGTTGTTGGTTACATGTGTCAAATAGCTCTTGATTGAATAAAGGAAATAATTAGCAATATTACTGAGAAATAAATGTGAAGTGTATTAAATAAGATTTCACATTTACTGGCAAAGCTGTGATAACTTAAATAACCTCACGTGTTTGGTTTGCTTTGGAAGGTACTTGTATTTGCATTGTCTGTGTGTGGGTCAGGTCGCCCTTGTACTACCTGATAAGCTTTTCACAAAATTCATGACATAAATGTCTGATAGCTTTTCAGACTGGGTTTTAAAAGGCTCTACAGACAAAACTAGAGTTTTCTTACTTTCAAGTTTAAAGCCATACTAGTGGTATGATTTTTTTTTTAATAATCATTATTATTTTTTATTTAATTTGTTTGTTATTTCATGGAAATTAATGGCTTCCATGTAGACTTGTGTGGTCATTAGCAGGACTGTTCTCGAGTTTTTCAGTATTGACCTATGATTTTGAGAAGCATGTGGATGCTTTAACTTTATAATTTGTCTCTTCAAAGGAAGGGAACAGGCTTCAAAAATCCAGAGAACAAATATCTACATAGCTTTTTATGGTTTGAATGGTGCCTGCCTGACTGTATGAGGATGTGGAATTTGTGTACTTTCATCTTCTTTTCTCTGATATTTTTCCCGTTTTCATGGCCCTCTAGCACACGTTGGGGGTGGAAGCAGGAAGGCATGAGCACTTCACTGTCTTGCTGGCTTTCCCAGAAAGCAAGTACAGTCCTTTTGACCCAGTACCCAGAACTGGACTGCTCCATAGGGCTTCAGTGGTCAGCTGGGTTACTCTCAAAGGTTTCACTCCTTGATATTTTAAAGGTATAAATTAAGGAGTATAAAACACATATTTACTAAAGATGCTCAGAGGTAGGAAAACAGTTCTTGAGCAGACTAAGTAGTGAAGACTCAGAGTCACGAATCTTTGGAGATAGGTGTATTTTCTTTTGTTGATACTAAATAGCATCCCTTGCTAGAGCAAAGGGATAATAGGAGGTAGTGAGCCTGATAGTGATGGTCTGCAGCTCTGACAGGTTTGATGCCTCCTGTTTGTGCAAGTGTATCCTTAATGAAACTTCTGTTACGTGGATTGAAATGTTTGTCTTTGCAAACAAATATTAGTGCACCAATACAGTATTCTACTGCCATTGCTAGGACTGGTTTGTTAATTTTAATGACATTGAGAATGTGCTTACAGGAGACAAAACAAGCAAACAAATACAACAAAATTTTAAAAATCTGTTTTTAAGAGTAGCCTTGAACCAAAACTGATTGCAGAGGATTTAGTCTCCCTTGGTGGAGGGCGGAAGAGCTAAGACAAAGCACTTCTACTTTCAAAATGGGAGGTATTAATCCTGTGGCAGTGTTGCAGTCCATGGTTGGAACTATCTTAAATAACATGTAGCTCTAGTGTCCCGGGTAGCAGTACAGTTATGCCATGAAGTGGCTGAATTCTGGGTTGCTTAAAAGAAATCTGCTTGTCATGAAATTCCAACTGTTCAAGTAGTCGTTGTATAGCTTTTAAGAAAAACTATTCTAGATTAATAACCATTTAAATCTAAGTGATCATGGTAATAAATGCTGTCATTTGATTGCAACAAATTATGTTTAACCCTGGGATTTTGATAGGAGTGATATGCTGTGAGTTTGTGTGGGTATTCACATGCTTACAGGACATGTACCAGAGAAGAGTATAAATACTGTGAATCTGACTTCTGTTTGCAAAATTAATTTTTTTATTTCATGTCTAGGAATTGCTGTACTCATCATCACTTGGAGTTAAGATATACTAACAAATACAGGGAGTTTATAAAGAAACTGAATCCCATTTTCATTTGAATTTGTAGGAAATTGTTTGTTTGAAAGCAATGCATGCTTTTTCTAATGGGTTTAAGCCAGTCCCTTTAATGATTTTACAAAGGGCTGCAGCTGAGAGGAATTCCTACCTTTTGCCTTTTCTCACTGACACAGCATCTGCTGATCTGGGTATCACTGGTGTCTTAATGTGGCATGAGGACTTTGTCCTGTGCAGCTTGGTTGAGCTGTGTGTTGATGCTGCATGCCAGCAGATGATAAAACAGGAATATTTATCCTTCAGTTAAGTGTCTATCTAGGTATAAGTAGACTGTGAAAGGAAACAAATCCTTTTCTTTCAAAAAAAGTTGTCCTTAGTAATGGGTCTAAGTTGATTTTCCTTCAGCAGTACTTCTTTAAAGACAGGCAGCCTCTTTGAAAAGCATGGGCAGTTTTTAACATTGCAGGTACTAAGTTGGTGCAGGGTATCCAGACAGAACTGAAAGGACAGATTCTAATGTCAGCAAAACTGATTTGAAAGAAGTATTGATTCCGTGTTGTATTTTATACCCGAAGCAGCCAATGGCAAATGTTGTCAAAATGGAATCAGATGTTTGTAACTTAATACTTAAGAAAAATGATGAGTGCATGTTTTTGACTTTAAGTATTCTCTATGCTGCCTGGCTTAAGACATAAACTGATGTAAAAATAAATGACTGCCTGCATAATTTATGTAATGTCTTGCTCCCTGATCCTGTTTGTATTGATTTTTCTAAAAGGCTTTTGTGGCCACAGGAACCAATCTGTCTCTCCAGTTTTTTCCGGCCAGCTGGCAGGGGGAGCAGCGACAGACACCGACCCGGGAATATGTTGACTTTGAAAGAGAAGGAGGCAAGGTAAGGAGGAAAATGTTGAAACTGAAAGAAATTTTTTTGCTGTGTTTATGGGCTTACTGGTATGGACTTCATGTATGATGTGAGATTTCTAATATTCCACACCTCCATGCAGGTAGGTAGTGATGTGAGTACGAGTGAAAGTTGGTAAGATAAAATACTGCTTTGTTTTAAAGCATGCTGATGTTAAGGCAAATGGAAGAATTGGGAAACATGGGCAGGACTGGTGGCTTTGCATTATTTTGAAAAAGAGAAATATTTCTACTGTCATGCTATGATAAAATTTTGGGGAACAGTCTAAATTTGGTGTTGTGTAGGTGCTTCTAAAAAAATTAGACTTTGGCCAATACATTGTGGTAGACTAATGAAAATTTGCACTTTCAGCAGGTTATTTCATTGTGTCTTTGGCTGCCAGTTGGTACAGCAGGCAGGCAGTGTGCTCTAAGTGGAATGAATCTTTTTCTCAGTTTCACCATCAGCTACAATACAGAAGCAGCATCACCACTTTCAGAATTGATTTCTGAATCTCTTTTTTCTGAGGTGGTTGTCCCATAGGCTGATATTGAAAGCTCAAATTCCCTAGTGACAGTGATGGTTGCTGTGAAGCTGTATTAGATGTAAAGTCAGAAACCTTGCTAAGTCTCATCAGAATAAAGTTACTGAAATCACCTACAGCTGGTTTGGTTTTTCAGGAAAAGTATACCTTTAAAATATAGATGCTGTCTCTTATCTGTGCTCATGTGGGTGCTTTGGGACTGATCCAAAGATCACTGAATTCAATAGGAGACTTTCTTCAGAACTTTCTTCAGTGGGTGTATACCAGCACTTAAGTCCTCATAGTTTCTCTCTTTCAGGCTAATTTTTGTGTATTTTTTTTATTTTTAAAAACTTTTAATGGACTACAAAATCCTTCCTTTTGCCTAATTTTTTTTACCTACCCTTGTAACAAGAAACAGCTAATGCTACCAAACCTACCAGGCTGGAGGAAATACTTGAAGCATATTCAGGTTTAATGGCATATTGGGTCTTTTAAATGCTGCTAGGTGGAAGATAAATATTTCCTATAGTGGGAAAACTTGATTGGAAGAAAAAAAAATTCCTGAGGGCAGTTATGGTATGTGGAATTCAAGTTAATGAGTTTTTTTGGAAAAAATTGTTTTCCATTTAGTCCTGTGAGGCTTGCAGAAGTTTGACAAATTGGGGGAGAAGTGAAGTTGGCTGTCTGGGTACTGACTGCTTTGCTAAGGAAACTGAATTGAATCTGGCTCTTACTGAAAAATATTGATTCTGGCTCACAATTGAATGAGGAATTTTTCTTGTAATGTGTAAGAAGACTGAAGTCTCTCTTCTTGCCAGTTCAAAACTAATTTTATTTACTCCTATGATTTTTTTTAACTTTGTTTTCTCTGAATGAATTCTTAAAGTACTGAACTACTTCATCCATTTTCTTGTGTTGTCTTAATCATGTAAGAGCATGGTAGGTATGCTGTGTATTAAAATAGAACATGAGCCTCATTAATGAATGCCACTCCTTCTTTTATGTGTGTTTACAGTAAATTCTAGACTGCTTCACTGAAATGTTTAGAAGAATTCCTCTGAATGAGGCTAGAGGTGGACAAACAGATAAATGGGAATAATGTTACGCTCTGGTATGAGCAAATCACAAATTCACTGCTGCAATCAGCCCTTGCTTGTGTAAATCACTGTGCTCTGCACAGAATTCAACTTCTCTGAAAGTCAGCCACTCCCATGATTGGAGCAGAGGAATGAGCAGTGGGAGAGTGTTTTATGTTATCAACGGAAACAGTTAAAGCCTTTCATATGAATTGTCTGAGATTGTTCTCTCTAGATTTTTGTCATTTGGCTTAATTAAGAATTTCTTTCACAGGCTTCAGCAGTCTCTTAAAACCATGTGATTTTTGTAGCTCTGTGCAACATTGTTTTATGAGCTTTGATTCTTGAGGCAGTGCATAATGTGTGTTTGTTCATCACTGGATTTATGCCAGTAAGGCATGTTTTTAATTATATGAATAAAAAAAGGCTAAGGGGGAAGCTGTCAGTTAATAATTATCTTAGGCATTAGTTTGAGATCTAGAATGTAGATAAACTTACCAACATTAGAATATTTTTATTCTGGAATTCTGCTTCGGTGTTTGGCTAAACGATGATGGCCCAAAATAGTTTATCCAGATTTGAAGTATGTCACTATTGTGCTAAAGCAGTTTTGTACACAGATTGACAAAGCTACCAATGCAGCATCTGCTAGAATTGCTGCATAAATGATTGAGTTTTAGAAAAAGCAACACTCTTGTGAAAGTTGGGATTCTGCAAATACATACTTCATAGGCTTGAGGTTTTTCAGTCTGGTATTTCTTAACTGAGGGGATTTTTTTATATGCTTAATTTGCCTTTTAATTTGATGCATCTGATGTTCACAATGGGTGGGTAGGCCTCTGGTGGATACCCTGTCTTCATTAATCCAAAAATTGGATGGCTCACTGTACGCTTAATGTTTCTGCTCATTTTAAACTCAAGTTTAACTTTTTTTTTTTTTTTTGAGATAGCTTTAACATTCTGTGCTGTCTTTGACCTGCAGCAAATTAAATTGTGCATTTGAGCAATTTTTCAGGTTTGTCATAGAAGAAAAAGCAGCACTAAAAATAGGTCCCTAGATCGTAAAAATGATAGAACATTGTATTTCATTGTGATTGTGGGTGTGTGTGGGGTGTGTCCTCTTTCTGGGGAGTTGAACCATACCAAGCCTTTCTGATCCTCTGTGTTGTCAGCTAATGTCCGGGGTTTTTTTATTTGTTTTTTGGCAAAGAATAAATGAATAGATATTAAGAAATTGAAAGATAGGCAGTGTAGTAGTCTGATGTATTGCCTGAAATATTAGATAATTAAACCTTGCAATTAAATGGAGAGCTTTATTTTCACCTTGGTTTTCTGGTATCATTAATTACTTAGTCTAGTTTTATTGTGCTTTATGAAGTTCTGTAGTTTTTCAGTTTTGTACTGATCACATACGAACTTAAGGCTGAGCTGTGTATGGACTTCAGTGCTTGTTAAAATCTAATCTTTCTCAAAGTCTCTCTGTTTTGTTAAGAACTGTCTGGTCAACTTTCTTTGCATGATTCGTTTTGTATACTTCTTAGAGTAAGATAATGTCACCAGTTTTCATTTCTTATTCAAGCTATTTCTATAGCTCCACTCTTTCTCACTTGAAAGAACATTAGTTCTCAGATATTCTTTTTCACTGTTTAAATACCAGTCACTGATGAAATCTGTGAAGTTGTTTTACTTCCCCTCCCCTTTATAATAAAATTCTCCATCTCATTCTAGTGCAGCTTTACTTCCTGTCAGTTCTTTGGTGGCAGCTGCTCATAAACCAGAGTCTTCCACACGGGTTTATTTTGCTCTAATACGCCGTGAACTCTGCAGCTTTGGAGGAAAGCACATCAGACATGATTTAAATTGATTCAGAGTGCCTGCTGTGCCACATGTGATGTAGCTAGGATTTCTACTCATTAACCATTAACTTTGTTCTAGCCATAACTAAAAATTTTCAGTTTTCTTCCTAAAGATGCTGAGTTTCTACTTGCATGGTTTTTTGTCAAAACTAGATTTTATTTTGCTCTAAGTTCGTGTTAACTGCTTGGATGAATATTAAAAAAAAGAAATCTTTTAACTGCTGCAGGTGTTACAGCAGAAGCAGAAGTGTAATGAGAAATAGCTTTTATTAAAATACAACACCTATTCAAATGGCAGCCAATAGAACGAGCTTTCCACTTTTCCTGAGCAGACTTAATTGTTACCCTCCTACTCATACCTTTTTGGGTGTGTGATGACCCCAAAACCTTGTGGTAGCTGGGAGAGGTTCTTCTGGGAGGAGCAGCAGGTGGTCAGAGAAGGGACATCAGCTGCTGGGCTGTCTGTGTGCTCAGAGCCTTCGGGGTACTTTTGCCTGCTCCAGCCAAGGGAAGTGGTGTTGTCCTGATGAAACCCACATCGCTGTTCTTGCTTTTGATCTTTCTCAGGCTTTGCTGTGGGCTTTAAACAAGGAGGTCAGTGTGTGGTTATTCTCACAGCAGAGAAATGGGTTTGGTGGTGTATCCAGTTTGTACCCAGCCTGGCTAAACAGCTTGATTTTTTTTTTTTTTTCCCTTGGAGTTGCTTGGTGGGAGTCCTGTATAGGCTTAGTGGATGAGAAGAATCCACTTCTCTTGATGATCCCCTTGATCATTTTTCCATCCAGGATCATCTATATGGTTTGAGTAAAATATTGGTTTTCTATAGATGCTTGTGATTCTGGAATTTATTACTGTGTTTGTGCTTAAGAGTCCTTTAACTGGCAGAGACTTCTCTGTTTCTTTTTCTTTCTAGTATTTTTTTTTCCAGCAACATCTTTGTTTATTCTCCTAAATCCATTTTTGCTTTAGAGCATTTTTGCCTAGGTACTTGAAAATGTTCTTCATTATGCCTGCTGTTGCATAGAGGAGAGCTGTTTAATCCAAACTCCATTTGAAGCCACAGTCATAATGCACCTGTGCTTATTCACTTTACCTCACAGTTAGGAGATGCCTCTATGTGCATACAGTTTATACACTGTGAACAGTTAGAACTTGGATTTTGAGAAGAGAGATCTTTAGAGGATGTAGAGTGGACACGTTGTCCTGGCAGGCAGCCCCTGGCTGGGTTTGGGCAGTTGTTGCTGCAGAGTGATTTATCATCGGGTGCCCTCTGCCACTGCAGCGTGAGTCACCCCAGGCACCTCTCATGTGACGAGGACCCACAGCCTTTCCCCTGGAATCCTTTCACCCTGCAATCCTCCAGATCCTTTTGGGACTGCCCACAGCCTCGTCCCTGCGATTGGGGCAGGCAGTGACGATGCCATTTTGGAGCAATGCTTGGGAGCAGTGCTTGCAGCACAGCTGTGGAAGTACTTAAGGGCTGCTGTCAGTAAACCTGCTTCTGCTTAGCCTTTATTATGTATTCTAAAAGCAGTTATTTAGTCATACTACCTTGAACTCTTTCCAGCAGCTTAAATGCACTCGTTTGAGTTGTATAGACAAGATTTCAAATATACAAATGTCATCATCCTAAAGTTTCCCAGAAGAGGAACAAAACTGGAGTTAGTGAGCTAAATTTTGCATTTGGGAAGCAGCTATATATAAGGACAGATGAGTGCTGTGTGGATGAAAGCAGTACTTGAGATCTCTGCAGCGTAGATGCTGGAAGAAATCCAGACATTTGGATTGTTGAATTCTCTTGTTTGCATATCAGTCTCCACTTACAAAGGAAAGTTGCTAATATTGTGCTTCTTTCCTCTTCTTCTAAATGAGTGAAAGAAGTAAGAGAGTCATTGTTGAGAATGTCTGCTTCTTTCTGAAAATCACTTAATAATTCATATTAAAAATAAGAAAAATTCAATAAGATGATGAAACATTTGCTTCAAGAAACTGTCATTTCTGAAAGTTACTGAAATGGTTCTTCAAGCTTTATTGTCCAAAGCACAAGTAACAAAATGAGCTCATTAGTTTGCATAATTACAAGTTTGATGTTACTCTGTTAAAGACAATTTCCAGTCATTGCTAAGGATGTTCTCTGCAGAAGCTGATAGTTTTCTACAGAATAATTATGACACTATAAAATTTTATTGAATGATGAAAGCTGAATAGTTTTTATAGTATACAAAAGACAAAAAAGTACTAACATTATTTTAAGCCTTGATACAGCACTACTTGTTGAGCAAATGTTTGAACAGTTTTTTCCAGACTTCAGTCCTGCTTAAGGGGAAGGGTGAGGCTGTTGGAGTGCTCAAGGAGGCCATGGAAGCTAAAGGGTAGAGGAAGCAGCTTTTCTTGCCCCTCTTGCTTGGGTCAGGGTCAGTTCCTGGATGTTTTTATTACCTGCTTGCCCATACTGTCAAAATCAGGCAGCTTTTTTTTTGTATAGTTGAGTATATTTGCGTTATATATTTTGAGTTTTCAGTCCAAAAGCAGAGGATTAGCAGTTTATTTGCACCCAGGCAGCATGGTGGACAGGTAATGTGTTTTAGATAAACTTATCTTTCTAATCCTCTGTTGCAGTTGCTAGTTGTAACTACTTTTTGCTATGTGATTTTTCTGAACGCTTGAAAAGAACAAATTTCACAACCAATTTTGAAATTTGTCTGGAAAATATTCTGTCAACGTGGCAGAAAACTGTGTGTCTGTTAGTTACTGGGTTTTGAGCAGAAGCATGCATGTTTATTTGGAGCAGCAAAACCAGCAGCAATCTCCTGGCTATATTTTGCTGCAAAAGCATTATTATTTTCAATTGTTGCAAGAAAAAATTAGTCTTTTTAAACACATGCCTTCTCCATTAAAAGGGAGTATAGGTTTAAAATCCAGCTATCTTTCTCATGCAGAATCTAGTGTAAAGATAGGCTGATAAAAGACCCTGTAAAGTTTCACAGGGGAAAACCCCAGCATATATTTGCCTTTCAGATTTTTCTTGTTATGCTCCTTGCATTTTTGTTGATTTTCAGTTCCAGCTCTGTGGTTGGTTTTGTGTTTTGAAGGCAAATGGATAGAGCCTGAGCATGACATGCATTTCTCTTTGGGAGTCTCTTCTGTAGTGACAATGTGAAAACTAGAAGCCGTCTACTTTTTGCTTTGTACTGGGGCTTTTTTGGTGGTTTTGGTCAAGTCTGGTTCATGTTTTCTGCTTAGACGAGAAATTGCAGTATTTTGGAATGATGAACTGTATCTGGAGACTTGGTTATTAGATGATGAGTATAATTTCTGTGCAGTAGCATTTTAGTATTTTTTTTATCTGAGCTTCTAAGCATAAGTACTGACCAGTGATTTTAATCCAGGAATAAAATGCTCCACAAATTCTAATCACATTTGTTCTGACATCCTTACTGCTTCATATCTGTTCTTAGTTGTAGACTTGTTTTTTAGTTAAGTGAAATAGCAACCTGCTTAATTTAATGAAACATTGATCTGCTTTCGAAAAGGAGTCATGATTACATAGTTGAGGTAACTACGCAGAAAAAAAACCTAACAAATGCAACCAACCAAAAAACCATAAAAATACCAGGTTTTCTACAAGGGACTTGTAAATTCTGACTCCCCAGTAAGGTTAGGAAAATTCTTCAGCTATTAATGTTTTTGACGTTTTAGAAACCAAACCCCACCACTGTAGTATTTCAGTAGTGCACAAAGCATGGTGAGAGGTTTTGTCACAGCTCTGATATTACTTACAAAGATATTTTTGAAATGAGTCTGTACATGGGTATTTCTGCTACACAGAATTGTAAAAATGGACTATGTTGCATCTCAGTGTTTACTGATATTTGTAGTAAAACCTGATGATTTACATAAGCATATTTGAAAATTGAACAAAGCAATATCTGACCGTCAGGTTTTGCTATGAAGTTGGAAATTGTAGTATGTTCTGAGGTGTTTTTCTAGTTCTGAATTGGAGTGCATTCTTTCCTCAGCTGCAAGTGAAATGTCCGTGTGTGATCACAAGGAAGCAGAGCTGGAGGAGCAATCCCAGGCAGAGAAGGGTGCTGCTGGGCCCAAGGAGGTGTCCCTGGGCAGGGTGCTGTCCCAGGAGCCCCACCTTGGCAGCTGCTCAGGAAACAACAAGAGCCTGGTGGTGGTGGTGTGGTACAGCTGTGCCATGGGTGCCACCCTTGAGGAACTTGAAGCTGTATTCATCTTGAAAGCCACAACTGGGTGGTTTACGCACAAGTGTTTAGGAAAGGCTCTTGTTTGGTCAGAAAGTGTCAATTCCCGTACATTTTTGCAGAAGAGTGTAAGGTTTGAATCTTAAGAAAACCTCATTCTCGTATAATGGAAGAAATTCCAAGATGTAGCTTTTAAAATAGAAGACATTTTCTTGACATTTTCTTTGTGTGTCTGAAGAAAGACTGTGTTTTAAGGGATGAGACGGAAAGATTGATAGAAATTAAAAGCACTAAGAAGTCTTATTTTACTCATAGTCACTTTCTAAATGGGATTATTTTCAGCTGTTTCTATTTATATTTCATTCCAGTGTAAATTATGTTACAAGGTTAGGGTATGGCAGTCAAATTTAGGAAGTCAGATAAATGCTGTAAACTGTTCATGACTTGGTTGCTTGTCATTAGTTTCTTTTAAACTAATGATCAATATCTGAAAGAGTAGTGTGAAGCCTTACATGAAATTATCAGCTTTTGCTGTAACTTCAGTTGGTGTTATACTAACCAAGTTACTGTTCTGTTTTGTTCCCAAATAGTTGAGGATTTTAGTGTATAAGTTCTGTTGTCAAGTTTTAGAAAAGCTTTTTTCTTTTTTTTTCTTTTTTTTGCATGTCATAGATTGCTTCTTCTCATGCTTTGCCCCCTCTTTGAAACCCTGGCTAGAGACCCTTCTCTGTAGTATGAAAGTGAGTCCTTGGGAGGAACACAGGGATGAGACTGCAACTTTGCCTTTCAGAGCAGTCATGCCACATCTCTGTGGCAAGATCACAGCGTTTTAATTATGAAACTGTATATACAATCCTATGCTGTTGCTGTTAAAGAGTTGAATACATAATTTCTCCTGTGAACATTTTGTACAGGTTGTTTCCTTTTACTTGCTAGTGTATACAGATAATGTCGAGAGAAGCTGAAACGATGAGGTTAGCCTTACCCCGTTTAACACTTTTCTTTCTTGGAGTTAGTGTTCAAAGCTGTTTCTTTCTTAGTGGTCAGTGTTTCACATATGAAATCACCAGGGAGAATGCTGTTTAAGTGTTTAAAAGTGGGGTATGATTCAGGGGAAGGTGGGGTAAGAAGTGGGATGGATGGGTGGACGTGGCTCAGCCCGTTATGAATGGGCAGATGTGTGCGTGATGAGGCACAGGGTGAGTCAGAACTGAGCCTCTTCTGAAAGAATGCATTTTGCTCCAGTGTGCTGGGAAAATGAAAACACAAGGGAGGGGACTGCGCCACTTCACTGGGGACTGGTGTTTCCTGGGGGGTGAGCTTGGTCTCCTCGGTGGCGCTGGCTGTTGAGAGCCTGCTGATTCATTAGTTGGTGGGTGGTGAGAACTGTGTGCAATCGCTGGGGGGGGAAATGGCTTGGCTGCTGTAGGGAGAAGGAGCATTTTCTGTAACTGCAGGATGTGTGGATGGAGCGCGCAGATAGCATTCCTCCAGCAGATCAGTTAAATACCCTGCTGCTGTGAGATAAAGGTTTACTAGATGACTAAAGTAGGATGTGAAACCGAGGTTTTTTGTCTTGTGCTAAAATACTGTAGCTTTTTAAAAAGTAATTAGTTTGGATTTTAAAATACGAATTAATGGTGTTACAGGAGCCATGTCCCTGCCTGTTCTTAACAACAGAGATAACTCCCAGTTAATTGGAATTGGGGGAGAGGGTTGTTCATTTAAATACAGATGAAAAGAAATAACAGATTAGTTACAAGAATACAAAAGGGAAGGTGAGATACACTAAATGTTGAAGGTGTGGCACAGGGATCTTTGAGAACAAGCCAGCGGGAGGCCGAGGAAGCACAAACACAGCTCAACAACTTAGAGCCCGGCTAAGCCTATTCATGCAGCACCTTCTCAAGTTTGTGTGTGTTTACGGTGCTGTTTGTCCTCTGTGCAGATAATCTGCCCGGAGATAAGAGTGTTTGCTCTTGCTGCTTGTTCAGTCAGCAAGCAGAATATTTGCTCTGATACTAAAAGCCTGTTTCCAGTGTAAAAGTAACATGTCTGTTTCTCATTTAAAAATTCTGATGCTACTTTGATCAGTCGTAGGAGTTTGAAATGGAAGATGTCACTTGAGATGAAATTAGTTCTGTAATAGCCACCTGAACAAAAATTCAGCTGCTATAAACTAGTGAAAATGGCATATTTCAGTATGTGACAGTTTACCTATGTCTCCTAGTCTAACAAAGCTTTGGCTGTGCCAATGTGTGGAAAATGAGGGAGAACTTACTCTCATCCTTGAACATGTGTACAGAGATTCTTAGCTTAGTTACACAACTGTCCACTGTCAGTGGCAAAAAAAAGCATACTTCCTTTGGTTTATAGGACGGACTGTATTCTGAAAAGAGGCTGCTGTATAATTTTGCTTTTCCTCTTGTATGTCCCTATAATACCATTTTTTTACGTAGCATTAAATTTGTCCACTGAATATCAATTTGGTAATTGCCTGACTTCCAACTTCTCCTCCTTCCTTCTGTTCTGTAGTGCTTTTCACCTGTCTCTTGAATTTTACAGCACTGGCTGCCAGGCATTATTACTAAAAGTACCCAGAGGTATGTGGAGGATTTATAAAATTATTTAAATGCAGATAATCTGGGGTTAGCAATAAACTTTGAAAGAGTTGTTCTAACAAAGACATGTTTTTATTTACTTCTATAATACTGGGTGGGGGGGGGAAATTTTGGGTCTTTTTAGAAATAAGGCAGCTTTTGCCCTTGGCCTTCTACCATCACTGTCTTGTGACAATTTTCAGAGCAGACAATTCAGAAATTTTTTAGAAGATCACTTTACTGGATCTTGAGGTGCCATAATAGATAATGTGTTCACAGACAGAACAGTAATTTATTAATAATTCTGTTAAGTTCAGAAGTTGAAAGGGAACCAACATGACTTTATCTGAAAAGAAGGAAATATGTGGTTAAACGTTTTTGGCTATAATCTTAGGTGGTTTCCATTTTCCTGAAAGAGGAGAGGGGGGGAAAAGGAGTTTAAATTCCTTTCTCTAAAATAAATTAAAAAGTACCAGTATGCATTATTGTGTTTTAATGAGAGAAAAGTTCCTGCATGAGCTCATGGGGTTTCAAGATGAATGCGTACTACGTTTGAATGATTGTGTGGTAATTTCAAAACTCAGAATATCTTGAGAACAAATTCATGCTTTCAGTAGTGAAAAATGTTTGTTTATCAGAGTTTTGAAGACCTCCTCAATCTGGTAGTGTAAGGCGTCCAGGGCTCTGATTCAGGAGCAAGGACAGACTACTTCATCTGGAAAGGTCAGGCTGCGTGCCAGAATTCCCAGGCTGCTGTGTCAGCAGCTCGGCTCTTGGCCGGCGTGCTCAGGGCAGATTGTAGGCATCAGGAATCACATCAGCTCTGGCAACTTGTTTCCCCTTTGACTTCTGAAGGCTTTCATAGAATTTGCAGCACTGCTTGGGCTTCCAGGTGATGCATGAGGCATTCGGGGTTTTGAGCCCTCAGCAGCTGTGTCTGAGCTACCTGCTGTTGTAGGAAGTTTGTGTGTAGGGCGCTGGCAGCTGCAGTGACCAAGGCAGTTGAACGGCCTCTGGAACGGGTTAGTGGCACCATAGTATTCCTTATCAAAGAAACAAACAAAAAGTATTCCTGGGCAACTTGGAAAGCTGGGTTTTGACATCTGTGGGAAGGCCTGTGTAACTTTTGATGTCCCAGGCTGCTGTTGTGGGCCAGAAGGATAGGGGAGGTCGAGTAAGAGGTAAACCCTAAGTGAAAGTCAGCAAAGTGCTTATTTGCTCCTGCAAAACATAACCAGCATTAGAGTACAGGCTTTTTTGTCTTTACAGACTCATGGTTAGCTTATATTGCCTTTTTATTTCCTCTCTTGAATTATTCTTCATTTGCCTTAGAAGAGAATGACAGTTCTAATAGGCTTTTTTAACTGTCTTTCACTTTTCAACTAATTAAATGCATCTATTAAATGGATGCTGCGTCCTTCATTTGTTTCTTGTGAGATGAATGGGTGAAGACTGTGCTGAAGGGCTGCAATGTATTTTGTATGTTTGAAATATTTAATCTTGAAATGAGGGCTGTGGGAGGTGGTTTCCTGGTAGTCCACATCTTACTCATGGTGGTTCTGACACCTCTGCTCGCAGAGGCTCTCCCCACGGTGTGCTGTCCCCACGCAAGGCTGGGCTGTGATGACTCTCAGATGGGCTGTGAGTGCAGGCAGGCACAGAAAACCAGGCTGTGCTCTTAGCAGAGAGTCTGCAGTAGAAGTGCTGGTGGGAAGAAGATATGCTCAAACAAATAACATTTATTGCTTCATTATTGAGCTGCTGCATGTTGTACTAATTAAAAGGTCTAAAGCTGTGTCACTTCATACCAAAGTGTGAGAAGTTGTAAAAGCAGGTTTGGAGATCAAATGTTTGTTTTCTTTAGCAAATAACATTACTCGTTTGTCAGTTCGATTCATGTTATTTGCTCCCTGCTTTCCACTCATGGGTTGCCTTTCATGTTGTTCAGTGCTTAATTCTGCCAGCACAGCCTTTGCATGAGGGGGGCTTCCCTTCCTCTGTGCCTCCTGGAGCCCTTTCTTTTTTTGCTTGAGTGACCTTAGCTGGGAAGTGTGGAACTGAGCAAGTAGGCACAGTGGGGGTGCTTTGAAGTGTGTTATAGTGCTAAACATCAATTACGCTTTGATGAGGATTTGCCAGAGGATTAATTTAGAACTGTTAGAGGAGGCACTGTCTGAAAGTTCCCCTACCTAGCTGAGCCCCAGCTGTTCCTGAAGACTGAAAGAAACTCAGATGGATTTGGAATGTCTAAGCAGTCTTGTCAATTACCAAATTCATATTCAGTGGACAAAATCTGAAGTGGGCGTAGGTGTGTGTGCATGTCTGTCTCTCTGGTGATTCAACATAGACAAACTCCTGTCCAGTGAGAGGTTTTGACTTGCCAAGTAGGCTGAAATAGCAATTGAAGGTTGATTTTTCTGATTTTTTTTTCTTTTCTATACAATAGAGGTAATTTTTCTGTGACTCTGTTTTGTTTAAGAGGGATATTATTAAGTATAACATGTCAAACTCATTTAGTTTGGTATTTGCTTCTTTTTAAGTTCCCTTGTGACATCACTTTGTGTACTGTTTTCTGGATGTGGGGCCTTAAGATCATGCATTATTCCATGCTGCAGCACAAAGCACAGCGCATGTTGGTGCTGTACTTGGTGTTGCTTCTTTTGAAAAGCCTGTCACACATACTAGAATTGACACAGGAAGACTTCCTTATTTTTAGCACGATGTGTGTGTCATGTATTTTACTGAACTTTGAGTAGTTTGCAAATTTGAGGAGGACTGAAAGCAGTGCTTGGTCTTTGTTGAAATCACTCATTTATTAGGATAAAATACAGTGTTTCTTGGGAGTAGAAAGGAGAGTTCTCATTTGACTGTTTAGATGTACTGTAGGATTCTCCCTGACTGGCAGCATGCCACTTCCTTTGTGACACAAAGGTAAGCTGACAAGAAAAACCCTTAGTTTAACTGCAAGCATAAGAATTCTAACTAAATCCTGGTGCATGCCAGTTTATAGAATGAGAACACAGTTTAAATTTATTCCATCCAGTACAGTAGGCAAAAGTTAAAGCACTCAACTTGATTAAAATGAGTTCTTGGAAAGGAAGCAGTAGAAGCTGTTAAATGGAGTCTCATGTTACCAGCTGGTTTGGATGTTCTTCTAAGAATACATATAGAAGCTTCCTGGATCAGTATTTTCATTGTGCAGGCACATGTGTAAGAGCTTGCAAATTCATAGCATGTGTTTTGCTTTTATTCCAGGTGTACTTGAAGGCACCTATGATTCTCAATGGTGTCTGTGTAATCTGGAAAGGCTGGATAGATCTCCAGAGACTGGATGGTATGGGCTGCCTGGAATTTGATGAAGAGAGAGCGCAGGTAAGACACTCTGCCCTTGGCTACTCAGATATTTGTTTGTTCTTCTGGAGGGAAACACAGTTTTTGCCTTCACTCTGAGTACGAACTCCAAAGAAAACTTGCAGTATGGAAGTTCAGAAACATGTGGTTGTAGCAAAACAGTACTTTAGCTGCATTAGGTCAAAATGTTATGGGCAGGAATCATTTGTAATTTACAACTTCGAGTGATTTTGTACTGTTACTGTGCTACAGAGTAATAAAGTATTTTAAATCTTTGATTCCTCCAGAATACCAAGAACACTCCTCTGTTGTGCCTTGCCTCTCCCTAACTTAAGAAACTTTTGCGCATTAACGAGGTGATGTTAATGTGACTATGTTTGGGATTAAATGGAAACACTTTGTTTCAAAGTCACAGCCCTGAACACTTCCTCCATGATGCTAGAAAGAGAGAATAGTCCTGCTGCCCTTTGAGAATCCATGAGAAAAGCCACAGACCAAAGCTTTTACTCTAAATCCACTCTTGCTGTGAATTCACCTCTTTCAAAGTTGTGTCAGTGACCTGGGCAAGCTCAGTTCCAGCTGCAGCAGAGTCACTGCTGTGGACTCCGTGCACTAGGAGACCTTCAGGCTGTAATGCCTTACACAGCCAGTGTATAGCCCTGGGGAATGTAACATAAATCCCAAGGTTCTTGATGTGTAGTTACTAAGTTCGATACATAATGCTAAGTCACAGGACTTCTGAACTGAGAGCAGGCTGATGGGAACATGCACTCAGGAGGAGACAGTGTCATCCTTTCCAAAACTGGAGAAGGCCTGAAGAAGGTGGGCACCCTTCCCAAATGGAGAGGGGTCAGGTGACCTGTGGGTTTAATTTTTCTCCTCTTAATTTCCCAATAAATATTTTTGCAAGTGCTTGGATTACTTTAGTTTCCCAATGTGTGTATACTGTCTTAACAACACTTAACAATTCCCTTTTGCTGTCTTCAGAAGGTGTTTGTGTACTGAGGTTGTGATTTACTCTTTGTGTGTGAGGGGATGTGTGCATGCTCTCAGGGGTCAGTGCTTTCCTGACTTGTGAGTACAGAGTGCTGAGCTGGAGGTGTTGCACTGTATGGATCTACAGAGATGTTTGCACTCAGTTACAGGTGTGTAATTTGTTTTTAGTTTGTGATTCTTGGCAGCTACAAGGTCATCAGTGATCACTCTCTGCTACAGTAGTAGTACCTAGGGGTGCCCAGTGTCATAAAGATCTGTACAGACACAGGAGTAGCTGCACTCTTATGTGTGTTAGTATTGTAAACATCTGGGCAATCTTTTATGTTTTTCAGTTTCCTTTTTCCTGTATCTGTCACTGCTTCCTTGTTTAAAACTGTTGTAATAATGCGAGTGGCAGTTGACTGAACGGCTGCCTTTGATCCCAAAATAACACTGATGTCAGAGGGGGCTTAAGTGCCTCATGTGGTATTGCCTGTGTACCCACTGTCCTTTGTAAGAGGTCCAGCTGCTCTTCACACCTCCCTCATTTTTTGGAAGCTTGTCTTAAGCAAATGTAGTGCTGTTGCATTTTCCTGTCTCTTACCACCTCATACTAATGCTGGGATCAAATAAAACTTTTCTTTGCTGTCATACTTTGGAAAACATACAGCCCTTCACCAGGTCAACAAATACTTTAGGAAGAGAATCCACCTGTGTTAACATTGAAATATTTTAATTGTACCCATTAAGCTACTGTGTTTTCCACTTAATCCACAACCTATCCGTGTCTTGCTACTAAGTGGTCTTACTTTTTGTTACTGAAAGCTCTGGTTCCGCTGCTTGCTCAGACTTTGATGGACCAACACACACAAATCTGTATATACATGCTTGAATATCTTCCTTCTTTGGGGCTGAAATTTCCCTGGATTTGATATTTGAGTGTCATTAAGAGGTTGTTTCTGTCTTCAGTACTTTTGCACCTCTTCTGTAGTAGAGCATCTTGCTGTCTCACAGAGTCTTTTCCTGCTGGGCTGCTGTGAGGATTTGTGTATAAGTGTGGGTGTATGTAAGGTTCTCTTTTAAAATATTTTTTTAAATTTTATTTTCTGAACTGGGAGGTTTGGTTTTGTTCTCTTGTCATGTTGATTGCTCATTCTGTTGTTCATATTTTGCTTATTTTTACTTTTCTGTGTAAATTTATACCAGGAACATTTTTATAGAACAAAACTAAGATGTAGAAGTTATTTGGTCTCATACAGCTGAATTTGCTAGGCTATTATTACTAGAATTGAGTGACATTTTAAAAAAAACTTTTGTTAAATTCCTGTTGTATGAAGTTGGATTGTTGGTTGATTTGTTATAATGTATCACCAAGAGTAGAGCAGAATTCTGTGTTTTACTAAAAAAGTTCTGATGCTTTTATCCCTTTCTCAGACATGAGCAAACCAGTGTTTCAGCTGTCAACACGTCTTCATTCTGGATGTCAACATACTGATTTTTTCCCCCATGAATTTCTAATTTAGTTTCTTTTGGTTATGACCATTTATTTAAAATATTCCATCCAAGGCTGTACGTCAGCCTTCTATTTCATAAGCACTCTAAATGATTGTAAAATGCAAAAACCTTCGATAAAAAAAGAATCTTCTATTTAAGTCTGATTTAAAATAGAAGGTAATAAAGGCATACATCTCTTTTGTAAACTAAAATGAAGGCAGCTTTTCTGGAGTCATCTGGGAGACGAGCTTATCTGTTCTCTCTCTAACCTGCATTATTAAGAACAAACTTGCTTTCCACTCTCTGACCCTGGTTTCTCTGCCTTGTATGAGCACTAAAATGGCTGTAAAGGGCAAAATTCTAATCTTAAAAAGATATATGGTGTTAAAGTATTATCTTGTTGGCAGCTTTAAATGTTGCCCACACGTCCCCAGAAAGCGGCGGCGAAAGGCAGAGCTGGGACTGGCAGCTGTTTGTATTTCCCTGCCTTGGGCCACGAGGGAGCCCCTTCACAGCATTGCACAGAGCAGCTCCAGGGCCCACGATGGTGCCCACGGCAAAAAAGGCAATTTAACATCTTCTCAGGCTGGGGATGCTTTATCTTAAATTGAAAAATTTATGCACTTGGTCCCCAGGTAGATAAAAAACTTAGTTTTGCTCTCTACATGTTTATGTCCTCTAACAGTCAAGGTCAGCTTTTTTTAAAATTATCAACTTTAAAATAACATTTGCATGTATGTGGGAGTTGTCAGCAGAGTTAGTAGTAATTACAGTTGAAGAGCTAGAAGGAGGGAGAACCAGTACAGTTTATCCCTTCCTGGTTTGTGGGGCCTCTTCAGATGGGACTCTTCCATTCTGATGGGGAACAGTAAATGTGTTAAGAGGTCTCCTTAAGAATAATAACTTCCAGCCCAATTGATAATGGCTCCACATATTACTAACACTTTATTTAAAACATCTTCTAATAGAAAATACAATTTGAAGGATTTTTTTTTGAGCGTTATTATTAAATCTGCTCATGTGCATAAGCCATTATTGAAAATAAACAAAAGAGCTGTTGAAGACCTGCAGGTTTCTCCTCCATTGTGTGGAAATGTGTGCAAATTGGTGGAGGAATAATTTCTGCTTTGCACTTTCCTATGCATCTAAATTTAAATAATATAAACGATACACAGGTATTAAGAATGTTCATACTGATGCCCCTGCAGCAGCTTTTGATAAAATGAAGGATTGATTTGGTTTGTAACTTTGGTAATACTTTTAAATGCAAGATAATTAAATTACTACTGTTTGTGTAGTGGACTCTGTCTAGCTATACCTGTGTATACTGTCTTCAAAATGGCTTTTATAAAGAGAATAAAATGTATTGCCTTTTACACAGAACTTCTGAGAATTCCTAGCCTGAAAAAAAACCAAGCAGCATTTAAACTACTTTAGAACAGCAGCTCTCCTTTGAAAATATATTTTAGTAGTAGCTGCATTCCAACTATTTGGTTATCTCTGCTGCTGTAGTGAAGGTGAGTAATATTTCATCAACCTGTATTGACATTTGCTGGAACCTGCCCTTGTTCTAGCAGGTTCTGCAGGACATACTTGGCTTTGCTGCCAAGGGGTAGTTAATATTCAAAAGAAATGTGATTTGGTGGCAATGAGGGTCACCTTTTGTGTCACTCTGTGTCATCTGCTTTGGTAGCAGGAGGATGCATTGGCACAACAAGCCTTTGAAGAGGCTCGACGAAGAACTCGTGAATTCGAGGATAGAGACAGGTCTCATCGGGAGGAAATGGAGGTGAGGGTTTCACAGCTGCTGTCAGTAACTGGTTAGTACTTTCCCAAAACTTTAGATTGTTTCCATTTATTTGTCTGTTTGTACAATGTCGCGTATTGTGTTTGTTCAGTGATGTTATATAAAAATTGCAAAATGCATTGTTTTTTACTCTTGTAAAATGGATTTCAAGTTTTTTAAAGTTTTGATAAGAATTCTCTGATCAT
This sequence comes from Pyrgilauda ruficollis, assembly GCF_017590135.1. Lineage (NCBI taxonomy): Eukaryota > Metazoa > Chordata > Aves > Passeriformes > Passeridae > Pyrgilauda > Pyrgilauda ruficollis. The sequence goes on from NW_024511432.1 coordinate 6,937,946, forward strand.
GTACTTTTTTCCTTTCTGTAGATGGTCTTTGCTTAAGTGGGTACTTAAGCTGTAAAGACATCTATTCAAAGAGTTGCCATTTCTCTCTGAAATGATGCTTTAACAGCTGAGAGAGGGATCTTTTACCTCGTGCATTTCTCATGAACACAGAAAAGGCTTTGGGAGCTGCAGGGGCAGAATTTTGGAGCTTGTTATCCCATGTTTTGGGAAAAATTACCAGCCAATTTAATCAGATGCCACAGTCTGCTTTCTTGCACAGGCTAGTTTTATTGTCTTCTCACCTTTTTCTTACGGGTGGGAAGTCTGATTCCTTTTTTCCCTGGTTTAGTTTCCCTGTTTTATTCTTTGCTTCTTCAGGGCCCCACAGTCTTGAATCTTGTTCTTTCTTGATGAAAGCAGAAATTACTGGGATTGAGAAAAGAAGAGCCAGGAAAGGGAATGGAAACCAGCTGCTCTGAGATGTCAGAAAGGCGAGAGCTGTAAGAGGACAAGTAATAATACATAAGGGGAGTTGGCAAGTTAAGGCAGGCTGCAGGTCAGGAGAGAATAGGGAGAACACAGAAAGGCTTTGAATTTCTTTCCCTTACTAATGCTGTTTCTTACTTCCTGCTTCATCAGTACAGCCTGACTTAACTGTAATCAAATATGATCAATCTGCTGGTTCTATGGTTTTTAGAAAATTTGATTATTGTTATTGCTAAACTACTTTTCTTTTGGCATTCTTTCGGATAGTTGGGATGATCAGACAGACTTTCTTCCCTTCCAACTACAACTGGAAGGAGCTGAGCATGAAAATGAGAGGGAACAGATAGGCACAGAGGATAATATCTCTCTCTTTGAAGTGGCTGGAGTGTGTCTCCTTGCAAACACTGCTGCAGCCAGGTCAGATGTCAGCTGTAGCAAAGGTAAAATCCTTGCCTTGGAGGCCCTGCTACCACTGGATTCTTGGAGCAGCAGCTGGACTGCCTGAATAATTCTGTCACAGTATAGCTACAACCTGCTTGTAAGTTCACTTCAGAAGGAAGGTAGAATTAGCTTTAAGCTGCTCATGAAGACCTGTGCCAGCCTGCTTTACTGTGAACAACACAGTGGGAACTTTAGTTCCAATCTTATGTCTTTGACCTCTATGTATTTAAAACTTTTCTTGATATATTCTCCTTGCACTGTGCCCTTCATCCCCACTCCTCTTATTAGAGAGAAGCCATGTGCATGCTGAAGGTTAAAAAAGAGTGAGGCTTCCTGAAATAACTTTTGGAGTTATAAGACACATAATTTTCCTCCAAGTCTAGAAAACACTTACTTGCAGCTAGGCTGTGTAAAAACACTATTTCAATTAACAGTGAGATTGAGGTAATATTGGGCATCTGGGGCTTCATGGCACACATCAAAACTCATGACACTGAGACACAAAACGCAGAGTTCTTGGCTGTCTGCAGGAGCGGGATGCAGTAACTTCTGAAAACACTCGTGCTTTTTATAAGGCAGAAGGCAGTTGCTGTAAGTGATGTCCTTATTAGCTGTTGGTACCCATTTTCTCTTGAAACAACAATAGTTGTTGTCCCAGCTTTAAAGCACTGGTATAGATCACCTACAGAAAGGAAGAAAAGAAAAAATTACTGACTTGAAATATGCTTAAATAGAATGAAAAGTATTATCAAAGGTTGTTTTAAATTTGTGATGTGAAATGCAAATCTTTAATAATTGTTATACATTGTTTTGCATACTTTCCTGTTTATTTTACTGTACTTCTTGGATATGTCTAACCAACAGATTCTTTTCCTCCAGTACTCGTAGGTCTATAATTGGTTTTTACATTTCAGTTTTCATTCCTGTGTTTGGGGTAGGATGTCCTGAACTTATATCTGGAATGTTTACAGACAAGCTTTTTTACTCTTGATCTTAGGACTGCATAAAAGTCAGGATCTTTTGGGATGAGATAGGACAGAGCAGAAATAGACTTACAATGCATTCCTAAAGAGGAATCAGATTTCCAAATCATTCATTGCTACCCTTCTTTTCAATCTAAAGCAGCATTTGGGCAGAATCAAATGAACTTTAATCAGTAAGCACTTGGTGTTCATGATCCTTGTACAGAATTCTCAATAGAAAGTGATGCATAAAAGTGCATTCCTGTGTTTGTTGTATTTGTGGCCTGTATTGAATTCTCCAGTGCTGACGTGCTCAGTCAGCTTGGAAATGCAGTTTGTCAGTGGCACCCTTCTGATGATTGCATTTCTGACAGCTGCAGAAACCTTAATCCAGACTGCCTTATGTTCTGTTTCTGTTCTGTCAATGGGGCCAGCAGTATCTTTGGTTTCACTGCAGAGATGGTACTTGAAAGTTTTTATATGGAAAAGGCCAGTTCTAAGTGTGCTGAGTGAATTTTTATGTATGTTACGCTACACACAAATGAAGATACTTTCCTTGTGATCATTTTAATATGATTTCTATACCGCTTTTATTTCCTTAAGAAAGTTTTAGATTTTTCTTTTCTGCCATGCTTGGCATGGACAGTAAAACTCAGATTTGGCAGATGTGGAACAGGATCTCATCAGTGTTAATGATGGTTTTAAGAATTGCAACACTGTAGAAAATCAGAATATTTCTGACAGTAGAATTACAGTCAAAATGCCTTTAATAGAGACCAGATTCTGCTTCAGTGGGGGAGGGAAGGGGAATCCTGCAATATTCCACCCACTCCTACCCAAAACAGAGGCGCCAGCTCTTTGGAAATAGTTATCCATCCAAAGCCTGGCAGCATATGAAAATGATCAGATTCAATTCTTTATTTATACAGCTTTCTGGGTAAAAAAGATTCCCTATTCTAAGTCTTTCTGTAGACTTAACATAAACTCTGTAGACTTAAAACTCCCCACAAAGGAATGATCAGTGATAACTTATTGAAAACAATGTTAAAGTGTCTTGTGTGTGGCAGTTGGATTTTATAATGGTGACACTTTGCAAGGGGAAAAAAATTACAAGTTCAGTAGCAATTTAAAAATTATCACTTTGCTAATTTCATTTTTAAGTATCCTAAAAAACTCCCAACATATTAAAAAAAATCTTCCCCCTAAAAAAAAAAGGCAAAAAAACCCCTTCGGGGGTGTTGTGAGCTTTGTTTACTGTCTTTTCATCATATGGAATCCCTTCCATTCCAGTTTAGCACACCAGATCTTTGTTTTAATGAACATATTCTTTGCATCTGAGGGCATCTGAGGTGGGTTGTGCTTGAGTTTTCAAAGGTGATCATGTTTTTGTGCAATTACAGCACTCTGATGTAAATAGGGTGGGAGTGGATTTAGGAATTTTCATTGAAGTTTTTAAGTACCTCTGAGTTGAACTGCCTTCTGCTACATTTTTAACATTGTTTGTTTTGAATACAAGATGCTTTTGAGTTTTTATATCAACTTATATAGCTCAGCTACATCAGATACTGCAAATCCAGCCCCGCTGTCCAGGATTCTTTTGTTTCAAAGATGCTTTTGAAGTCAGTGAGTGTTCTTAGTGCCTTCAGAATTAATAAGGTATCCCAATGGCTCTTACTTTTACAAAAATGTTGGAATGCTGAGACAGAGAATGTTTAATAATATACACATAAAGAAAAACCTTATCCTCATTTAAAGATTTTTTTTTTAAAAATGAGGTGTTTGAACTTGAAGTATTTGTATGCTCCCCTTTGCCGAACTAGAAGAGCAAGGAGACTGAAGGGATGTTGGTGAGGCAGATGTTTAATTTTCACTGTCTTTATCTCCTTGGGTCGTGGTTGAGAGTCAGTCTGAGTGTCTCTGGTGTGGTTTCACTATGAATGACCAGAGTCAGAGTCAGAACAAGAAGGGTTCTGCAGAAATTACTGTGAAGTTGCTGTCTAGACGTGAATTTCCAGGAAGAGCTTTTGCTTGTTTTTCAGTCTTTTGGCATAGTGGCATGATGCAAAAATGCGTTACACTGTGCAGAAGGGCCTGGGGAGATTTAAACAGCCCCTAGTTGGTGAAATTAGAATTTATTGAAAGTAATGGCCCGTGTTCAGTGCAGAAGAGCCACAAGCAGGTGCCTCCTGACAGCTCTTTGCTGGAGCAGATGGCACAAAACGATGGATTTTCAAGGTAAAGAAGAGGCCTTCTGCTGTGTTGCTGTGTGCAGGTGGGGGTATTTTGTGAAGGTTTGTTTTGTACAGACAAGCTGTAATTTCAGACTTGCAGTGATCTGTGTGAGTGCAGTTTGTCCAGCTGTGTTCTCCAGAGCTTGGCTGAGGATGTCCCTATGGCTTTACTTGGGGATGGGTTGGATCTGTTCTTAGTCTTCCAATGTAATTTCTTCAACCAGTGTTTTTGAAATGTCATGTTTTTCTACTTTGTGTTCCTTTCCTTTTTGTGTTGCTGCCATGCTCTTTATTTTAGCAACACTCTGAGTAAAGAGACGGAGTGGTTTGCTCTCCCTAAAACAGTCTAGTCTAGCAATCTGTCTGTTTGTGGTCTTGGGCTAAATATAAATTACATTAATGGCTAAGAAGAGCCATTTTGGGAAACTGCATGAAATTCCCATTTTATTTTTGCTGAAAAAAACCCCCTGTTTTGGAAATTGTTTTTCTTCCAGAAGCAATTCCTCTCAGCACAAAGCACCAAAAACCCCCACCAACCCCACCCTTTAAAAAGTGCTGGAGTAAAAATTTACCTAAATTTTAAATACTGTGTCCTGCCCTAGGTTTTTACATATTATTCTTGTTTGTTGGGAATTACCAGTTGAAATAGGCAAGATACATTTCATTTAATTTTGCTGAAGTTGGGAACTCTTAAAAAACAAACAGGATTTTGTTACAGAAATGTAAACAGTTTACAGTTGAAAGAAAATAAAGTAGTAGGACTGACTTTCATGTTCTAGACAGTGAAATTACTCTCCTTTTCTTAATTTTTTCTAAGATGAAACTCCTAGTGTAAATAAATGCTCTAACTAATTATATTTTTCTCAAATACAACTGACTTCAGAAGAAAGTATAATATTACAATAAGTATGTGGGGACTTGTTTGTTTTTAATTTTGGCTCGGGTTTTTGTTTTTTTTTAATTTTCTCATCAGATTTTAAAGGGTTTTTTTCCTTATTAATCTGGAATTAATTTAATTAGTGTTTACTGTATGTACTCTCCAAAATGATGATGATAGAAAAATACAACAACCTTTAACACAGGTTTTTGGATATGAAAGAAACCCAACCCGTTGATTTTTCATATGCAGTGGTAGTGTAGGCTTGGTATATGCTTGTACACAATTATAAACAATTTGTTTAGATGGAGGATGGATACAGCATAACTTGGAAAGAGGTGTTTGAGTGGGAGTGTGTTGCCTCAAAAGGTTCTGCAGTGCCAGTCCAGCACAAGTAACCAGTTAAGTTATGGCTGGTTTGCTTCACAGGAACTTAAATAGCTGGTGCTTGTGCAAAAGTGCTGTAGAATGCATAGATCAGAAAAACAATTTGTGCTGTACAGAATCAATGCTGACTGTAGGACGGAGGAGATCAATCTTGCAAATCAGGGAATACTGTAATATAAGCGTCTTCTTTCAGTCAATGAAGGTTAGAAAGGGGCTGAGCAGCAGAGGAATACTGTCTGGAGGCAATCAATATTAATTATAAATTTATAACCTTTAGACCAGCTTTCAAACAGTGCTTTCTAAAAGGAAGCACTTTAAGCTTTTTTCCCTTGGAAAAGAAGTTTCAATATGAAAGTAAAAATTTCAGTCTCTACCCAAAGCTCTTCAGAGCTACCTATTCCTGCTGTGCTTTTGCCTTCCTTGGCTTGCAGTGACCTTGGTCCAGTGTGGGGCACAGAATCATTACCTTCATAACAGCTTTTAAACAAAGATGCAACCATTGCAAAGATTTCAGGTGAGGGGGTGCATGGGGTCAGGAAGCAGCTGTGCTGCTTGGCTGGTCATGCTCTGGAGCTCTCTCACAACCTGTGGGAGAGCAGGCTCTGCAGGTAACACAGTTCACATGTGTTTTCAGTCTGTTTCTAGGAAGTAGGTAGTAGTTTGAAATGAAGTCTTGATGGAGGTAAGTGCTAAATAACTCTTATCAATGGCCTTTGTCAGGAAAAATTTTTATTTTGACTTTCAGTGAGCTTGAAAGACAATGGGAATGGAAGCAGGAATAAAAAAGAGCATTGGGTATAGAATTCATGGCATGAATAGTTCTACAGTTACTACAGTCTAACATCCAGATCCCTTGCCAAGTTTGAGAGCCTGTTTTTCATTATTTGCATAATTTAAGTGGTGCTTGACATTATAATTAAGAAAGATCAAGGCTACTTCTTCCCAGGTTCAGTGAAAAGGAGAGCTGATAGCAAAATGAATGTTATGGGCAGCCAACAAAGCAACTGCAGAGACTGGATCCAGGCCATGAAGTCTAATGCTGATAGCTGTGCCTGCTAGGAATGTGGTACAGATCATATCCCCTCTGGCAGCCACTGGCTCATGGATGCAGTGGTGCTGCTGTGGCTAAAGCTCTGAGAAGTGAAGATTGAGAGTCTCTGTGCAAGGCCTCTGGAGACTAGGAAGCACATGGGCTGCTTCATCAAGCTGTGACCAAAGAACTTCTGTGATATAGAAGTTGACATTCTCACTATGCTGTAGGGCCCCAGCTTTGCTGGCTCCAGTTCTGAAGGCTGAGTTCCTCCTGCCCTTCTCTTGAGTAAAGGTTACTGGAGGCAGGGCCAGCATTTTGTTCAAATCTCCATGGTAGAGGCTGTTGTTAACCAGCAGCTCAAAGAGTTTTCAGTTCATTGTTGTGGGTCTGCCTCAGATACCAGGACTAATGTGAAGGTGTGCTTGGTTGTAACTGGTCATTTTTCTGAGCATTGCTCTCTTTATTTCAGGGCTGGCTTTTTTTTTTTTTTTAATTTGGGTGGTTTTTATCCTGTGGTTGTATACTTTTCTAAAAAGTATCTGCAAAGTATTCTCAGGTTTGGTTGGTTGGGGTTTTTTTTTTATCCCTTTTCAGGAGGTTGGCAGTTGTAAGAGAATCCAAATGTTCACTGTTTAGTTTTTCATAGCATAGCCTGATTTTTCACTTATTTAGTAAATTATAGATGGCAGATGCCAAGGCACATAATGCATTTGCTCTGTCTGTTTCAGCAGGACAGAGCTGCCAGAATCCAATTAAAGAATTGCAGTGGAGTTGTCCATGGAGAGACTTTATTTTGGCTATTCTTTTTGTGACAGCCCTTCCTCAAATTAGCTCACTTTTCCTTCTCTCCTCTTCACCAGTGTCCCAAGTTGTATATGCAGTGGGTATGGTTGTATTTGTCATTTCACTGTGTGGCATTCAGAAGTCCCAGTTTTCCCTACTGCTTTTTGTAAGTGATTCATAGAAAGGGAGGGCCATCTTCATGGCAGCCCTGTCCATCCTTAATAAATTTGCTTCCAACTCTCTCAGCTCTGCTTTCTCAGAGCTATCATGTAACCACACAGTGGGACTGCATTATCTTTTCCTCATGAGCTCATGTGGTAAGAGGAGTTGGTTTCCTTAGGTATGTTTGAGGCCTCAGAACATGCCCAGGAAGGGGCTGGTTAGAGATGCTTTCTTAAAGTCAGTTTAAGGAGTTTTGTTGGCTCAGTTGGAAGCACAATAGGCTGCAGCATGGGGCAGGATTGAGTGGCTGGAGGAGGTGGATGTGTTCTGACTGTCTTGGCTGCTGGAGGAACTGCTTATGTGCCACCTTCCTTATTGCCCATCTGTTTTCCCTTTGTGCCCCAATAACAGATGTAAAGCCTCCAATGTGGTTCTTGTTCAGAAAAGTAAATGGTAAAACGTACTGATTTAATGACTCCAAGCTATCTAGTTTACTGAGAAGAAAAATAATATGATGCAGATATTACTCTTGATAGGGCTTTCAGTCCATTCCCCTTAGCCTATATTTAGGTTTAGGGAAAGCTCAGACTTCAGAGGTTAAAGAGAGCAGAGGTGTAAGAAGTACTATAGGCACACTCTTTGTTTGTTTACTCTCAAGTCAAAATGCTTTTGTTAGTAATTCTTCTCTTTTTTGTCAGTCATTACCCCCATGGTACCAGCATTATGAGTTCAGCATGAATAAGTCTAGAGTAGCATTTGATAGGAGGCTTTGAAATGGTTTTTTGCCAAATACGTTCCTGCAATTCTTCCAGTTGGTCATCACACCCTCTCCAGGGTTAGAGGTTTTCAATGGCTTGGGGCCAGTTACAATTCCTTCTGTGCAGCAGCAGATTTGCATGGCTTCATGTTCTGAAAGCTGAGTGCTAAGTATTTTTCAGTGTTGCAACTCTTGATGTGTCCATCAAGTTAACTCTTCTGTTCCTGGATATTTGGAAGAAAGTTGGCAATCTTGGTTAAAATACATTCATTTTTAGGGTAATTGCAGTTCTGGTGGGATCTGTGTGCTAATTACAAGTTTCTCACAAGCAAATATTTGTTATCCTTTCACTAAATAACAGATGAAGAACATGTGAAGTAGTGCTCCTTCAAACTTAAGTCAACATTTGACTGAAAAAAATGAAATACGCAGAGAAAAGATGAATAACTGCTGTTTTCTCATGGCTCATTAAGCATGACTCATAGCAGTGTATTCCATTTCCCAATGGCAAAGATAAATGCATCTTTCTTAATTGAAGCAAGTCTCCTTAATCCTTGAGAAGCTGAGCCCATTATTCACTGAGAGTAATACTGGTGCTTTTGTGTGGCAGCAAAAGGTATGCATTTCAAAAACTACAGCAAAAACTGCAGTTTAGAGGATTGATTGACTGTGCTGGGGAGTATAGGACCCCCAGTGGTGAGAAGTCTGGAAATTGCTGGTTTACATCTATAAAAGGGAAGCTTTAGCTTCCTGTAATAGGCTGAGGAGAACTAGCAGATACTACCCTACTGATAGTCACACTCTTCCTGCAAGGGAGTGTTAAGGATCTCATGGCATTTCTTATGGAAGTTGTATTTTGCCAATTGTCAGTGGACAAAAATAGCACCCAGTGCTTCTTGCTCCGTAGCGTGCTTCCTGTCTGTACAAAGTGATTTTCCTAGTCTTTACCAAGCATCTTTTTTTTTTTTTTTTCTTTTTCTTTCAGCATGTGAAGCCCAGTTGTAGTTGCTGTATACTGAGCATGCTGTGCCCTGGCAGAATGGCTGTGGCTGCTAGAACAAGCCTGCTTCACACATTGTCTTTTTGCACAGTAGTAGCACAAGGAAAGCAGGGTGCCCGAGTCAGAGCTGTCATTCCAACATGTTGCAGTTGCTTGTGTAAATCCCCACTTACAGAATTGCAAAATTACACCTTTATCCACATACACTGTTGTAAGATATTGTAATGACTGTTTTTGGTATATTTGAGGGTCATTTGTCATGCCTTTTGCATTTCACTTGAAAGGGCAAATCTGGTAGTTGTTCACTAGTGGCTTCTGCAAACTCTACAAGTAGCAATGAGGTCACGAATCATGCAAATTCTTTCATATGCTTTGAAAGAAAAGGCCACTTTAAGCAAAGCATAAATGCAACCATATGCTCATATCTTGGAGCCTTTGCTGAAATTTGACAATAAAATTGCTGTGCATATGATTTGTTTTCTGAAGAAGAAACACTGTTGTTTTTAGAGCAGTAGTATAGCAGCAATTAACTTGCTGGTCTTTTCTAGTTAAGTGTAAAAATGTTTATCGAGTGCCAAATTGGTAGAAGTAAGGTTTTGGTAATTGTTAAAGACAGTGCATGTCTTTGTTTCCTTTTAGAGGAAAGAGGCAGCAGTAAAATCAGAAGCAATCTTGTTACAGTCTGCTCAATAGAAGGGTATGCAAAGTAGAACTGTTGCTGTTTTGTTAATCTTGGTGCAACTCTTAAATTAGCCTGGGAGTATCTATTCAGGCTTGATGAACAACCATTTCATATGAAAAAAATATTTACAGCACAGTTGGCTTTTCTGTTGAAGGAAAAAGGAAGTGTGGGGTTTCCTTCAGTGATTTTGATAGTCAAAGCTGAATGATTTGGCTTTTGGAAATAATGTAAAAAGCTTAATTAAATGCCATCTTGTATCTCTACAAAGAGGACAGTGTGCAGAAGTTGTTTCAAGGACCTCAAAGAATATGCCCTTAAACACTTAAAATCATCAGTGCTGTGTGGTGATTAGAGTAGTTTGCTTTAATGTGATTCCTCAGAAAGATTACTGAGAAATCTGTGGGTTTGTGCACCAGCAGTGGTGTTGGTTCTCACCTTCAGATTTCTTCTGCAAGCAGGAGAAGCAGATTGTTCCTTCAGAGTACAACTAGTGCAGACAGAACAGAGCAAAAAGATTGGTTCACTCTTAATTATCTAAAGTGCAGCCAACACTGAATACATAAACGTAGTAGGTAGCAATTGTGATATTTAAGTTAGTGGAGGTGTTTCCAAAGCAATAGTGGCAGTGTGACCACTAAGGAGAGTGCGGGAGGGGATTGTCTGCTCTGGAAACATGCTGATTACTAGAGGGATTTATTGAATGAACTCCATGTGCATCAGAAAGGGACCACTGCACATGAAAGGAGAATGTAACTTTAAATTGGCTTTTAAATAGGAGAAGGAAGCAGCAGTTCTCTGTCTGGGTGCAGCTAACCTAGTGCACTGGGAGCATACAATTAGGCAGACAAGAAGAATGGTAGGTAAGGGAGGAAGAAGTGAACAAAGAAAGAATGGTCTGGGTTGGGAAAAGTGGTGTCAGCAGTGCATGCCAGAGGGTCTGGAGTGGCAGGCTGTGCTTGCTCACCCTTTGGAATGGGAGTGCAGCAGCAGTACCTCATGAGCTGGGGCAGCTGCTGTGCTGTGGGGAGGCTTCCTCTCCGTCAGTAAATGGGGCTCAGAAGAGCCCAGGCAACACCCAAGAGCAGCACTTGTGCCCCTGTTAGTCACAGCCCTGTTGGAGTACTCGTGTTGTTCTGTGTGATGCTGCCAACACGGTAATTGCTTGAAGGGTATTCCAGTGGCACAATGCCTGTTGCCCAGGCAGTTGTTAAGGCTGTTGCCCAGTCTTTCAGGAACATAGAAAAAGTCTTGTAGTCACTGGTTTGCATTTTTTTAAAGCCCTGAATGGCAGGTTATTGCAGCTGATGGGGGCACTCAGAATAAAGCCTGTGTAGTGACGCCTTCCACCAGCTGAGAATGTGGCCTGAGACTGTTTGGGTCATGTGGCAGTGACAGGCCATGGTGCCAGCTATTCACTCTATAAACCTTAAATAAAAGTGCTGGCACTAAAATGTCTTAAAAAACAGCTAGCATGTATTAGATGTTCATCAGAGTCAATGTATGGCTTTAAAATTTTAAGGAAATCAATGTTTTCAAGTATTTACATGCAACATTTGTGTGTGCTGTAGCTGTGTACATGTAGAGAAAGTAGATAGTTGTGTCTTTTACTGTTACTGACCATTCTTAATTACCTCTTTACAATGTCATTAACTCAAACTGTTTAACAGAATAATTTATTTAAAGGAGAACTTACATTACTTTTGTTTTAATACAGGGGTGCAATCCTATGTCAGTTTTCTCAGTTTGTTAACTTTGCAGGTGCACCGAAGAAGAAAGCAGTAAAACCCCAGCTTTTATGAAGTGTTAAAATGTGTGTCCATCTATGGATTAAATTGTACTCATGTGTTACTATAAGTCTCTTGATTCTAGAAGAAGCTAAAGTAAATGTTTTTCTTGTAGAATACATCACATCATTTCCAGATAATTTTATCTCATATTTTAGTCTTTCTCCCTAAAACTGACGGAAAAGGTTAACAGAAGGGAATTTCACAAGAAAGAAAATTATTTTTGGAAGAAGAGGCACAAAATTGTTACCTAACCATTGTGGGAGTCTCTTGCTGATTGCTGAAGCAATGTTTGAAGCCTGGCAGTGTGTGTGCACGTGTGTGAGCACGAGCACACAGTCCCTGCTGGGAGCTCTGGGCTGGGAGGGGAGGCACAGCAGGCTCGGAGCCCCTCAGGAACAGAGGCTGCCAGACCCACAGCCCTCCTGAGAGCCCACCTGCTTCGGGGGGCAAACTGAACTGGGGCAAAGCATGATTTTGATGTTAAAGTACTGCTCGAATTGTAAAGTTCCTGCCTCGTATTGGTTATGGTGTTAGTTGTGTTAATGTACTGAATTAGGAGCTGCTGGTTCCTGGTAGCTGACCCTCGGTGTGTGTTTGTTGCTGCAGGCAAGAAGACAGCAAGACCCTAGTCCTGGCTCTAACCTGGGCAGCGGCGACGATCTCAAACTACGTTAATGGCGGCAGCAGGCGTCCCACGGCCCTGCACACGTGCATTGCTTCTACTTGGCAAAGGATTGAACAAAAGACCAGAAACTGTGATAACTGGGTATATTATGGTCTGTTTCCTGACCTGCGGCAGTCGAAGTCACCGCGAACTGCCATGGTTTGCACTATGTTTATGTTACCATACCTGCATTTCCCATTTTAAGCATGTAGCCAGTGGCAATTCGAAATTTTGTTTTTCTATGCAAACTTATTTTTGTTGGCACTATCTTAGTGAAATGGAAACTTATGCAGCTATAAAACCATTTTTCTCGACTGTAATAAAAATTGCCACTTAAAAATAGGTCAAGATATTACAGATTTAGAACAACTTCTGTTTTTGTTTTTGGTTTTGTTTTTTGTTTTTTTTTTTTTTTGTAAACTGCTGGAAGCCAATGCATTCCAAGCTTAATTTTTTAATATGGGCTATTGGAATTTTGATTGTCCTTATTGTGTTCCTGCTTTATTTTAGATAATGCATTCTTATCTTTCTTTCAGTTTTCTTTTTTCTAAATTTGCAAGACCTTATTAAAACTGCTGACATTATTTTGCATTATTTCCAAGCTAAACCCAGTGAATCAGAGCTGTTGGAATCAGTTTTCAAACTTTGTGGGTTTGTAAACGTTACAGTTGCAGTATTCATTTAACTGCTAACAATTCATTGGTTCCACTTCTAAAATTATAAAAAACTTAAAATGTATATTCTCATGCATTAATGCATTCTTCCCCATTATCTGTCTTAGATTTTATTCTGTTCAAGTGAGTTTGGGTGGCTGTTATACCCTGTATATAGTGCTTTACTGAAACTCAGAGGAAGTCACAGGCTGGCTTCTGTTTTATTCAGGGATTTTTTTAACTAGTTCTTCAAAGGGATACTGCAACTCCACAATCAGATTCAACAGCATTTAAACTGGGAACAAAAGTGATCAGCTGCCAAGGTGATGTGTATTAAATCATGTTTAATATAACTGCTTTAAGTATATTTTATATCTTAGGCTTTTTGTAAAATTGTGCTGAATGGTGAAAAGCTGATATGAGCTTGTGTGCAGGAGTCTCATACTGCACATAGGCCCCTTCTATTAAATCTTATGCAAATTAAGACTGTTGCAGTATATATTGCATTTTCTAACAGGGTAAGATTTGGGATGAATTAATGTATGAATTAATCTTGTTTTATTTGGGGTGATGGTGAATGGACTTGCTCCAAAGATTTCATTGCATCCAATATTTGAAGAAAATCCATTAGAAATGTGATGTCATTTGGCTTTGTTAAAATGTGGTGCTTCCTGTACAGCCTGATTGATTAAAATGTCACTTAAATACCTTTTTAAAATAAGGGATCTGAATCCAGTGTTTTAAGAATTATTTTAAAGGTAGAAACTCTATATGGTTAGAACAGTTAATTCTTAATTAAATTCTATAATTAAGACAATTATACATTCCTCATTAATGGAAAAACAATTAATGCAAAAGAGGTCTTGCAAAAATGTAAGCAGATGTCAATGTGAAGGAGAATCTTTGTATGTTAATAATATGAATATTTAACATTCACTTAAAAATGTCATTAACTGTAAACTGTGAGAATGTCATCAAATAGAAATATTTTGATACTTCAATTTAAATGTGATTCACCTGAAAGATAATCTTTTTCACTCTGTGGCCACATATTCTTCTTGCTCTTCTTCCCCCAAAGAAATAATTTTTCTAAAGTGTTTCTGCAAAGAGTTATTTAAGGGACACACGCATGCATCCGCACGCATCCCTAGCCTTGGATCTTCTCTGCCATCTGTGTATTTTTGATGGAATAGTCTGAAGATTTATTTTAAAAGGTTTTCCTAACGTTTCAGACAGTGGTTTTAAACCATAAGTACACAGGAAATGACGCTATCAGATATTAACGTTGCTATCTCTATGTAAATACTGAACTTTCCCTATCATCATTTAGCATTCTGCTGCTTTCCATATCTTAATGCTGGCATTAAGATCACAGCCCTTACCCTCTGCTGGTTAGTGCAGACTTTTTAAAGTGCATTTTAAGTTATTGATGCAATTTGATATTTTTCATAATTTCTATTTAAACTGAAGTTGCATCATCTTTCTTGAATTCATCTCCTGTAAGAGTTGCCTTAAGCTACAGGATTGCTTTTGCTACTTTTTGTGTTGTATGTTTAACTTTCATAATAAACTTCTGTGTAGTGAAAACAAGGTGCTGTAAATTTATTTGACTCCCTGGTGGTCCCTGCTGGCATATTTTTAGGTGCAAGGCTGCCTTGATGTCCGTGGCTAAAGCAGTGGTGACATCCAGTGGTCACTTATCTAACTGACCCCTCTGCTGTGCTCAGCTGCTGGCTGGGAGCAGCCTTTAATAGAAGGGTCTGCGCTGGGGAAAATGTGGGTTTTGCTGCCCTGAAATTCTTGTTTCTTAAAACTGATAATGCCCTTCTTACTCTGAAAGCATGGATCTGCTCCAGGGGCTGCAAGCAAGGGGCTGTGTGAGCTTGCAGAGTGCTGTTTGTGGGCACATTGTGAGAGCAGCCACCAAACCTTGTTAATTGTGCTGCTTTGGGCGAGGGGGAACCAGGGGAGAGTTACATGTGTAAGTTCATGAAATGTGGGAAAGTTCTGTGGGGAAAATATGGATGTTGTATGCTACACCTTAAAACCTTCTGGAGCTGCTAAAATTTTAGGTGGTATAACTTCAAATAGCTAACACTGACGGACAGTGGTTAAGCCCTGAAATCAGGCAGAGGATTGCTTGTTTCCTGACAATACTTTAGGAATATTTACAGGCAAAAGGATAACAAGTAACCTTTACCACCTGGCTGTGAACAGACCAGAGAGCACCAAAGAAAAACAGCACTGCTGGGACCTGAGGCTTTCCTGGAGATGTTCTGCAGTGTGAAAGGGAGGTAGCTTTTGGAAGAGACAAACAACAAACCATGTTGCTCTGCTTCTCTTGCTGAGGACAAATGGTGTCCAGGCAGTGTTTTAAAGGTATCTGCAAACAGCTGTTCATAAAGCCATTGGGTAATTTGTCCATTTACCTGCAAGCTCATGGAGGGTTCACTTTTCTGCCCATGGCACATCACAAGTGGATGAGTCCAGTACTTGTACAGCCTTTCCTTGGCTGAAGGTGAAGGACCAGAGGCACTTTGTCCTCTGGCTCTTCCTAGATGGAATTTGCCTCTCAAGTGTGTGACTAGCAAAGGGAATCTGAAAGTCTCCCTGCATGAGGCACGTACAGCAGAAAAGAATTTCAAAAGCATTACAATCCAGTGCCTTAACTAGCATGGCTTGAGGATGGCTGTCCTTGATGTGAGAGTGAAAGACCACTGGAAATGCTGGAACTCACTGGAATTGAGAAGGATGTCAGGACCTGGAGCCCAACCACAGCAGGTGAGGTATGGTCACTTCCAGCTGGGTTTTTTAACCTCCTGCTCCTACATGACCTCTTCTGAACCCAAGAGAACAGAGTATTAACTGTTTCTCAGAGTTCTGAAATAGTTTGGGTTGAAAGGGAGCTCATCTAGTTCCAACATCCCACTAGACCATGTTGCTCTGAGCCCCATCCAGTTTGGCCTTGAACACTTCCAGGGATGAGCATCCACAGCTGCTCTGGGCAACCTGTGCCAGGGCCTCACCACCCTCACAGGGAAGAATTTCTTCCTGATACCCAATTTAAACCTCTCCTCTGCCAGTGTGAAGGCATTTCCCCTTGTCCTGACAGTCCATACACTTGTCAAAAGTCTCTCTCCAGCCTCTTTGCTTACTGGGAGGGCTCTGAGGTCTCCCTGGAGCCTTCTCCAGGCTGAACTGTCTACACAGGAGAGGTGCTCCAGCCCTCAGAGCTTCGTTGTGGTCTCCTCTGGGCTTGCTCCAGCAGGTCCATGTCCTTTTGTTAAGGACCCCAGGGCTGGATGCAGCATTGCAGGTGAGGTTCTCAATGTTTAGTCCCTTTATTGAAGTCCTCAATAAAGTGAATAAGCAGGTTTCCTAGTTTCTCTGGAAGGAAACAGCGGCTGTCCTGGGCTCATGCTCCCCTTTCTGAAAGCAGAAAACTGAGAAAATGAACTGTGAGTGAAAACAGCAGCTTTTCTGTTCCTGCAGATCTGTGATGGTTTGTCTAATAACAAGCCTTGTTCAGGTAAGGGCTGGGAAGTTGGATGAAGATGTGGTTTCAGAGAACTCCAGAACTGCATGGCCTGGGATGACCTTGGCAGGACTTCTATGTATTTTTTGTTTGCTGTTTGTTCAGGACTCCACTCTGTCATAGATGTTTTAAAGAATCCATCCTGTCTGCACGGAACTGGGACCAGTTTCTGTGAAGTTGCATTATTTTGTTACTACATTTCCAATGCAAATAAGAGAAAGACAGAAATGGCTTCAAGGATGGGAATTGCAGTGAGAAGTTAGAGCAGAGTGAACATTTGCATGGGCAACATTTCTCATAGCTCATTTGCCTGACATCCTGTCTTCACACTGCCACCAAATGTAAATCCCAGGCCATGCATATTCATCAACTGCTGCAGCTCAGAGCTGCTCAGGGTTTAAGTAACTATTAAATAGGTTTCTCAATTACAGGTTGAGATAAGTGAATTTTCAGAATTGCCTTGGGCTCATTTCTTAAAGCTCAGGAGTGAGAGGAGGGGGAAGTAGCACAGAAGAGCTGAGTGCTGCCTCTCTGGTGCTGTCACCTGGCACGGTGGATGGCTGGGGAAAGGAGTGGGAAACCAGAACACTTCCTGCTCAGTTTTGTGCCTCTTTCTGGGCCTGGTCCACAGTTTACCACAGCTGGTGAGAATTCTGCCAAGTCTTTGTTGCTTCCCACAACTCTTCTGATATGTAACTCTTTTCTACCCTGTTGCCTTGATGATGGGGTCTTGGAGGACCCCAGAATGGGTTTTCCTGGGGCTCCCTCTCTCTTGTTCTACAGGCCCTGATTCTCTGCTTTTCATGGAAACTAGTGGCTTTGCCACCTTTCCCCCTTTGCAATCTTCTTTCTTCCCTGGAGCAGGTCATGGGTTTAACTTGAAAAGAGAAAGACCTTATAGAGATGGGGCAAAACTTACACCTGAAAGCTCCTGGCTTTTCCAGCTGTTACCCACTGGCTTGCTGGGAGAGTCTGTCCCTCTGAGCCCTTCCCACCTGCATGTCCAACCCTTTCAGCTTTTGTTATTCATACCTTACAAAAACCCAGCAAAGTCTAGGCATAGAGAAACAAGCAGTGTGAGGGAACCAAAGCTCTTTGCCTGTGGGATGCACTTGTCCCTGATCACTTCCCATGTGACTGTCACTGAAGCAGATGACTGGAGTGGTTCTGCTGCCGCCGTTGCAAGATTTTGGAAGAATTTCAGGGCTTTAGCCCCTCACAGCAGTGGTGTACAGGAGGAGTGACTCCTGATGACACCCCAGGAGCTCTAAGCTTGGAGGAGAGCAGAGAGGTTGGTGGAGGGAATGTGGGTTTGCTGCTGGATTGCAAACAAAGCTCTGTGGGGAGACAACTCTTACCAAAGATAATTCTTAATAAAGAGGCAGCTCTACCCAGAAAGGAGGAGAGCAGAGAGGTTGGTGGAGGGAATGTGGGTTTGCTGCTGGGTTGCGTACAAAGCTCTGTGGGGGGACAACTCTTACCAAAAGAGGCAGCTCTACCCAGAAGCACCAGACTTGCCATCACCTCAGGGCCAGGAAGGCTGCTGAGTATGTCACTTCCCAGAATTGTGCCACCTACCCAGAGGAAGCCTCCCACCCCACCAAGAACAGCCTGTCCTTCACTCCAGCCCCTGCTCCCCGATGGCCCCTGCCCAGGGCAGCACTGCAGTGAGACACCTGCTCTGGAGGTGAGACACTTC
This sequence comes from Pyrgilauda ruficollis, assembly GCF_017590135.1. Classification (NCBI taxonomy): domain Eukaryota; kingdom Metazoa; phylum Chordata; class Aves; order Passeriformes; family Passeridae; genus Pyrgilauda; species Pyrgilauda ruficollis. The sequence continues at coordinate 6,956,064 of NW_024511432.1, forward strand.
CAGCTCCATCCAGATCCTCACTGGCCTCCTCCAGATGTCCCAGCCAACCAGAGGGTTGCCATCAGCCTGCAGACACCTGGTAGTCTGTCCGTGGAGCCAGGAGCCCGTGCCCACAGCTGCTGTGGCCCAGGAGGATGAGGATATCTAGGGATGCTCAGACCTGCATGTGATCCAGCTCCAGGTCACAGAATCATACAGTGCTCAGGGCTGCAAGAAATCTTGGAGAGCATTTAGTCCACCCCCTGTGATGGACAGGGAAGATTCCAGGTCCTTTGCTCTGGCTGTGTTTGAGGGCTGGGGGCCAGGGCAAAGAGGGAAGGGAGGGCCAGGCAGAGCTGCATGCACAGCCTGTCCCTGAGCTGCCCAGTGACTGCCTTCTGCTCAGGTCAGAGCTGCTGCTGAGGAACCCCAAACACTTCCTTGGCAGCGACAGCCCCGACCCAGAGCCGCTCGGCGGATCTCCCACACAGATGAGAGGACAGATCCTCTTTTTGGTTCTGCTTTCAGTTCTGCTCTGCAGAGCACATCTGGTGTGTGACTGCCGGGACCCGGTGCTGGTGGTCCTGTCGGCTGCGTGACTTTCTGAAACCACCAACCCAACAAGGTGCCTCATCACCAGCTCCTTCAAACCCCTCCACATCCAGATCTCTGCCTCAGGGGTGGGATGTGCCAGCAGGACCTCGGGGCACTGCACTGGGAGGAGGCTCAGAGAGCATCTCTGCTGTTGGTTCTGTCCACCACAGCCCATGAGTAAGATCTGAGTCACACCCTTGCTGCTGGTTCATCAGAAGTTGGTGACAAAATGGGCAGAGATCTCCAGGGGCTCTGGGAGGGCCCTGCAGCTCCAACTCACCTTCTTGTTAATGATGAAACCCCAAGCACAAGGGCTGGAGCAGGCTGGTGTAGGGGCTGATCCTCTTCCCTGCTTCTCATACCATGCCCCATGGCCCTTCCTCATCATCAGCTGTGACAATCAAACATCCCTTTTGGAAATGTATCTGGAGGTGAAACTGAGCCCAGGTGAAAGCCCTGCAACACGTGCAGCACTCCTGGATCCATAAGCCCTTGCAATAAGGGGTTTGGGATTCTGTAGGATCCCCAAATCCATCTTTTACTTTTTTTTTCCCCATAAAACCTGTGCTTTAAATTACTTTTTTTTTTTTTTTTTCCAGAATCCCTGTGCTTTTCCCTAGGGTAAATTTTCCCACCAGTTTTCAACGCATTATTAAAACCCCAGCGCCTGGCTGGGCAGCAGCCAAGGGCAGGATGCAGCGGCCAGAGGCTCCTGGAAGGGCTGGTGGTCCCTCGCAGCAGCTGCTGAGGCCGCTGGCTCGGTGCCGAGCGACCCGGGAAGGAGCCGGTGCCCATCCCCTGTGCCCATCTCCTGTGCCCATCCCCGGTGCCCATCCCCGGTGCCCGTCCCCGGTGCCCATCCCCGGTGCCCATCCCCGGTGCCCGTCCCCGGTGCCCGGTCCTGCCGCTCCCCGGCTCTGCGGCCAGCTGGGCTTCGCTCCCTGCCCGCGCCTGGCAGAACGAGAAACCAGCGCATCTGCTTCTGATGAAGCCGGAGCCAGTTTAGATCTGGTCCTGCACGAATCAGAGCTTATGAAATACATCTGGAGCTCTGTGAAACGCGCACAGAGTGCCGGGCGGGGGGCGCTGCCCTGGGGCGGTGCAGGGGGGCTGCTGCCTTGTGGTGAGCAGCCCCCCCGAGGCCAGCCTGAACTGCTGCTCCTTTCCTTCTCGGGAATGCTCCATGCCCATCCCTCCTCCTCAGCCCCTGCCCTCGCCGCAGCCCTGTGAAATGCCCTGTGTGCCGGGGCAGGGGCTGTGCCTCTGCCTGGCCAGTGTTTAAGGTACTTCATCTCATCAGCACCCTCGGGTGAGCGCTGGGACCCTCCCGTTCCTGCCCATTTCCAGACACCAAGCACGGTGCGGAAATTCAGGAGAGCTTCCGCAGCTGCCAGAAGCCCAAATCTGGGATGTGAGAAGTGATGCTGGCGATCACCGTGGTCCTGGCTGAGGACAAGCTGCAGCCATGCCAGGCACACATCACCTCCCCGCCCCTGGCCAAGCACGGAATCACCTCCAAAATCTTCACTGCGGGTGCGCTGCACGGCCGCCAGCCCGGCACACAGCAGGGAGGAGGATGCTGCCCTGGAGCGTGTGAAGGCAGCCCGGGGAGGCTCGGACAGGGCTCGGGACAGGCTGGAGGCTCGGTGGGCCCGATGGAAGGCACTTTGTGCCCCAGCAGCCCCGCGGGGCTCGGCGGCTCCTGGCACCGCGCTGGGCGCTGGTCCTGCGCATCCCGCCCGTGCCAAGCCCGGCCGCCGGTCCAGAGGGGTCAGGGGGACCGAAACCATCCCGGCAGGGCACGGCAGGGCTTGCTCAGCCCAGGCGAGGAGGGGAAAGGCGCTGAGCCAGGGAAGGACGGAGCCCGGGGAAAGGTTCGGGTTCGGTGCTGCCAGCATCCCCTGCCCGCAGGGAACCCCTGCCTGGCAGTGCCCAGCTCGGTGGGACCCGAAACCCTTGGCTGTGGGATAAATCCCCATGAAGAGCTGGGATAATCCCCCCTCGGAGAGTGCCAGGTTCCCTCTTGGAGCTGCCAACCCTGCTTGGATCCATTCCTATTGCCAACCCAGGGCCTCGCAGCAGGAAACGCACCTCCAAAAAATCAGAGCAACTTCGGAGTTTTGTAGCAAAAATCTTTCCTCCAACTGAATCAGCGCTGCCAAGGCTGGGATCTGCTTCCAGGCGGTTTTCAGGAGCAGCCACGGGGCAGGTTTCCTGGCAGCCCGGGGCGCGCCGCTCCCGGCTCCCATCGGGAGAGGGCAGCTCGCCTTCGCTCTGCCCGCGCTGCCTGCCCCTCCTGGCGGCTCCTGCGATCTCCTGCTTGCTTTGAACCGGCTGGGTGGAAAAGCCCAGCTCTCCTCAGCCAACACCTCTCCGCAGACGTGTAGAATTTAGGAAAAAACCTCAAGTTAAAAAAAATCTGAAAAAATTTAGAAAAAATGGGTAAAAATCCATGAGTCCCCCATAGCTGCTGATCTCGCCCCAAAATGTGATGGCATGACAAGGCTTTGGTAGAAGCATCTCTGATGGATGCACACACTGCCATTCACTCAGTCAGAAACATTAGCAACAGAGCCAGGCTTTAAAAATTGATTTTGATTTTCAGAAAGCTGTGCTTTGCCTCCTGAGCCCTGGGGCTGAATTTCCCAAGAAGTGCTCCATAATCTGGAGAGTAAGAAGGGTAATTTTATCCTTTTAAATTTTAAGTTTTGCCTGTCACAAGCAGTTGCCAAAATGATGGTGCTTTGCCCAATCTGCCTCAGAAGTGCCAGACCTGGCAGTGCCCAGCCCTTCTCCACTTAGCCTGGGGCTTGGGTTGATGTGTGAAAACAGGAGAAGCACACTCAGAAATAATTTCTTTTTCTCTGCCATTGTATTTGGCCTTTTTTCTCCTTGGTAAATTTGGCTTGCACTGGAGATACTCTCCTACAAAGGATGCTGAATCTTTTTGAATGAAAGCCCAGACTGCTGCAGCCCCTAGACTGCAGCACTGGGTTTTCAAAGGGCATCACCAAACACAGGAAGGAGGTGGAGAAGGGTTTCTGCAAAGCCCAGCTGATCTGCAGCCACCTGTTTTCCACCACACCTCAACCTGAGGGCTGCACTTGCCATGGACCTGCTTAAAAGTATTTTAAAAGCTGTGCTTTGTATTCTGTTAAATGAATGAGGTATGCAAAGTTTCTAGCTACATATTTATTCTCTCAAATACATCCCTTGTAGGTGTCACAATGTGAACTTACATATAAAAATACACAAATACTGTATATCTACAAATATATATGTATTCCATATATCTACAGTGAGCTGGAGAGAGACAAGTGGCTCATAAGGATTAGCTCTGCTCCCAGGAGAGGAAAGGCTAATTTCTGGTTTTGAGCCAATAAAGAAGTGTCAGAGGGCTGGAGTGAAGGGGAAGCATTGGCAACACCTCTGTGCTTTTCAGCATATTAAGATGTCACCATCCACCTTTGTATTAAAAAAAAAAAAAAAAAAAAAAAAAAAAAAAAAAAAAAAAAGAAGGCAAGCAAGGAATGAATAATAAATAGAGCAACATGCAGCTGACTTCAAGGGAAAACTAATTTCCCTGGGGCTTGCTCCACTCCATATACATTAAAATCTCACCTGCTTTGACAGCTCTGTGACCTGAAGAGAGATGCTGAGAAATGTGGTGTTCAGAGCAGAGGCTGGCCAAGGTCCTGCTCCCAAGCATGGCTGGGATTTCTTTCCAATGCTTTGATCCCCCCTGCCAGCCAGGCTTGCTCTGCCTGTGGGAAGGAGCCACAGTGCAAACCTAGATGAAATTATGTTTGACTATTTTTCAAAAAATATGCAGCCCTCAAATTTCTGTGTTGGGCTGCCTGAAATTTCTGTGTGTGCTTTCCTGATGTTTTCTGTCCATGTGGTGGGGCTGCCCTGCTGCAGATCCTGCTGGGACATGGTGGGCACAGGGATGGGGCGTGGGGCCAGGCTAGGACTGAGCATCACCACCCAGAGGGATGCAGGACAGGAGAGGGGACAGAAGATGGGTATCACCTAAGGAGAAGTTTTTCTACCACTCTCAAATAAATGTGGAAAATTTCCCCCCACTCTCTGCTCCCCCCTGGAGCCTCAGCCTGCCAGCAGAAGGAGTTACAGCTGCTTCCACACCCTCTGCACCCTCCTGAATTTCCATCACTCGTGCTGCCCTACTCCAGAAGAGTGTCACTTCGTTTCCTCGGTTTTTCTTTTAGTTTATGTTTATTTGGGCAATGCTTGACCTGGTGCCTTTTATCTTGGACCAAGTTTCCACCATAAAAACGAGGGCTGGTCTGACGTGGGCAGTCCCAGGTGGTGGCACATCCTGGCAGACCGGGAGAGCTCAGTTTCCTCCTCATTCTGTGGATGTTTCTGGCTTTGGGTGTAACCAGAGCAGGTTCCTGCGAGCTGAGCCCCATCCCAAGGGAAATGTGGGCTTTCCTGGGGTGGCACTGCCCGTGTTTGCTCAGACATCACTGCAGAGCCGCTGACCTCGTTACTCCTCTCTCCCTGAGTCACCCCCGAGCTCACTCCGGTAACTTGGCTCGTGCCGCTGACTAATCTCTCCCTAACTCTTCTATCCTCCCCTCTGTCCTTTCAGCTGGAAGGACGGGATGGCCCTGGGTAGTGGTTAGGGCTGGTTATTCTGTTTTGGATCCCGAGGTTATCGCGTCCGGTGTAACCGGGGCTGCTGCAGCTCTGAGCCCCGCCTGCCGGCAGGGCCGGGCGGGACTCGAACCCCGGTCTCCCCCTCTCCGAGCCGACGCCTTCCCCCTTCGCCCACGGCCGGAGGGCGGGGCTCACCCCAGCCCCGCCCTCTCCCCGCCCCCGCGCGGGCGCGCCTGACGACAGCTGCAAAGCACTTTTTCAGCAGCCGCAAGTGAGGTGAGTCGCGGCCCCGCGGCGCGGGGGGGGTCGGAGCCCCCCCGGCCCCTCAGGCCGGGCCGGGACGAGCGGCGGGGCCGGGACCGGGGCCGGGACGAGCGGCGGGGCCGCGGCCGCT